>NW_027363648.1:0-545000 GCF_046119375.1 Phyllobates terribilis
TGATGGCTCCACATACAGTCCTGTACATAGTAAGATGGCTCCACATACAGTCCTGTAACATAGTATGATGGCTCACATACAGTCCTGTACATAGTATGATGACTCCACATACAGTCCTGTACATAGTATGATGACTCCACATACAGTCCTGTACATAGTGTGATGGCTCCACATACAGTCCCTGTACATAGTATGATGGCTCCACATACAGTCCTGCACATAGTATGATGGCTCCACATACAGCCCTGTACATAGTATGATGACTCCACATACAGTCCTGTACATAGTATGATGGACTCCACATACAGCCCTGTACATAGTATGATGACTCCACATACAGCCCTGTACATAGTATGATGACTCCACATACAGTCCTGCACATAGTATGATGGCTCCACATACAGCCCTGTACATAGTATGATGACTCCACATACAGCCCTGTACATAGTATGATGGCTCCACATACAGCCCTGTACATAGTATGATGACTCCACATACAGCCCTGTACATAGTATGATGGCTCCACATACAGTCCTGTACATAGTATGATGACTCCACATACAGCCCTGTACATAGTATGATGACTCCACATACAGCCCTGTACATAGTATGATGACTCCACATACAGTCCTGTACATAGTATGATGCTCCACATACAGCCCTGTACATAGTATGATGACTCCACATACAGTCCTGTACATAGTATGATGACTCCACATACAGTCCTGTACATAGTATGATGACTCCACATACAGCCCTGTACATAGTATGATGGCTCCACATACAGCCTGTACATAGTATGATGACTCCACATACAGCCCTGTACATAGTATGATGACTCCACATACAGCCCTGTACATAGTATGATGACTCCACATACAGTCCTGTACATAGTATGATGACTCCACATACAGCCCTGTACATAGTATGATGGCTCCACATACAGTCCTGTACATAGTATGATGACTCCACATACAGCCCTGTACATAGTATGATGGCTCCACATACAATCCTGTACATAGTATGATGGCTCCACATACAGTCCTGTACATAGTATGATGGCTTCACATACAGTCCTGTACATAGTATGATGGCTCCACATACAGTCCTGTACATAGTATGATGACTCCACATACAGTCCTGTACATAGTGTGATGGCTCCACATACAGCCCTGTACATAGTATGATGGCTCCACATACAGTCCTGCACATAGTATGATGGCTCCACATACAGCCCTGTACATAGTATGATGGCTCCACATACAGCCCTGTACATAGTATGATGACTCCACATACAGCCTGTACATAGTATGATGGCTCCACATACAGTCCTGTACATAGTATGATGGCTCCACATACAGCCCTGTACATAGTATGATGACTCCACATACAGCCCTGTACATAGTATGATGACTCCACATACAGCCCTGTACATAGTATGATGGCTCCACATACAGTCCTGTACATAGTATGATTGCTCCACATACAGCCCTGTACATAGTATGATGGCTCCACATACAGCCCTGCACATAGTATGATGACTCCACATACAGCCCTGTACATAGTATGATGGCTCCACATACAGCCCTGCACATAGTATGATGACTCCACATACAGCCCTGCACATAGTATGATGAGTCCACATACAGCCCTGTACATAGTATGATGAGTCCACATACAGTCCTGTACATAGTATGATGACTCCACATACAGCCCTGTACATAGTATGATGACTCCACATACAGTCCTGTACATAGTATGATGGCCCCACATACAGTCCTGTACATAGTATGATGACTCCACATACAGCCCTGTACATAGTATGATGACTCCACATACAGTCCTGTACATAGTATGATGGCTCCACATACAGTCCTGTACATAGTATGATGTCTCCACATACAGCCCTGTACATAGTATGATGGCTCCACATACAGCCCTGTACATAGTATGATGACTCCACATACAGCCCTGTACATAGTATGATGGCTCCACATACAGCCCTGCACATAGTATGATGACTCCACATACAGCCCTGCACATAGTATGATGACTCCACATACAGCCCTGTACATAGTATGATGGCTCCACATACAGTCCTGCACATAGTATGATGGCTCCACATACAGTCCTGTACATAGTATGATGGCTCCACATACAGCCCTGTACATAGTATGATGGCTCCACATACAGCCCTGCACAAAGTATGATGACTCCACATACAGCCCTGTACATAGTATGATGGCTCCACATACAGCCCTGTACATAGTATGATGACTCCACATACAGCCCTGTACATAGTATGATGGCTCCACATACAGCCCTGTACATAGTATGATGGCTCCACATACAGCCCTGCACATAGTATGATGACTCCACATACAGCCCTGCACATAGTATGATGACTCCACATACAGCCCTGTACATAGTATGATGACTCCACATACAGCCCTGTACATAGTATGATGGCTCCACATACAGCCCTGTACATAGTATGATAACTCCACATACAGTCCTGTACATAGTATGATGACTCCACATACAGTCCTGTACATAGTATGATGGCTCCACATACAGCCCTGTACATAGTATGATGACTCCACATACAGCCCTGTACATAGTATGATGACTCCACATACAGCCCTGTACATAGTATGATGACTCCACATACAGCCCTGTACATAGTATGATGGCTCCACATACAGCCCTGTACATAGTATGATGACTCCACATACAGCCCTGTACATAGTATGATGACTCCACATACAGCCCTGTACATAGTATGATGACTCCACATACAGCCCTGTACATAGTATGATGACTCCACATACAGCCCTGTACATAGTATGATGGCTCCACATACAGCCCTGTACATAGTATGATGACTCCACATACAGCCCTGTACATAGTATGATGACTCCACATACAGCCCTGTACATAGTATGATGACTCCACATACAGCCCTGCACATAGTATGATGACTCCACATACAGCCCTGTACATAGTATGATGACTCCACATACAGCCCTGTACATAGTATGATGGCTCCACATACAGTCCTGTACATAGTATGATGAGCCCACATACAGCCCTGTACATAGTATGATGGCTCCACATACAGTCCTGTACATAGTATGATGTCTCCACATACAGTCCTGTACATAGTATGATGGCTCCACATACAGCCCTGTACATAGTATGATGGCTCCACATACAGTCCTGTACATAGTATGATGGCTCCACATACAGTCCTGCACATAGTATGATGGCCCCACATACAGCCCTGTACATAGTATGATGGCTCCACATACAGCCCTGTACATAGTATGATGACTCCACATACAGCCCTGCACATAGTATGATGGCTCCACATACAGTCCTGTACATAGTATGATGAGCCCACATACAGCCCTGTACATAGTATGATGGCTCCACATACAGTCCTGTACATAGTATGATGTCTCCACATACAGCCCTGTACATAGTATGATGGCTCCACATACAGTCCTGTACATAGTATGATGGCTCCACATACAGCCCTGTACATAGTATGATGGCTCCACATACAGCCTTGTACATAGTATGATGGCTCCACATACAGCCCTGTACATAGTATGATGACTCCACATACAGTCCTGTACATAGCATGATGGCTCCACATACAGTCCTGTACATAGTATGATGGCTCCACATACAGCCCTGTACATAGTATGATGGCTCCACATACAGTCCTGTACATAGTATGATGGCTCCACATACAGCCCTGTACATAGTATGATGTCTCCACATACAGTCCTGTACATAGTATGATGGCTCCACATACAGTCCTGTACATAGTATGATGTCTCCACATACAGTCCTGTACATAGTATGATGGCTCCACATACAGTCCTGTACATAGTATGATGGCTCCACATACAGCCCTGTACATAGTATGATGGCTCCACATACAGTCCTGTACATAGTATGATGGCTCCACATACAGCCCTGTACATAGTATGATGGCTCCACATACAGCCCTGTACATAGTATGATGACTTCACATACAGTCCTGTACATAGTATGATGGCTCCACATACAGCCCTGTACATAGTATGATGACTTCACATACAGTCCTGTACATAGTATGATTGCTCCACATACAGCCCTGTACATAGTATGATGGCTCCACATACAGCCCTGTACATAGTATGATGACTTCTCATACAGTCCTATACATAGTATGATTGCTCCACATACAGCCCTGTACATAGTATGATGGCTCCACATACAGCCCTGTACATAGTATGATGGCTCCACATACAGTCCTGTACATAGTATGATGGCTCCACATACAGCCCTGTACATAGTATGATGGCTCCACATACAGCCCTGTACATAGTATGATGGGTCCACATACAGCCCTGTACATAGTATGATGGCTCCACATACAGTCCTGTACATAGTATGATGGCTCCACATACAGTCCTGTACATAGTATGATGGCTCCACATACAGTCCTGTACATAGTATGATGGCTCCACATACAGCCCTGTACATAGTATGATGGCTCCACATACAGCCCTGTACATAGTATGATGGCTCCACATACAGCCCTGTACATAGTATGATGGCTCCACATACAGTCCTGTACATAGTATGATGGCTCCACATACAGCCCTGTACATAGTATGATGGCTCCACATACAGTCCTGTACATAGTATGATGGCTCCACATACAGTCCTGTACATAGTATGATGACTCCACATACAGCCCTGTACATAGTATGATGGGTCCACATACAGCCCTGTACATAGTATGATGGCTCCACATACAGTCCTGTACATAGTATGATGGCTCCACATACAGCCCTGTACATAGTATGATGACTCCACATACAGTCCTGTACATAGTATGATGGCCCCACATACAGTCCTGTACAAAGTATGATGGCTCCACATACAGTCCTGTACATAGTATGATGGCTCCACATACAGCCCTGTACATAGTATGATGGCTCCACATACAGTCCTGTACATAGTATGATGGCTCCACATACAGCCCTGTACATAGTATGATGGCTCCACATACAGCCCTGTACATAGTATGATGGCTCCACATACAGCCCTGTACATAGTATGATGGCTCTACATACAGTCCTGTACATAGTATGATGGCTCCACATACAGCCCTGTACATAGTATGATGGCTCCACATACAGCCCTGTACATAGTATGATGGCTCCACATACAGTCCTGTACATAGTATGATGGCTCCACATACAGCCCTGTACATAGTATGATGGCTCCACATACAGTCCTGTACATAGTATGATGGCTCCACATACAGTCCTGTACATAGTATGATGGCTCCACATACAGTCCTGTACATAGTATGATGGCTCCACATACAGCCCTGTACATAGTATGATGGCTCCACATACAGTCCTGTACATAGTATGATGACTCCACATACAGCCCTGTACATAGTATGATGACTCCACATACAGTCCTGTACATAGTATGATGGCTCCACATACAGTCCTGTACATAGTATGATGACTCCACATACAGTCCTGTACATAGTATGATGGCTCCACATACAGCCCTGTACATAGTATGATGGCTCCACATACAGCCCTGCACATAGTATGATGGCTCCACATACAGTCCTGCACATAGTATGATGGCTCCACATACAGCCCTGTACATAGTATGATGACTCCACATACAGCCCTGCACAAAGTATGATGGCTCCACATACAGCCCTGTACATAGTATGATGGCTCCACATACAGTCCTGTACATAGTATGATGACTCCACATACAGCCCTGTACATAGTATGATTGCTCCACATACAGCCCTGTACATAGTATGATGGCTCCACATACAGTCCTGTACATAGTATGATGACTCCACATACAGCCCTGTACATAGTATGATGACTTCACATACAGTCCTGTACATAGTATGATGACTCCACATACAGCCCTGTACATAGTATGATGACTTCACATACAGTCCTGTACATAGTATGATGGCTCCACATACAGCCCTGTACATAGTATCATGACTCCACATACAGCCCTGTACATAGTATGATGACTTCACATACAGTCCTGTACATAGTATGATGACTTCACATACAGCCCTGTACATAGTATGATGGCTCCACATACAGCCCTGTACATAGTATGATGACTCCACATACAGCCCTGTACATAGTATGATGACTTCACATACAGTCCTGTACATAGTATGATGACTTCACATACAGCCCTGTACATAGTATGATGACTCCACATACAGCCCTGTACATAGTATGATGACTCCACATACAGCCCTGTACATAGTATGATGACTCCACATACAGCCCTGTACATAGATTGATGACTCCACATACAGCCCTGTACATAGTATGATGGCTCCACATACAGCCCTGTACATAGTATCATGACTCCACATACAGCCCTGTACATAGTATGATGACTTCACATACAGTCCTGTACATAGTATGATGACTTCACATACAGCCCTGTACATAGTATGATGACTCCACATACAGCCCTGTACATAGTATGATGACTCCACATACAGCCCTGTACATAGTATGATGACTCCACATACAGCCCTGTACATAGATTGATGACTCCACATACAGCCCTGTACATAGTATGATGACTCCACATACAGCCCTGTACATAGTATGATGACTCCACATACAGCCCTGTACATAGTATGATGACTCCACATACAGCCCTGTACATAGTATGATGACTCCACATACAGCCCTGTACATAGATTGATGACTCCACATACAGCCCTGTACATAGTATGATGGCTCCACATACAGCCCTGTACATAGTATGATGACTCCACATACAGCCCTGTACATAGATTGATGACTTCACATACAGCCCTGTACATAGTATGATGGCTCCACATACAGTCCTGTACATAGTATGATGGCTCCACATACAGCCCTGTACATAGTATGATGGCTCCACATACAGCCCTGTACATAGTATGATGACTCCACATACAGCCCTGTACATAGTATGTTGGCTCCACATACAGCCCTGTACATAGTATGATGACTTCACATACAGCCCTGTACATAGTATGATGACTTCACATACAGCCCTGTACATAGTATGATGACTCCACATACAGCCCTGTACATAGTATGATGACTCCACATACAGCCCTGTACATAGTATGATGGCTCCACATACAGCCCTGTACATAGTATGATGACTTCACATACAGCCCTGTACATAGTATGATGACTTCACATACAGCCCTGTACATAGTATGATGACTTCACATACAGCCCTGTACATAGTATGATGGCTCCACATACAGTCCTGTACATAGTATGATGACTCCACATACAGCCCTGTACATAGTATGATTGCTCCACATACAGCCCTGTACATAGTATGATGGCTCCACATACAGCCCTGTACATAGTATGATGGCTCCACATACAGCGCTGTACATAGTATGATGGCTCCACATACAGTCCTGTACATAGTATGATGACTTCACATACAGCCCTGTACATAGTATGATGACTCCACATACAGCCCTGTACATAGTATGATGACTCCACATACAGCCCTGTACATAGTATGATGACTTCACATACAGCCCTGTACATAGTATGATGACTTCTCATACAGTCCTATACATAGTATGATTGCTCCACATACAGCCCTGTACATAGTATGATGGCTCCACATACAGCCCTGTACATAGTATGATGACTCCACATACAGTCCTGTACATAGTATGATGGCTCCACATACAGTCCTGTACATAGTATGATGACTCCACATACAGTCCTGTACATAGTATGATGACTTCACATACAGTCCTGTACATAGTATGATGACTCCACATACAGTCCTGTACATAGTATGATGACTCCACATACAGTCCTGTACATAGTATGATGGCTCCACATACAGTCCTGTACATAGTATGATGACTCCACATACAGCCCTGTACATAGTATGATGACTCCACATACAGCCCTGTACATAGTATGATGACTTCACATACAGCCCTGTACATAGTATGATGACTTCTCATACAGTCCTATACATAGTATGATTGCTCCACATACAGCCCTGTACATAGTATGATGGCTCCACATACAGTCCTGTACATAGTATGATGGCTCCACATACAGCCCTGTACATAGTATGATGACTCCACATACAGTCCTGTACATAGTATGATGGCTCCACATACAGCCCTGTACATAGTATGATGACTCCACATACAACCCTGTACATAGTATGATGACTCCACATACAGTCCTGTACATAGTATGATGACTCCACATACAGTCCTGTACATAGTATGATGGCTCCACATACAGTCCTGTACATAGTATGATGGCTCCACATACAGTCCTGCACATAGTATGATGACTCCACATACAGTCCTGTACATAGTATGATGGCTCCACATACAGTCCTGTACATAGTATGATGACTCCACATATAGCCCTGTACATAGTATGATGGCTCCACATACAGCCCTGTACATAGTATGATGGCTCCACATACAGTCCTGTACATAGTATGATGGCTCCACATACAGTCCTGTACATAGTATGATGGCTCCACATACAGCCCTGTACATAGTATGATGGCTCCACATACAGTCCTGTACATAGTATGATGGCTCCACATACAGTCCTGTACATAGTATGATGGCTCCACATACAGTCCTGTACATAGCATGATGGCTCCACATACAGTCCTGTACATAGTATGATGGCTCCACATACAGCCCTGTACATAGTATGATGGCTCCACATACAGCCCTGTACATAGTATGATGGCTCCACATACAGTCCTGTACATAGTATGATGGCTCCACATACAGTCCTGTACATAGTATGATGGCTCCACATACAGTCCTGTACATAGTATGATGGCTCCACATACAGTCCTGTACATAGTATGATGGCTCCACATACAGCCCTGTACATAGTATGATGGCTCCACATACAGTCCTGTACATAGTATGATGGCTCCACATACAGTCCTGTACATAGTATGATGGCTCCACATACAGTCCTGTACATAGTATGATGACTCCACATACAGCCCTGTACATAGTATGATGACTCCACATACAGCCCTGTACATAGTATGATGACTTCACATACAGTCCTGTACATAGTATGATGGCTCCACATACAGCCCTGTACATAGTATGATGGCTCCACATACAGCCCTGTACATAGTATGATGGCTCCACATACAGCCCTGTACATAGTATGATGACTTCTCATACAGTCCTATACATAGTATGATTGCTCCACATACAGCCCTGTACATAGTATGATGGCTCCACATACAGTCCTGTACATAGTATGATGGCTCCACATACAGTCCTGTACATAGTATGATGGCCCCACATACAGTCCTGCACATAGTATGATGGCTCCACATACAGCCCTGTACATAGTATGATGGCTCCACATACAGCCCTGTACATATTATGATGGCTCCACATACAGCCCTGTACATAGTATGATGGCTCCACATACAGCCCTGTACATAGTATGATGGCTCCACATACAGCCCTGTACATAGTATGATGGCTCCACATACAGTCCTGTACATAGTATGATGGCTCCACATACAGCCCTGTACATAGTATGATGGCTCCACATACAGCCCTGTACATAGTATGATGGCTCCACATACAGTCCTGTACATAGTATGATGGCTCCACATACAGTCCTGTACATAGTATGATGGCCCCACATACAGTCCTGCACATAGTATGATGGCTCCACATACAGCCCTGTACATATTATGATGGCTCCACATACAGCCCTGTACATAGTATGATGGCTCCACATACAGTCCTGTACATAGTATGATGGCTCCACATACAGCCCTGTACATAGTATGATGGCTCCACATACAGCCCTGTACATAGTATGATGGCTCCACATACAGTCCTGTACATAGTATGATGGCTCCACATACAGCCCTGTACATAGTATGATGACTCCACATACAGCCCTGTACATAGTATGATGGCTCCACATACAGTCCTGTACATAGTATGATGGCTCCACATACAGCCGTGTACATAGTATGATGGCCCCACATACAGCCCTGTACATAGTATGATGGCTCCACATACAGCCCTGTACATATTATGATGGCTCCACATACAGCCCTGTACATAGTATGATGGCTCCACATACAGCCCTGTACATAGTATGATGACTCCACATACAGCCCTGTACATAGTATGATGGCTCCACATACAGCCCTGTACATAGTATGATGGCTCCACATACAGCCCTGTACACAGTATGATGGCTCCACATACAGCCCTGTACATAGTATGATGACTCCACATACAGCCCTGTACATAGTATGATGGCTCCACATACAGCCCTGTACATAGTATGATGGCTCCACATACAGCCCTGTACATAGTATGATGGCTCCACATACAGCCCTGTACACAGTATGATGGCTCCACATACAGCCCTGTACATAGTATGATGACTCCACATACAGCCCTGTACATAGTATGATGGCTCCACATACAGCCCTGTACATAGTATGATGGCTCCACATACAGCCCTGTACATAGTATGATGACTCCACATACAGTCCTGTACATAGTATGATGGCTCCACATACAGTCCTGTACATAGTATGATGGCTCCACATACAGTCCTGTACATAGTATGATGGCTCCACATACAGCCCTGTACATAGTATGATGGCTCCACATACAGCCCTGTACATAGTATGATGACTCCACATACAGTCCTGTACATAGTATGATGGCTCCACATACAGTCCTGCACATAGTATGATGGCTCCACATACAGCCCTGTACATATTATGATGGCTCCACATACAGCGCTGTACATAGTATGATGGCTCCACATACAGCCCTGTACATATTATGATGGCTCCACATACAGCGCTGTACATAGTATGATGGCTCCACATACAGCCCTGTACATAGTATGATGGCTCCACATACAGTCCTGTACATAGTATGATGGCTCCACATACAGTCCTGTACATAGTATGATGGCTCCACATACAGCCCTGTACATAGTATGATGGCTCCACATACAGCCCTGTACATAGTATGATGGCTCCACATACAGCCCTGTACATAGTATGATGGCTCCACATACAGCCCTGTACATAGTATGATGGCTCCACATACAGCCCTGTACATAGTATGATGGCTCCACATACAGTCCTGTACATAGTATGATGGCTCCACATACAGCCCTGTACATAGTATGATGGCTCCACATACAGCCCTGTACATAGTATGATGGCTCCACATACAGTCCTGTACATAGTATGATGGCTCCACATACAGCCCTGTACATAGTATGATGACTCCACATACAGCCCTGTACATAGTATGATGGCTCCACATACAGTCCTGTACATAGTATGATGGCTCCACATACAGCCGTGTACATAGTATGATGGCTCCACATACAGCCCTGTACATAGTATGATGGCTCCACATACAGCCCTGTACATAGTATGATGGCTCCACATACAGCCCTGTACATAGTATGATGACTCCACATACAGCCCTGTACATAGTATGATGGCCCCACATACAGCCCTGTACATAGTATGATGGGTCCACATACAGCCCTGTACATAGTATGATGGGTCCACATACAGCCCTGTACATAGTATGATGGCTCCACATACAGTCCTGTACATAGTATGATGGCTCCACATACAGCCCTGTACATAGTATGATGGCTCCACATACAGCCCTGTACATAGTATGATGACTTCACATACAGTCCTGTACATAGTATGATTGCTCCACATACAGCCCTGTACATAGTATGATGACTCCACATACAGCCCTGTACATAGTATGATGACTTCTCATACAGTCCTATACATAGTATGATTGCTCCACATACAGCCCTGTACATAGTATGATGGCTCCACATACAGCCCTGTACATAGTATGATGGCTCCACATACAGTCCTGTACATAGTATGATGGCTCCACATACAGTCCTGTACATAGTATGATGGCCCCACATACAGTCCTGCACATAGTATGATGGCTCCACATACAGCCCTGTACATATTATGATGGCTCCACATACAGCCCTGTACATAGTATGATGGCTCCACATACAGTCCTGTACATAGTATGATGGCTCCACATACAGCCCTGTACATAGTATGATGGCTCCACATACAGTCCTGTACATAGTATGATGGCTCCACATACAGCCCTGTACATAGTATGATGGCTCCACATACAGTCCTGTACATAGTATGATGGCTCCACATACAGCCCTGTACATAGTATGATGGCTCCACATACAGCCCTGTACATAGTATGATGACTCCACATACAGCCCTGTATATAGTATGATGGCTCCACATACAGTCCTGTACATAGTATGATGGCTCCACATACAGTCCTGTACATAGTATGATGGCTCCACATACAGCCCTGTACATAGTATGATGACTCCACATACAGCCCTGTATATAGTATGATGGCTCCACATACAGTCCTGTACATAGTATGATGGCTCCACATACAGCCGTGTACATAGTATGATGGCCCCACATACAGCCCTGTACACAGTATGATGGCTCCACATACAGCCCTGTACATAGTATGATGACTCCACATACAGCCCTGTACATAGTATGATGACTCCACATACAGTCCTGTACATAGTATGATGCCTCCACATACAGTCCTGTACATAGTATGATGGCCCCACATACAGTCCTGTACATAGTATGATGGCTCCACATACAGCCCTGTACATAGTATGATGGCTCCACATACAGCCCTGTACATAGTATGATGACTCCACATACAGTCCTGTACATAGTATGATGGCCCCACATACAGTCCTGTACATAGTATGATGGCTCCACATACAGCCCTGTACATAGTATGATGACTCCACATACAGTCCTGTACATAGTATGATGCCTCCACATACAGTCCTGTACATAGTATGATGGCTCCACATACAGTCCTGTACATAGTATGATGGCTCCACATACAGCCCTGTACATAGTATGATGACTCCACATACAGCCCTGTACATAGTATGATGGGTCCACATACAGCCCTGTACATAGTATGATGACTCCACATACAGTCCTGTACATAGTATGATGGCCCCACATACAGTCCTGTACAAAGTATGATGGCTCCACATACAGTCCTGTACATAGTATGATGGCTCCACATACAGTCCTGTACATAGTATGATGTCTCCACATACAGCCCTGTACATAGTATGATGGCTCCACATACAGCCCTGTACATAGTATGATGACTCCACATACAGTCCTGTACATAGTATGATGGCCCCACATACAGTCCTGTACAAAGTATGATGGCTCCACATACAGTCCTGTACATAGTATGATGGCTCCACATACAGTCCTGTACATAGTATGATGGCTCCACATACAGCCCTGTACATAGTATGATGGCTCCACATACAGCCCTGTACATAGTATGATGACTCCACATACAGCCCTGTATATAGTATGATGGCTCCACATACAGTCCTGTACATAGTATGATGGCTCCACATACAGTCCTGTACATAGTATGATGGCTCCACATACAGCCCTGTACAAAGTATGATGACTCCACATACAGCCCTGTATATAGTATGATGGCTCCACATACAGTCCTGTACATAGTATGATGGCTCCACATACAGCCGTGTACATAGTATGATGGCCCCACATACAGCCCTGTACACAGTATGATGGCTCCACATACAGCCCTGTACATAGTATGATGACTCCACATACAGCCCTGTACATAGTATGATGACTCCACATACAGTCCTGATCATACTATGATGTCTCCACATACAGCCCTGTACATAGTATGATGGCTCCACATACAGTCCTGTACATAGTATGATGGCTCCACATACAGTCCTGTACATAG
Organism: Phyllobates terribilis; assembly: GCF_046119375.1. NCBI lineage: Eukaryota > Metazoa > Chordata > Amphibia > Anura > Dendrobatidae > Phyllobates > Phyllobates terribilis. The sequence goes on from NW_027363648.1 coordinate 13,982, forward strand.
TATGATGGCTCCACATACAGCCCTGTACATAGTATGATGACTCCACATACAGCCCTGTACATAGTATGATGTCTCCACATACAGCCCTGTACATAGTATGATGACTCCACATACAGTCCTGTACATAGTATGATGGCCCCACATACAGTCCTGTACAAAGTATGATGGCTCCACGTACAGTCCTGTACATAGTATGATGGCTCCACATACAGTCCTGTACATAGTATGATGGCTCCACATACAGTCCTGTACATAGTATGATGTCTCCACATACAGCCCTGTACATAGTATGATGGCTCCACATACAGTCCTGTACATAGTATGATGGCTCCACATACAGTCCTGTACATAGTATGATGACTCCACATACAGCCCTGTACATAGTATGATGGCTCCACATACAGTCCTGTACATAGTATGATGGCTCCACATACAGCCCTGTACATAGTATGATGACTCCACATACAGTCCTGTACATAGTATGATGGCCCCACATACAGTCCTGTACAAAGTATGATGGCTCCACATACAGTCCTGTACATAGTATGATGGCTCCACATACAGTCCTGTACATAGTATGATGTCTCCACATACAGCCCTGTACATAGTATGATGGCTCCACATACAGCCCTGTACATAGCATGATGGCTCCACATACAGTCCTGTACATAGTATGATGGCTCCACATACAGCCCTGTACATAGTATGATGGCTCCACATACAGCCCTGTACATAGTATGATGGCTCCACATACAGCCCTGTACATAGTATGATGGCTCCACATACAGCCCTGTACATAGTATGATGGCTCCACATACAGCCCTGTACATAGTATGATGTCTCCACATACAGCCCTGTACATAGTATGATGGCTCCACATACAGCCCTGTACATAGTATGATGGCTCCACATACAGCCCTGTACATAGTATGATGGCTCTACATACAGTCCTGTACATAGTATGATGGCTCCACATACAGCCCTGTACATAGTATGATGGCTCCACATACAGCCCTGTACATAGTATGATGGCTCCACATACAGTCCTGTACATAGTATGATGGCTCCACATACAGCCCTGTACATAGTATGATGGCTCCACATACAGTCCTGTACATAGTATGATGGCTCCACATACAGCCCTGTACATAGTATGATGGCTCCACATACAGCCCTGTACATAGTATGATGACTCCACATACAGTCCTGTACATAGTATGATGGCTCCACATACAGTCCTGTACATAGTATGATGACTCCACATACAGTCCTGTACATAGTATGATGACTCCACATACAGTCCTGTACATAGTATGATGGCTCCACATACAGCCCTGTACATAGTATGATGGCTCCACATACAGTCCTGCACATAGTATGATGGCTCCACATACAGCACTGTACATAGTATGATGACTCCACATACAGCCCTGCACATAGTATGATGGCTCCACATACAGTCCTGTACATAGTATGATGGCTCCACATACAGCCCTGTACATAGTATGATGGCTCCACATACAGCCCTGTACATAGTATGATGGCTCCACATACAGTCCTGTACATAGTATGATGGCTCCACAAACAGTCCTGTACATAGTATGATGGCTCCACATACAGCCCTGCACATAGTATGATGACTCCACATACAGTCCTGTACATAGTATGATGGCTCCACATACAGCCCTGTACATAGTATGATGGCTCCACATACAGCCCTGCACATAGTATGATGGCTCCACATACAGTCCTGCACATAGTATGATGGCTCCACATACAGCCCTGTACATAGTATGATGACTCCACATACAGCCCTGCACATAGTATGATGGCTCCACATACAGCCCTGTACATACTATGATGACTCCACATACAGTCCTGTACATAGTATGATGGCTCCACATACAGTCCTGTACATAGTATGATGGCTCCACATACAGTCCTGTACATAGTATGATGACTCCACATACAGCCCTGCACATAGTATGATGGCTCCACATACAGTCCTGCACATAGTATGATGGCTCCACATACAGTCCTGTACATAGTATGATGGCTCCACATACAGCCCTGTACATAGTATGATGAGCCCACATACAGTCCTGTACATAGTATGATGGCTCCACATACAGCCCTGTACATAGTATGATGGCTCCACATACAATCCTGTACATAGTATGATGACTTCACATACAGTCCTGTACATAGTATGATGGCTCCACATACAGTCCTGTACATAGTATGATGGCTCCACATACAGCCCTGTACATAGTATGATGACTCCACATACAGCCCTGTACATAGTATGATGGCTCCACATACAGTCCTGTACATAGTATGATGACTCCACATACAGCCCTGTACATAGTATGATGGCTCCACATACAGTCCTGTACATAGTATGATGACTCCACATACAGCCCTGTACATAGTATGATGGCTCCACATACAGCCCTGTACATAGTATGATGACTTCACATACAGTCCTGTACATAGTATGATGGCTCCACATACAGCCCTGTACATAGTATGATGGCTCCACATACAGTCCTGTACATAGTATGATGACTCCACATACAGTCCTGTACATAGTATGATGGCTCCACATACAGCCCTGTACATAGTATGATGACTCCACATACAGCCCTGTACATAGTATGATGGCTCCACATACAGTCCTGTACATAGTATGATGACTCCACATACAGCCCTGTACATAGTATGATGGCTCCACATACAGTCCTGTACATAGTATGATGACTCCACATACAGCCCTGTACATAGTATGATGGCTCCACATACAGCCCTGTACATAGTATGATGACTTCACATACAGTCCTGTACATAGTATGATGGCTCCACATACAGCCCTGTACATAGTATGATGGCTCCACATACAGTCCTGTACATAGTATGATGACTCCACATACAGTCCTGTACATAGTATGATGGCTCCACATACAGCCCTGTACATAGTATGATGGCTCCACATACAGCCCTGTACATAGTATGATGGCTCCACATACAGCCCTGTACATAGTATGATGACTTCACAAACAGTCCTGTACATAGTATGATTGCTCCACATACAGCCCTGTACATAGTATGATGGCTCCACATACAGCCCTGTACATAGTATGATGACTCCACATACAGTCCTGTACATAGTATGATGGCCCCACATACAGTCCTGCACATAGTATGATGTCTCCACATACAGCCCTGTACATATTATGATGGCTCCACATACAGCCCTGTACATAGTATGATGGCTCCACATACAGTCCTGTACATAGTATGATGGCTCCACATACAGCCCTGTACATAGTATGATGGCTTCACATACAGTCCTGTACATAGTATGATGGCTCCACATACAGCCCTGTACATAGTATGATGGCTCCACATACAGTCCTGTACATAGTATGATGGCTCCACATACAGCCCTGTACATAGTATGATGGCTCCACATACAGTCCTGTACATAGTATGATGGCTCCACATACAGCCCTGTACATAGTATGATGGCTCCACATACAGCCCTGTACATAGTATGATGACTCCACATACAGCCCTGTATATAGTATGATGGCTCCACATACAGTCCTGTACATAGTATGATGGCTCCACATACAGTCCTGTACATAGTATGATGGCTCCACATACAGCCCTGTACATAGTATGATGACTCCACATACAGCCCTGTACATAGTATGATGGCTCCACATACAGCCGTGTACATAGTATGATGGCCCCACATACAGCCCTGTACACAGTATGATGGCTCCACATACAGCCCTGTACATAGTATGATGGCTCCACATACAGTCCTGTACATAGTATGATGGCTCCACATACAGCCCTGTACATAGTATGATGACTCCACATACAGCCCTGTACATAGTATGATGGGTCCACATACAGCCCTGTACATAGTATGATGGCTCCACATACAGTCCTGTACATAGTATGATGGCTCCACATACAGCCCTGTACATAGTATGATGACTCCACATACAGTCCTGTACATAGTATGATGGCCCCACATACAGTCCTGTACAAAGTATGATGGCTCCACATACAGTCCTGTACATAGTATGATGGCTCCACATACAGTCCTGTACATAGTATGATGTCTCCACATACAGCCCTGTACATAGTATGATGGCTCCACATACAGCCCTGTACATAGCATGATGGCTCCACATACAGTCCTGTACATAGTATGATGGCTCCACATACAGCCCTGTACATAGTATGATGGCTCCACATACAGCCCTGTACATAGTATGATGGCTCCACATACAGCCCTGTACATAGTATGATGGCTCTACATACAGTCCTGTACATAGTATGATGGCTCCACATACAGCCCTGTACATAGTATGATGGCTCCACATACAGCCCTGTACATAGTATGATGGCTCCACATACAGCCCTGTACATAGTATGATGGCTCCACATACAGCCCTGTACATAGTATGATGGCTCCACATACAGTCCTGTACATAGTATGATGGCTCCACATACAGTCCTGTACATAGTATGATGGCTCCACATACAGTCCTGTACATAGTATGATGGCTCCACATACAGCCCTGTACATAGTATGATGGCTCCACATACAGCCCTGTACATAGTATGATGGCTCCACATACAGCCCTGTACATAGTATGATGACTTCACATACAGTCCTGTACATAGTATGATGACTTCACATACAGTCCTGTACATAGTATGATGGCTCCACATACAGTCCTGTACATAGTATGATGGCTCCACATACAGTCCTGTACATAGTATGATGACTTCACATACAGTCCTGTACATAGTATGATGACTCCACATACAGTCCTGTACATAGTATGATGGCTCCACATACAGCCCTGTACATAGTATGATGGCTCCACATACAGTCCTGTACATAGTATGATGGCTCCACATACAGCCCTGTACATAGTATGATGGCTCCACATACAGCCCTGTACATAGTATGATGACTCCACATACAGCCCTGTACATAGTATGATGGCTCCACATACAGCCCTGTACATAGTATGATGACTTCACATACAGCCCTGTACATAGTATGATGACTCCACATACAGCCCTGTACATAGTATGATGGCTCCACATACAGTCCTGTACATAGTATGATGACTCCACATACAGCCCTGTACATAGTATGATGGCTCCACATACAGTCCTGTATATAGTATGATGGCTCCACATACAGCCCTGTACATAGTATGATGACTCCACATACAGCCCTGTACATAGTATGATGGCTCCACATACAGTCCTGTATATAGTATGATGGCTCCACATACAGTCCTGTACATAGTATGATGGCTCCACATACAGCCCTGTACATAGGATGATGGCTCCACATACAGCCCTGTACATAGTATGATGACTCCACATACAGCCCTGTACATAGTATGATGACTCCACATACAGTCCTGTACATAGTATGATGACTCCACATACAGCCCTGTACATAGTATGATGGCTCCACATACAGCCCTGTACATAGTATGATGACTTCACATACAGCCCTGTACATAGTATGATGACTTCACATACAGCCCTGTACATAGTATGATGACTCCACATACAGCCCTGTACATAGTATGATGGCTCCACATACAGCCCTGTACATAGTATGATGACTTCACATACAGCCCTGTACATAGTATGATGACTTCACATACAGCCCTGTACATAGTATGATGACTTCACATACAGCCCTGTACATAGTATGATGGCTCCACATACAGTCCTGTACATAGTATGATGGCTCCACATACAGTCCTGTACATAGTATGATGACTTCACATACAGTCCTGTACATAGTATGATGACTCCACATACAGCCCTGTACATAGTATGATGACTTCTCATACAGCCCTGTACATAGTATGATGGCTCCACATACAGTCCTGTACATAGTATGATGACTCCACATACAGCCCTGTACATAGTATGATGGCTCCACATACAGTCCTGTACATAGTATGATGACTCCACATACAGCCCTGTACATAGTATGATGGCTCCACATACAGCCCTGTACATAGTATGATGACTTCACATACAGTCCTGTACATAGTATGATGGCTCCACATACAGCCCTGTACATAGTATGATGGCTCCACATACAGTCCTGTACATAGTATGATGACTCCACATACAGTCCTGTACATAGTATGATGGCTCCACATACAGCCCTGTACATAGTATGATGGCTCCACATACAGCCCTGTACATAGTATGATGGCTCCACATACAGTCCTGTACATAGTATGATGGCTCCACATACAGCCCTGTACATAGTATGATGACTTCACAAACAGTCCTGTACATAGTATGATTGCTCCACATACAGCCCTGTACATAGTATGATGGCTCCACATACAGCCCTGTACATAGTATGATGACTCCACATACAGTCCTGTACATAGTATGATGGCCCCACATACAGTCCTGCACATAGTATGATGTCTCCACATACAGCCCTGTACATATTATGATGGCTCCACATACAGCCCTGTACATAGTATGATGGCTCCACATACAGTCCTGTACATAGTATGATGGCTCCACATACAGCCCTGTACATAGTATGATGGCTCCACATACAGTCCTGTACATAGTATGATGGCTCCACATACAGCCCTGTACATAGTATGATGGCTCCACATGCAGTCCTGTACATAGTATGATGGCTCCACATACAGCCCTGTACATAGTATGATGGCTCCACATACAGTCCTGTACATAGTATGATGGCTCCACATACAGCCCTGTACATAGTATGATGGCTCCACATACAGCCCTGTACATAGTATGATGACTCCACATACAGCCCTGTATATAGTATGATGGCTCCACATACAGTCCTGTACATAGTATGATGGCTCCACATACAGTCCTGTACATAGTATGATGGCTCCACATACAGCCCTGTACATAGTATGATGACTCCACATACAGCCCTGTACATAGTATGATGGCTCCACATACAGCCGTGTACATAGTATGATGGCCCCACATACAGCCCTGTACACAGTATGATGGCTCCACATACAGCCCTGTACATAGTATGATGGCTCCACATACAGTCCTGTACATAGTATGATGACTCCACATACAGTCCTGTACATAGTATGATGGCTCCACATACAGCCCTGTACATAGTATGATGACTCCACATACAGCCCTGTACATAGTATGATGGGTCCACATACAGCCCTGTACATAGTATGATGGCTCCACATACAGTCCTGTACATAGTATGATGGCTCCACATACAGCCCTGTACATAGTATGATGACTCCACATACAGTCCTGTACATAGTATGATGGCCCCACATACAGTCCTGTACAAAGTATGATGGCTCCACATACAGTCCTGTACATAGTATGATGGCTCCACATACAGTCCTGTACATAGTATGATGTCTCCACATACAGCCCTGTACATAGTATGATGGCTCCACATACAGCCCTGTACATAGCATGATGGCTCCACATACAGTCCTGTACATAGTATGATGGCTCCACATACAGCCCTGTACATAGTATGATGGCTCCACATACAGCCCTGTACATAGTATGATGGCTCCACATACAGCCCTGTACATAGTATGATGGCTCTACATACAGTCCTGTACATAGTATGATGGCTCCACATACAGCCCTGTACATAGTATGATGGCTCCACATACAGCCCTGTACATAGTATGATGGCTCCACATACAGCCCTGTACATAGTATGATGGCTCCACATACAGCCCTGTACATAGTATGATGGCTCCACATACAGTCCTGTACATAGTATGATGGCTCCACATACAGTCCTGTACATAGTATGATGGCTCCACATACAGTCCTGTACATAGTATGATGGCTCCACATACAGCCCTGTACATAGTATGATGGCTCCACATACAGCCCTGTACATAGTATGATGGCTCCACATACAGCCCTGTACATAGTATGATGGCTCCACATACAGCCCTGTACATAGTATGATGACTTCACATACAGTCCTGTACATAGTATGATGACTTCACATACAGTCCTGTACATAGTATGATGGCTCCACATACAGTCCTGTACATAGTATGATGGCTCCACATACAGTCCTGTACATAGTATGATGACTTCACATACAGTCCTGTACATAGTATGATGACTCCACATACAGTCCTGTACATAGTATGATGGCTCCACATACAGCCCTGTACATAGTATGATGGCTCCACATACAGTCCTGTACATAGTATGATGGCTCCACATACAGTCCTGTACATAGTATGATGACTCCACATACAGTCCTGTACATAGTATGATGGCTCCACATACAGCCCTGTACATAGTATGATGGCTCCACATACAGTCCTGTACATAGTATGATGGCTCCACATACAGCCCTGAACATAGTATGATGGCTCCACATACAGTCCTGTACATAGTATGATGGCTCCACATACAGCCCTGTACATAGTATGATGGCTCCACATACAGTCCTGTACATAGTATGATGGCTCCACATACAGCCCTGTACATAGTATGATGACTCCACATACAGTCCTGTACATAGTATGATGGCTCCACATACAGTCCTGTACATAGTATGATGGCTCCACATACAGCCCTGTACATAGTATGATGGCTCCACATACAGCCCTGTACATAGTATGATGACTCCACATACAGCCCTGTACATAGTATGATGGCTCCACATACAGCCCTGTACATAGTATGATGACTTCACATACAGCCCTGTACATAGTATGATGACTCCACATACAGCCCTGTACATAGTATGATGGCTCCACATACAGTCCTGTACATAGTATGATGACTCCACATACAGCCCTGTACATAGTATGATGGCTCCACATACAGTCCTGTATATAGTATGATGGCTCCACATACAGCCCTGTACATAGTATGATGACTCCACATACAGCCCTGTACATAGTATGATGGCTCCACATACAGTCCTGTATATAGTATGATGGCTCCACATACAGTCCTGTACATAGTATGATGGCTCCACATACAGCCCTGTACATAGGATGATGGCTCCACATACAGCCCTGTACATAGTATGATGACTCCACATACAGCCCTGTACATAGTATGATGACTCCACATACAGTCCTGTACATAGTATGATGACTCCACATACAGCCCTGTACATAGTATGATGGCTCCACATACAGCCCTGTACATAGTATGATGACTTCACATACAGCCCTGTACATAGTATGATGACTTCACATACAGCCCTGTACATAGTATGATGACTCCACATACAGCCCTGTACATAGTATGATGGCTCCACATACAGCCCTATACATAGTATGATGACTTCACATACAGCCCTGTACATAGTATGATGACTTCACATACAGCCCTGTACATAGTATGATGACTTCACATACAGCCCTGTACATAGTATGATGGCTCCACATACAGTCCTGTACATAGTATGATGACTCCACATACAGCCCTGTACATAGTATGATGACTTCACATACAGTCCTGTACATAGTATGATGACTCCACATACAGCCCTGTACATAGTATGATGACTTCTCATACAGCCCTGTACATAGTATGATTGCTCCACATACAGCCCTGTACATAGTATGATGACTCCACATACAGTCCTGTACATAGTATGATGACTCCACATACAGTCCTGTACATAGTATGATGACTCCACATACAGTCCTGTACATAGTATGATGGCTCCACATACAGTCCTGTACATAGTATGATGACTCCACATACAGTCCTGTACATAGTATGATGACTCCACATACAGCCCTGTACATAGTATGATGGGTCCACATACAGCCCTGTACATAGTATGATGGCTCCACATACAGCCCTGTACATAGTATGATGTCCCCACATACAGCCCTGTACATAGTATGATGGGTCCACATACAGCCCTGTACATAGTATGATGGCTCCACATACAGTCCTGTACATAGTATGATGGCCCCACATACAGCCCTGTACATAGTATGATGTCCCCACATACAGCCCTGTACATAGTATGATGGCTCCACATACAGCCCTGTACATAGTATGATGGCTCCACATACAGCCCTGTACATAGTATGATGGCTCCACATACAGCCCTGTACATAGTATGATGACTCCACATACAGCCCTGTACATAGTATGATGGCTCCACATACAGCCCTGTACATAGTATGATGGCTCCACATACAGCCCTGTACATAGTATGATGGCTCCACATACAGCCCTGTACATAGTATGATGGCTCCACATACAGTCCTGTACATAGTATGATGGCTCCACATACAGCCCTGTACATAGTATGACGGCTCCACATACAGCCCTGTACATAGTATGACGGCTCCACATACAGTCCTGTACATAGTATGATGGCTCCACATACAGTCCTGTACATAGTATGACGGCTCCACATACAGTCCTGTACATAGTATGATGACTCCACATACAGCCCTGTACATAGTATGATGGCTCCACATACAGCCCTGTACATAGTATGATGGCTCCACATACAGCCCTGTACATAGTATGACGGCCCCCATATAGAATCATAGAGTCAGAGTGGTAGAGTTGGAGGGGACCTCCTGGGTCATCTGGTCCAACCCCCTGCTCAAAGCAGGATTCACTAAACCCTCTCAGATAGATGTTTGTCCAGCCTCTGTTTTAAGACGTCCATTGAAGGGGAACTCACCACCTCTCGTGGCCGCCTGTTCCACTCATTGATCACCCTCACTGTCAAAAAGTTTTTTCTAATATCTAATCTGTGTCTCCTGCCATTCAGTTTCATCCCATTGCTTCCAGTCTTTCCTTGTGCAAATGAGAATAAAGATGATCCTTCTTCAATGTGACAGCCCTTGAGATATTTGTAGACAGCTATTAAGTCTCCTCTCAGTCTTCTTTTTTGCAAGCTAAACACTCCCAAATCCTGTAACCGTTCCTCATAGGACATGGTTTGCAGACCGGTCAGCATTCCGGTCGCTCTTCTTCACGTGATCTAGACTGTATGCTTCTGTTAATACATCCCAAAATTGTATTTGCCTTTTTTGCTGCTGCATCACAGTGTTGACTCATGTTCAGTCTATGATCTATTAGTATACCTAAGTCTTTTTCACATGTACTGTTGCTTAGCTCTATTCCTCCCATTCTGTATATGCTTTTTTCATTTTTATTGCCCAGATGTAGTACTTTGCATTTTTCCCTGTTAAAAACCATTCTGTTAGTTGCTGCCCACTGCTCCAGTTTATTTAGGTCTTTTTGAATCCTCTCTCTCTCTTCTCTAGTGTTAGCTATCCCTCCTAGCTTTGTGTCATCAGCAAATTTAATCAGTTTACCCTCAATTCCTTCACCTAAATCATTGATAAAGATGATAGAATAGTCACCTTGGTATGATGGCCCCCACATACAATGGCCCCCTTGGTATGATGGCCCCCACATACAATGGCCCCCTTGGTATGATGGCCTCCACATATAATGGCCCCCTTGGTATGATGGCCCCCGCATATAATGGCCCCCTTGGTATGATGGCCCCCACATACAATGGCCCCCTTGGTATGATGGCCCCACAAAGTACTGTTTACCTTTTTTCCTGCAGTTCCGGCGAGGCCGCTGCTGCTTTGTGTGCGGGCGACCTGGGGCCACGGGTGGGAGAGCAGAGTGCATGCTCTCTGCTCACAGAATGCGCTGACACTTAGCAGTGTCAGTGCGTTCCCAGCTCCAGCCACCTGTGTGCGTCACAGCGTTCGCTGTGTGCGCGAGCGCCCTGCCCCCGGTGATGCCGAGCTACCTGGGCAGGCACCCAGAAAATTAAAGGGGCCGGCAGCCGTAAAAACGGGCTGGCGGCCCCCCAAGCAGTGCCACACCGCGGCCCACCGGGAAAGTGCCCAGTAGGGCAGATTAGCAATGCTGCTGTGGCCCCTCACTGGGCTGATTGTCCACACTGCAGGTGAGGTAGGCATAGTAAGAACACTGGCGGCCCAGGCTACATCCATTTGCTCGGGGGCCAGGGGGCAGCGGGGGGCTATATGGCCTGGGCCGTGACATCTCCAACATATATCTTCAGCAGGGACCTTGGGCATTACCTCCCCCAACCCTTTGGCCCTTGGACGCTCTATCCCTTTTTGGGCCTCCGCCCCCTGGTGAGTTCCCCACTATGGAGTGAGCTGCTTTACCAAGGAACCCTCGGCCCCCTGATACCTCTCGACCAGACCAACCAGTTCATCAGCGTTCCGGGGATCACCCTGGGCAACCCAAGTCTGTATTGGCCTGGGCAGGGAATGCACGAACCGCTCCATAACCACTCGCTCTACGCACTGCGCAGTAGTAGAGGACTCTGGCTGCAAGTCATTTTTGGACCGCGTGCGCAGTAGCATCTATCGGTTGACGAGAAATGCTACTGAGCAAACGCTGCTAGCGGTACCATTTCTCTGGAGAAAAAGAAATTTGCCTGCAGCAGTATGGCACCACGGGCCGCGCTTGCACAGTAGCATCTCTCGGCGAACAAGAGATGCTACTGCGCATGTGCGGGCGGCGGGGCCGATTTGCTACACGTAAATTTCTAGATTTCTACCACAATTACAAAGACAGTATTTAAAATAGGAGGCAGGTCACTGAAGGCACAGTGACCTGTCAGAAGGCAGAGATAGGAATACATTAGCAGAGCACCAGTTATAGCCCCTCCTCACAGGTTGCCCCAAAGCACGAGCATCTCATTATCTCAGGAATGAAAATAAAGATTAAAAAAGAACCACAGGACGGATTTCATCAACAAAGGTATCATTTTAATCAGTGTAATGGCGCCCACCTCGCAGTGTATGTGGTTCACTAAGCACAATCCTGCTGACAGGTGCGCTTTAAATTACCAAACCATAGTAATATATAAAGTGACAAGTGCCTCGGTATAGTTATGATTTAGGTAACAAAAAGAAATATACACCGTCATCTCATAGATCTACTTGTCATTATTATAGAGAAATGCCATAATAAGCACCAAAGAAAAGAGGGTCAAGGTGAATAATTGCACTTACATAGATAGAAGGTGGTACACATGAGGTTCTGATGAAGAAAGGGCGAAACGCGCGTTGGGGCGACGGGGACCTTATAAGTTTAAAACTAACTCCTTTTCCTCAACCTAAAAATAAAGAAGTGAATAACATAACAAAAGGGAGGTATATTTGTTATTTCTACACCCATAAAAGTCTGATTGTGCTGTTAGCTAATCGTCTGCAAAAGCTTTCAGCCATTTCAGGGACATTTGACTAATGTTATATGGTTTACTGCTATCATCTTTTACATATAGATATTATGGTCACAGTGTTTGTTGTACTTTGCTGACATCTTTTGGCCATTGTTATAATAATGTTGAAGCTGTAATTCCCACAATGCCTCTCTCTATTTAACTCCTTCTATCTTGTTTCCTCACATCCTTTCTTGTGGTCAGAGCCATATTGGCAACACGTGCATTAGGACTTTAGAGAGGATTCTCGTGTCACCTCTACGCTCCACCTTCCACGTTCTACCTCATCTTCATCCCTTCATCTTCCCTCATCTCATCAAGGTGCTGTGAATTAAAGTTCTTAAAATTCTTCACTATCACTACATCGTCCTTCCCGGATTTACCACATGCAGTCGGTCAAGAATAAGGGTGGAGGTTAGCGAGTAACACTACCTGTCATTGCATGTACAGAGATCCGTGCTCACATCCCCCAGACACATCTCACCCACGTACATCGGTGGCAGAATACTGATTCATTGTAATATAAAATTAATTAACCCATAAATGATATAAAGACCAAAAAATGAAGTGCCAGACATGCAGTTTTTTTAGTTGCTGCAAGTCTAAAAAAAAAAAAATGCAATAAAAAGTTATAAAATCATATGTACTCCAAAATGGTAGCAATAAAACCTACAGCTACCTCCACAGAGAAGTATAATAGTAGTTGGCAACAAAAAACAAATGTTTTTACAAAATTCTGAATTTTAAAAATCAGTTTTGTATATATATAATACATAATCATACTGACCTGCCGTACAAAACTCAAACAGGCGGAATTGCGGTTTATTTTCAACATTTTACACTTGGTCTTATTTTTTCCCACTTTTTTGTACCTTGAACGGTAAAATAAACACTGTTGTGTAAGGTGACCGTCAGACACCTAGTGTCTGGGAGATAAACTTGGAGTAATGCCTTAGTGCATATAGGACTAAAAGGGATTAATCATCCATGACAGGTTGATTATGAGCAGCTAAATGGCTGCTCACCATGTCTCCTCCCCTGGGTGTGATTCACTGGGTAAATTGAGAGCTGTTTGTCTCACACATACTGGGGGTATGGAGGTTGCAGATCGCCTGGATTGTGTTAATTTGCTAAAGGACTAAGAACCCAGCTGGGCTAACCAGCACTATTGTATGGACTTATTACTTTATGTTTTAATTGCTGCTGGACAAAGGTGGTATTTAAGTTTTCTGTGATGTGGTTTATGAGGACTGAAATAAACCAGCCGGACTTTAAATAGTAAAGGTTCCTGTTATTCCTCGGATCGCCTCCAAGTGAGTAGCATTGTTACATTTGGTTTAGAATGCGGGCAGCGTTCCTAGGGAACACGTGTGATTACTACAGAAGTACTGCATGTCGTGGGTGACGGTGGCTATAGGCCATGGAGCTGCATCAGGCAGCATGGAGGACCTGATTAAACACCTGGTGCAAGCCCATCAGCTGCAACCGCAACAGCTACAGCCGCGACAGCTGGCACAACAGACAAGTAAACTGCTTGTGCAAAAGCTGCAGATTGAATTACAGAGGTGGTTCAAGGCATTGTAGCAGCTCTGACTCCCAAAGTCAGCTGATGATTTTTCTATCCGGAAGGCGGTGAGGAGAGCCCTGCAGGAAATTTTTCTGTGATGCGGTTTATGAGGATTTAAATAAACCAGCCAGACTTTAAATACAAACGGTTCCTGTTTTACCTCCCATCGCTCCCAAGTGAGTATCATTGTTACAGATTTCATCAGCATTCACCTTAAAACTGCACCATGGCAGTCACTCTGTTGCAGATTATCCCAAAGTCATGTGTCATAATGCGTTCCCATTTGTCCAGAGAAGTGGTGGTCTAAGAGAAGCCAGGACCCTGGGCAGTTTAGAAGGTGTGCCCCCCCCCCTCTCGATACTCGATGTATCACATCACATGTCAAAGCGTATTGCACAACAGAATACATAACCTAGCGCTATTCATAATAGAGCGGGGGGGGGATTAATTTTCCCAAGGGGCCATATGAGAGACTGTTGTGGAGGATGCACCAAAAGGCTGAAACTAATTCTGCTCAATATTAATATTAACATTTATAATTGTTTTTCTATATTAATTGTATGACTTAATATTGAGCAGAATTAAGTATGCTGATATCCCCTGTATACAGTATGAGCCCCCACATAGCCCCCTCAATCAACAACCAAAGCAATCAACCCATGGGGCCCTTAAACATGTAAACCATAACAAATAAAAACATTAAAAAATTCTCTGTTTAGTTAGTTTAAAAACCCATATACCTCATAGTAACGTTTCTATGGATATGGACTATCATATATATATATATATATTGTACGTGGGGGCTCATACTGTATACAGGGGATGTCAGCATACTTAATTCTGCTCAATATGAAGTCATACAATTAATATAAAAAATTATAATATGTTAATATTAAGCAGAATTAGTTTCAGCCTTTTGATGTGGCCTCCACAACAGTCTCTCATGAGACCCGTTGGGAATGTGTGTGTATATTATATATATATATATATATATATATATATATATATATATATATATATATATATATATATATATATATAGAAAGGCAGCGCTACTTATTGTCCTGGGGGATACTCGCTTCGCTGCGTCAATCAGTGCACACCAGCCGTATTTCTCAACTCAGCAGTTTATTAACTCCATAAACCGTAGTTCACACACAAAGTCCACAAGCCCAAGTGGCAGACCGGCCCACTTGGCTCTAATTACAGCCTTCCGCAAGGTAATACTAACACAATGTCCATATAAATGTCCATAACACAAGAGTATTACCTTCGCCGGCTTCAGCTGTAACAGTCCTCTTTCCTACGCCACCGCTTTAAGGCTTACTGGCGTACTACATATATCATACCCAGGCTTCACCCTCCAGGACGCTTGTGTGGCACTCCGAGGCTTACTGGCATCCCCCACACTCTCACCCAGGGATCCAAGCTTCACCTCCACCGGAGTCCACCAGGCCTCTTGTGTGGCACTCCGAGGCTTACTGGCATCCCCCACACTCTCACACAGGGATCCAGGCTTCACCTCCACCGGAGTCCACCAGGCCACACACGAGCGGTGTTCCCGCCACACACAGGGAACAGCCTCGTGCCTCTCACACGGTGCCCACACAGGAACTCCTACACACCGGAACACTCCCACACAGGAACACACAGGGTTTATATATACTGCAGCACACACACACACCCACAGATAGGACCTTAACTGTGTGCATAAGGACCTGTGTGATGTCACGGTCATGTGACCAGTCAGTTAAAGGGGAAGGTACATGGTCCTTCAAACACACTGAACCATTAAAGGGATGTCTGCTACATCACATATTCCCCCCCTCTGTTCAAACTTGTGGGGTTGAACACATAATATACATAAACAGTCTATATCCCACAGTTCACACTGAGACCATGCACTTGACCCTTGCGTTGTCCAGCCCCTGGAACATTAGTCATTGACATTAGCCCACTCCTTAGGGACCTACCATCTGTCAATGTCATCGACTCCGTCAAGTCACATTTCCGGGTCGTAAACTTGTCAGACTTTCCCCGCTCCCAGCGGCTCCCCCGCTCCCAGCGGTCAGTCGAAACCCTGTCAGGTCTCCCCCGCTCCCAGCGGTAAATACAACAGTGTGACTCCACATGGTTCCGTCCTCTATTGGGTCGATTGTATGGGCCACTCAACCCTGAGTCACTGGAGGTCTCACTACCTCAAAACCCACTCCCAGGACATCTTGAAAGGTCCCTAACCTCAGCTGTTCTGATATTTAGGGAGCCCTTTCTCTGTCTGGTCTCACACTCTCTAGACGGCTGCCATCTTCTGCTGCTCAGATGATGCTGTCTATCCACTCGCAGTCTAGCGAGATTCAACTTTTCCACCTCTTGCAGGTAGGTCACTCGGTACTCCACCAGCATGCTCATATCTGCAAGACTTTCTTCCGCTCCTACAGCGTAGAACGACACCATGCCGTCTTCATCCGGCATCCAGTCCCGACGATCACGTGGACGGCTTACTTTTACCACACCAGACTTTTTCACCATCATCTGCATGGCTCGGCCATTTCTCCCAATGAGCTCTCTCACCAGAACACGAGGCACCCGGATGACCTCTTCTCGCAGACTGTGAGCCTTTCTCATCAGCTCCAGTTGTCTAGCGGCTTGCTCCGTCTTCAACCGGAGAAACCGCTTCGTGCGAATACTTCGCCAATGTATGTCACTCAGGATCGCCACCCTCTTCACCGTGACTTCAGTCGTGGACAGGACCACCAGCTGTCTAGCCTCTGAGGTCAAGTACACCTTACAGGCTCCCACGGCCTTCTTAAACTCCTCATGCACGAACTCACGGGTGCATTCTTCCCTCAAGTCCTCGGGTACATCTACGAGGCACTTGTACCGAGACGTTTCGGTCTCACCAGTGGTTCCCAGATGATCAACCAGCTCAGGTTTCAGGGACAACTGACTTCCAGCTTCTTCACCCTGGAAGCTTCCCCTGAGCTGACTCACAGCTACAACTTCACAACTTTTCGTCTTGACCACTTCCACTTCACCTTTATCTTCCAACACCATACTCTTAGCTCTCCTCAGGTCCACCTTCTCATGGTCTAAGGGAGTAAGTGCAACTTGTTTGCCTTTTCCCTTCTCCAAGGAGACCTCGTTCACCACGTGACACTTTGCTAGGCGACCTTTGAGCTCTAAAACTTCTCCTTCCAGCTCAGTTACTCGCCTCTCAGCAGTCCATCTCTGAAGCTCTTCCTGCTTCAACTGCTCTTCCAGCAGCAGAGCTCTCTCAGACCTCTCCGTCTCCAATGCGCCCACTCGGCTCTCAATAGCCAGTCTCTCACACTTCTCTTGCGTCCACTGGGCTTGTAGCAACTCCTTGAGCTGCTTGATCTCGGCTCCGACATCCACCGAATCCTCCGAGCCCACGTCACTCGAGGAGGTATCTGCTTCATACCTCCCATCACCAGCGGTCAACTTCTGGCCCTGTTCTGTGGCTTTTCCAATGGACTCCTCCATCTTCACTCGCTCAGCTTCCATCTTGCTGACTGTTTCCTTAAGGTACATCTCCGCCTTCTGGAGAGTATCACAGGACATCTGTAGCTCCTTCACCTGAGCTTCCAGATCTAGGGTCTTTCCCCGGAGATTATCATTCTCCTCACGGATATCTTGCAGAGTGGTCTCAACCACTTGGCGCACTTGCTCTGCACCCGCCTTATCCTCCTCTAGTTTTTCCTTCACCTTGAGGAGATCCTCATAATCTCTCTTAATCTGTTGCAGTTCCCTACTGCGTTCACCACACTCCTTCTTGGAGTCAGACAGTTCCCGGTTGAACTGTTCGCGCAATCGTACCAGGCCTGGATCTCTTCCAGAACCTCCATCCTGCCGCGCCTCCTTCTCAAGCTTCAACTGCAAACCTCCTCCTTGATTTTGCGGCGGTCCTCCTTAATTGCATGGAACATCTCCTTCCACTGGACAACTTCCTCGTTGCTTCCCTTTAGATCTCGCTGTAAGTTCTTCACAACCTGGTAGACCCTCTGCCGTTCAGACTCCAGGCTCCGCTGGTCTGAGGACACGTTCTCCAGGTACGTCACCTCTTCCGCCTCTGAAGGAGGATCCACACTTGAAACAATGGCACACACCATTACATTTTCTTTACTTTCACTCTCAGCAAAGAGTACAGGAGCAACCTTTTTGAGGCCCCTGCGCCGTCTACGACGAGAGGTGGACTCTCTCCCCTCGTCTAGCCCCTCCTGACTGACCTCTCCTTCTACTTCCGTCGTGTCACCGTCAGCTATGGGGTCTGTGTCACTCCCCATGATGTTGTGGACTACCAGGTCACCTCCCACTTTGACTTCACCCCCTTCCACTGGAGCTACCCCGTTATCAACGGTCACCTTGTCATTTTTAGGAGGTACCCACCCACAATCATCAACAATTTCCAGTTTTCTACACTTCACACTCTTGTGAAAAAAGGCCCCTTTTTTAGACTCTGCCCCCTTTTTAACAACCACACCTGTAAGGGAATTTTTACAAAAAACATCAGCGACAGTCTTAGGACTCAGTTCACAAGATCTCTTACCACCTCCACGGGCACTCTGGGACAACACTGGCGCCCCCGGAGAGTTCATAGAATGGTCCACTGCCGCCATTCCACATGGTGCCCACAGCTCCTGCGGTTCCCGCACCATGTCCTGCAAAAGTCTCTCAAATACCTGATCCGGTCCCAACCGGTCCTTCAAACGCTCAATAGCCCCAAACACATCTGCTGCTTTGCTCACAGCCATCACGGTACACTGTTCACACTTGAACTTCACCGCTCTCCCCGAAAAAATTTTCGTGGCCCCGCCGAGCCACCGCAAAACAGGACTTGAGTGCGATGTCAACCTTCGCAACCCCGCCGAGTTGCAGCAAGATGCTTTAACTTCGTGAGCCCCGCCGAGCCACAGCAAACCAGGTTTGAGTGCGACGACGACCTTCACAACCCCGCCGAGTTGCAGCAAGAGGCTTTGACTTTCGTGAGCCCCGCCGAGCCACAGCAAACCAGGTTTGAGTTCGACGACAACCTTCACAACCCCGCCGAGTTGCAGCCAGATGCTTTATCCACACTCGTCGTCCTGTGCCGTTGCCCCTAGCAACCAGACTGCAGCTGCCCCTAGCAACCAGCTGCCCGCACTCTCAAACCACATGTAAGGCACCGCTACTTATTATCCTGGGGGATACTCGCTTCGCTGCGTCAATCAGTGCACACCAGCCATATTTCTCGGTATTTCTCAACTCAGCAGTTTATTAACTCCATAAACCGTAGTTCACACACAAAGTCCACGAGCCCAAGTGGCAGACCGGCCCACTTGGCTCTAATTACAGCCTTCCACAAGGTAATACTAACACAATGTCCATATAAATGTCCATAACACAAGAGTATTACCTTTGCCGGCTTCAGCTGTAACAGTCCTCTTTCCTACGCCACCGCTGTGGCACTACGGCTTCCCACACGTGGTCTCCAGCCATCACTCCCTTTAAGGCTTACTGGCGTATTACATATATCATACCCAGGCTTCACCCTCCAGGACGCTTGTGTGGCACTCCGAGGCTTACTGGCATCCCCCACACTCTCACACAGGGATCCAGGCTTCACCTCCACCGGAGTCCACCAGGCCACTCCAGGCCTCACACGAGCGGTGTTCCCCCCCACACACAGGGAACAGCCTTGTGCCTCTCACACGGTGCCCACACAGGAACTCCCAACACACAGGAACTCCTACACACCGGAAAACACCTGTCACAAATCACACAGGGTTTATATATACTGCAGCACACACACACACACACACAGATACGACCTTAACTGTGTGCATAAGGACCTGTGTGATGTCACGGTCATGTGACCAGTCAGTTAAAGGGGAAGGTACATGGTCCTTCAAACACACTGAACCATTAAAGGGATGTCTGCTACATCACTATATATATATATATAGATATATATTGTACGTGAGGGCTCATACTGTATATAGGGGGTATCAGCATACTTAATTCTGCTCAATATGAAACCATACAATTAATAAAAAAAATTATAATTAATATGTTAATATTAATATTGAGCAGAATTAGTTTCAGCCTTTTGATGTGGCCTCCACAACAGTCTCTCGTGAGGCCCGTTGGGAATGTATATGTATATATGTATGTATGTGTATGTATATGTATATATATGTATGTATGTATATATGTATATATATATATATGTGTATATATATATATATATATATATATACACACACATACATACATACATATACATACACACATATATATATATATATATATATATATATATATATATATATATATATATACATACACACACACAATGGGGAAAAAAGTATTTAGCCAGCCGCCAATTGTGCAAGTTCTCCCACTTAAAAGGATGAGCGAGGCCTGTAATTGACATCATAGGTCGACCTCAACTATGAGAGACAAAATGAGAAAACAAATCCTGAAAATCACATTGTCTGATTTGGAAAGAATTTTTTTTTCAAATTTTAGTGGAAAATAAGTATTTGGTCAATTACAAACAAGCGAGATTTCTGGCTCTCCCAGACCTGTAACTTCTTCTTTAAGAGGCTCCTCTGTCCTCCACTCATTACCTGTAGTACTGGCTCCTCTGTCCTCCACTCATTACCTGTAGTACTGGCTCCTCTGTCCTCCACTCATTTACCTGTAGTACTGGCTCCTCTGTCCTCCACTCATTACCTGTAGTACTGCCTCCTCTGTCCTCCGCTCATTACCTGTAGTACTGGCTCCTCTGTCCTCCACTCATTTACCTGTAGTACTGGCTCCTCTGTCCTCCACTCATTACCTGTAGTACTGCCTCCTCTGTCCTCCGCTCATTACCTGTAGTACTGCCTCCTCTGTCCTCCGCTCATTACCTGTAGTACTGGCTCCTCTGTCCTCCACTCATTTACCTGTAGTACTGGCTCCTCTGTCCTCCACTCATTACCTGTAGTACTGCCACCTGTTTGAACTTGTTATCAGTATAAAAGACAGCTTTCTGCATCCTCATACAGTCACACTCCAAACTCCACCATGGTGAAGACCAAAGAGCTGTCGAAGGACACCAGAAACAAAATTGTAGCCCTGCACCAGGCTGGGAAGACTGAATCTGCAATAGGCGAGCAGCTTGGTGTGAAGAAATCTGTGGGAGCAATAATTAGAAAATGGAAGACATACAAGACCACTGATAATCTCCATCGATCTGGGGCTCCACACAAGATCTCACCCCGTGGGGTCAAAATGATCTCAAGAACGGTGAGCAAAAATTCTAGAACCACACGGGGGACCTAGTGAATGACCTGCAGAGAGCTGGGACCAATGTTACACAGGCTACCATCAGTAACATACTACTCCGCCAGGGATCCTGCAGAGCCAGACGTGTCCCCCTGCTTAAGCCATTACATGTCTGGGTCCCATACCTACTGTGAAGCATGGGGGTGGCAACATCATGCTTTCGGGCTGTTTCTCTGCCAAGGGACCAGGACGACTGATCCGTGTACATGAAAGAATGAATGGGGCCATGTATCGTGAGATTTTGAGTGCAAACCTCCTTCCATCAGCAAAGGCATTGAAGATGAAACGTGGCTGGGTCTTTCAGCATGACCATGATCCCAAGCACACCGCCAGGGCAACGAAGGAGTGGCTTTGTAAGAAGCATTTCAAGGTCCTGGAGTGGCCTAGCCAGTCTCCACATCTGAACCGTATAGAAAACCTTTGGAGGGAGCTGAAAGTCCGTGTTTCCCAGCGACAGCCCCAAAACATCACCGCTCTAGAGGAGATCTGCATGGAGGAATGGGCCAACATACCAGCAACAGTGTGTGCCAACCTTGTGAAGACTTACAGAAAAAGTTTCACCTCTGTCATTGCCAACAAAGGATATATAACAAAGTATTGAGAAGAACTTTTGTAATTGACCAAATACTTATTTTCCACCAAAATTTGAAAAAAAAGTTCTTTCCAAATCAGACAATGTGATTTTCAGGATTTGTTTTCTCATTTTGTCTCTCATAGTTGAGGTCGACCTATGATGTCAATTACAGGCCTCGCTCATCTTTTTAAGTGGGAGAACTTGCACAATTGGTGGCTGACTAAATACTTTTTTCCCCACTGTACATATATACAGTACAGACCAAAAATTTGGACACACCTTCTCATTTAAAGATTTTTCTGTATTTTCATGACTATGAAAATTGTACATTCACAATGAAGGCATCAAAACTATGAATTAACACATGTGGAATTATATACTTAACAAAAAAGTGTGAAACAACTGAAAATATGTCTTATATTCTAGGTTCTTCAAAGTAGCCACCTTTTGCTTTGATGACGGCTTTGCACACTCTTGGCATTCTCTTGATGAGCTTCAAGAGGTAGTCACCGGAAATGGTCTTCCAACAATCTTGAAGGAGTTCCCAGAGATGCTTAGCACTTGTTGGCCCTTTTGCCTTCACTCTGCGGTCCAGCTCACCCCAAACCATCTCGATTGGGTTCAGGTCTGGTGACTGTGGAGGCCAGGTCATCCGGCGTAGCACCCCATCACTCTCCTGCTTGGTCAAATAGTCCTTACACAGCCTGGAGGTGTGTTTGGGGTCATTGTCCTGTTGAAAAATAAATGATGGTCCAACTAAACGCAAACCGGATGGAATAGCATGCCGCTGCAAGATGCTGTGGTAGCCATGCTGGTTCAGTATGCCTTCAATTTTGAATAAATCCCCAACAGTGTCACCAGCAAAGCACCCCCACACCATCACACCTCCTCCTCCATGCTTCACGGTGGGAACCAGGCATGTAGAGTCCATCCGTTCACCTTTTCTGCGTCGCACAAAGACACGGTGGTTGGAACCAAAGATCTCAAATTTGGACTCATCAGACCAAAGCACAGATTTCCACTGGTCTAATGTCCATTCCTTGTGTTCTTTAGCCCAAACAAGTCTCTTCTGCTTGTTGCCTGTCCTTAGCAGAAGAGAAGGTGTGTCCAAACTTTTGGTCTGTACTGTATATATATATATATATATATATATATATATATATATATATATATATATATATATATATATATGTATGTACAGACAATATAAACAATACAATGTATGACATTTCAACAGTTACAGGAGGAGTGAGGGTCCTGCTCGCAAGCTTACAATCGATATGGAAATAGGGGGACACAATAGGAAGAACATGGTCATCAGTCAGAATTTGTCTAAGGGCATTTACCCTGTGGTATTTGTGGGCATGGAGGATGTGGAGACAGGTGAATAGGCAGGAGCAGATTAAGATTAACATTTAGGAGGGGACAGGGGAGAGTTAGGTTGGTGAGTTGAGGTGATAGGCTAGTCTAAACAGATGTGTTTTTACATACATATACATATATACCCTATATGGCCTAAACAGTTATGTACTTAGCTTAATGGCATCTTCTTCCGACGCGTTTTCCCCTCTTTTGGTCATTCAGTGGTTCATCAGGGAATTCCTTCAATCAGGACAAGAAAAGGAGACCACCATAAGCCGTACTGCAATAAGGATAACAGCTCAGAAGCCCAGGGCAATATGCCCCCACATGGCCCCTACATACAATATGAGCCCACACACAGTTCCCCTATATACAGTTTGAGCCTCTACATACAGTATGAGCCCCCGCACAGCCCCCTAGATACAGTATGAACCCTCACATAACCCCAAATATACAGTATGAGCCCCCTCATAGCCTCCAATATACAGTATGAGCCCCCACATAGCCTTCAATATACAGTATGAGCTTCCACATAGCCTCCTATATACAGTATGAGCCCTCACATAGCCTTCAATATATAGTATGAGCCTGCACATAGCTCCCTATCTATAGTATGAGCCCCACATAGCCTCCATATATACAGTATGAGCCCTGACATAGCCTCCTATATACAGTATAAGCCCCCACATAGCCTCCTATATACAGAATAAGCACCCACATAGGCTCCTATATACAGTACGAGCCCTCACATAGCCCATATATATAGGCACACATCCCATACACATATTAATAAAAAAAAACAGATGCTAACCTTGCATGGCGCGTGCAGGCTGATGATGTCATTGCGTCGGCACGTCACAGCACAGGCGACAGGGGCTCTCCCGGAGCTGCGCTGCTATTCTGTATTGTCGGCAGCGGAGCTCCAGGAAAGCTCCCTGCCGGGATATGTGCACCACCATATTGAGGGCAATCTGGCCATGGGCTCCCCCGTAGCATCAGACCCCTGGCGGTAGCCCAGATTGCCCTCATAATCCGCCTATGGTCCAGGGCATGCATGGGTTAAATTGCATCAGATTTTGAGGTAAATAAGGATCCACATTTATTTCTTCCCTGGCTGGGATCCAAAAGAAAAAAAAATAATAGAAAATAAATATAAATTCTACATTTAATGAGACACGTGATTTCTATGCAATTTTTATACAATGCAATTAAGAGGATTCAGTTGCTATTGCCTTGCAGGTGTCACCTCCCCTGCACATTAAATTCACCAGCGGCTTTCACATTACTGGAATCGTTACTGAGAACGACTCTAGGGCGCCATGGGAGGTCTGTGTCTTCTCTGCGTCTTCTTACTCTTCTGTCTCGGTAAGAAAAAGGATTACCTATTTTAGGATGGCCTTGAAACCAAATATGGCTGCCTATTAAAGGGGCTATCTCATAATCAACACATATATCACTTATGCACAGGTTAGGTGATGAATGTACGATCAATGAGGGTCTGATCGCTGGGACCGTCTCCGATCATGAGAACGAGGATCCCAAAGAGCATCGTGTGAATGACGCCTTAGTGAGCATGTGCGACCACAGCTCTATTTACTATAGGATTGGTGGTCGCACATGCTCACAATCTCAAAAAAGAGATAAAACCTTGTATTTTGTGTGTATTATTGCCCTGCTAAAAATCACATCTAATGCCATTTGAATAATCACATTTAACAATTTTGTATAACATTGGGTTTTCTAAATTAAGAGTGGTAGTAGCGTAAAAAAAAGATAATTTAAGAAAGGATGACATACTTTTTGGCAGTGAGATATGGGATTAGTTTTCTTAAGATGCTTGTTGGCAGTGGTGATGCCAGTCTTGTCTTGCTCGAGGCAGAAAGTTATTTTCTCACCGTTCTTCTCTGAAAGTTGTAGGAATATAGAGAGGTACACTTGCACCACATGATATGAGCGCTTTCATGATTATAATAATACCATGTCACCCTCTTAGTAATGACCATGTCAACTTTATAGTCTTAGCCTCATAGTAATGCCATAGAATCAGCCTCATAGTGATAAAATATAATCAGCATCTTGGTAATACCATATACTCAGCCTCATTGTAATAACATAAAATCAGCCTCATAGTAATGCCATATAATCAGCCTCATTGTAATACCATATACTCAGCCTCATTGTAATAACATAAAATCAGCCTCATAGTAATACCATTTAATCAGCCTCATAGTAATACCATATAATCAGCCTCATAGTAATACCATTTAATCAGCCTCATAGTAATACCATAAAATCAGCCTCATAGTAATACCATATAATCAGCCTCATAGTAATACCATAGAATCAGCCTCATAGTAATACCATAGAATCAGCCTCATAGTAATACCATATACTCAGCCTCATAGTAATACCATATACTCAGCCTCATTGTAATAACATAAAATCAGCCTCATAGTAATACCATATACTCAGCCTCATTGTAATACCATAAAATCAGTCTCATAGTAATACCATTTAATCAGCCTCATAGTAATACCATTTAATCAGCCTCATAGTAGTAGCATAGAATCAGCCTCATAGTAATACTATAGAATCAGCCTCATAGTAATACCATTTAATCAGCCTCATAGTAATACCATTTAATCAGCCTCATAGTAATACCATTTAATCAGCCTCATAGTAATACCATAGAATCAGCCTCATAGTAATACCATAGAATCAGCCTCATAGTAATGCCATAGAATCAGCTTCATAGTAATACCATAGAATCAGCCTCATAGTAATACCATTTAATCAGCCTCATAGTAATACCATAGAATCAGCCTCATAGTAATACCATTTAATCAGCCTCATAGTAATACCATTTAATCAGCCTCATAGTAATACCATAGAATCAGCCTCATAGTAATACCATCGAATCAGCCTCATAGTAATACCATCGAATCAGCCTCATTGTAATACCATTTAATCAGCCTCATTGTAATACCATTTAATCAGCCTCATAGTAATACCATCAAATCAGCCTCATAGTAATACCATAGAATCAGCCTCATAGTAATATCATAGAATCAGCCTCATAGTAATGCCATATAATCAGCCTCATAGTAATACCATAGAATCAGCCTCATAGTAATACCATAGAATCAGCCTCATAGTAATATCATAGAATCAGCCTCATAGTAATACCATAGAATCAGCCTCATAGTATTACCATAGAATCAGCCTCATAGTAATACCATAGAATCAGCCTCATAGTAATACCATAGAATCAGCCTCATAGTAATACCGTGGAATCAGCCTCATAGTAATCTAATATATATAATTGCCTTATCCCGTCTGTCTGTCTTTCTGTCTGTCTGTCTTTCTGTCCAGGAAATCCCACGTCGCTGATTGGTCAGGCCGCGGTCAATCAGCGACGCGGGATTTCAGAACAAGATGGCGGCCTTTAGCGGCTCACACTCACACGCTCACCCTAACACCCTCAGACACTCACCCTTAGACGCTCACGCTCTCAGGCTCACACTCTGACGCTCTGATGCTCACGCTCTGACGCTCACGCTCAGCTGCTCACGCTCGGACTCTCACGCTCGGACTCTCACGCTCACGCTCTGACGCTCACGCTCGGACACTCTGACGCTCACGCTCGGACGCTCTGACGCTCACGCTCGGACGCTCACGCTGGAATCTGAATTTCTTATTCATACAAAACGCTATAATTTTTATTATGTATAACAGATATAAATAATTTATCTCACATAAAAAGACTCTAACTGATCAGAAGAGTAGAGCACCCATAGCGCTTTCCTCCTTGCCTGCATCTGGTACTGATGCTGAGCCTGTATTGTTGCCTACTTAAGGGTTGCAAGGCAACTTCCTTATAAGGTAAGATGCCCCTTTAAGATTAGAACACAAGTTTCCATTATGACATCACAATTAACCATCACTACTTCTACAAGTCTTTACACTCCTGTTGTCACTTTGACATTCCGGTGTCATTGCTGTTGGTGTGATAAGCCATATAGCTAGTCATATACTGACCGCACTTGGATTACTTGAAATGTCTGGAATTCCTCCAGACAGACTTCAGGTGTTAGCACTACTCCAGGGGATTCTTACCACCTATGACCCTGACTTTGTGCTACCACTACCCGATGGCGTCCTCAGCTTCACTTACCGGCTGGTTATGGAGCTTGTGAGAGATTGCCTGACCAAATACCACCAAGGTTGTATAAGCTCAGAATATCTTGAGCATTTACAGCAGAACATCTGGACATTAGTACAGCAGGTAAGTAGCAGACAATCTGCACAAATTATATATAATAATAAT
The DNA here is from genome assembly GCF_046119375.1 of Phyllobates terribilis. NCBI lineage: Eukaryota > Metazoa > Chordata > Amphibia > Anura > Dendrobatidae > Phyllobates > Phyllobates terribilis. The sequence goes on from NW_027363648.1 coordinate 42,438, forward strand.
GGAAAATAATAATGGAACACAAGTTTAAGTTTAACCTGTGCCAAATACCCAGATAAGAATAGCCTGGAGTCAAAACAGGGCAATCAGGCTACATGACAAAGGAGAGGGTGGGATCTAAAGGGTTAGTTGAATTAGGGGTGGGAAGGTCCTGGATGCGGGGGGAGGAGGGAATAGGATTGGTTAACCCTTTATGGACCACAAAATTTTTCATTTTTCCGCTCTCATTTTTTCCTCACTCTCTTTCAAGAGCCATAACTTTGTTATTTCTCCATTGGCATAGACATGTGAGGGCTTGCTTTTTTGGGATGAGTTGCAGCTTTCAATGTCTCCATCCTATTTACCATACATTGTATTGAAACAAGGTGAAAAAAATTCCAATTGAGATGAAATGGTTCTTTGTGTCACTATATTCAGAGACCCATAACATTGTAATTTTTCTGTTGATAGGACTATGTAAAGCCTTTTTTTGCGAAGTGAACTCAGTTTTTTATTGATACCAAACACCTATCAGATCAGACTTTAACAAACGTGGCAATACCATATATGTTCATGAATTGTATTGATTATTTTCATTTCTTATTAATTTTCATCTTTATAGGCTGAAGAAAAATCCCAAAGTGGAGAATTGGCCTTTTTTAAACAACTGGCCCAGAATGTCCTGCTTGTACTGGAGTATCCGGCCTACTCACTGGAGCGCCTGGTAAGGATCCATCATCTTCTACATCTCATGTCCTTGTTGTCTGATCTTCTCCAGATTACCAGTCATATAGCAGAAGGTCAGATTTATGATGGTAGAGGCCTTCCCCTCTCCGCTCCAGGCAGACACAGGATATTCTATGGCGGCCTGTCTCTGCGGTTCCATCCTCGGTGGTGATAGTCTGTACTCAGCGGTGCGGAGCTTGTATTTCTATCTCTGTCTCACTCCGTCATCACAATCTTCCTCCTTGTAAATGCTGCAGTTCTGATAGAAGTTATTAGAGAACAGTTGTAGATACAAGTCCCTTAAATATTAATGTAAATTTGCTTGATAGAGCGGCCGTGAATTGTCCGTCCAATACTGAACTTGTCAAGTAAATCCAGGTTTAATCCTTCCCGCTTTATATATATGGTAATCTAGTGTTTGAGAAATGTTATATTAATTGTATATCTTATATCAATCAGGAAACATCAAAAGGCGACTCCGCAGAGGGGCAAAACCTAAATGTTGCTGACCCTGATAACAGTCAGCCAGGGCCAAAATCCGATCTGATAGAAGGTAAAACGATCATCTAATATTTTACATTCAAATATTTCGTTATTGAGAACGGCAAAGAATATGTGCATTTATTCTTCATCCTCTGTATAAATAAATAAGCAAATAAATAGGAGAAACCTGCATGGTCTGGGAGGGTGGGGAGTGAGCCCCTGATGCGCGTTTCTTCTAGGCTTCTTCCACACCCCCTGGAAGAAGCCTACGCAAAACTTCTTCAATACCCCTTGGAAAAAGCCTATGCGAAACACATGTCGGGGTCTTGCTCCCCACCCTCCCAGACTGTGCAGGTTTCTCTTTTTTGTCTTATTTATTTTGAGGACTACAGATTGTTCCTATATCTTCTACATTCTAAACAGACACAAACTTGTATGAATACAATTATGAATAGGTTTTGAAGTGATTTTGATCAGTTGTTCTTGGTTTGAAAGAGAGAGCGTTCTCTGTGTCTGACATTCTCTTATTATTTTTTTATCATGAATTGTTCTGATTATTCAATAAAATTTGTTATGTTTTTTGATATTTGACTTTTTTGCTTCCTTTTCTTTTGGTTATTAAGTGCTGATACAGACATTTAATAAATGACGTTTATTCATTATTTTAGGAATAACTGTGCCGGCAAATACTGATGGTGGAATATGTGAGACACCAGAGATCATCCAGGAATCTGCCAGTGTAAGTATCAGAGGGACGTCTGTATATCATCAGATGACGGGTGTGAATTATACATCCCATATTATATCCCATATGACAATGGGATATCACTGTTCGTCATGTAGATCAGACATATTATGTGTGATAATGGCATTATTCTTCCTGCCCCCTCTGTGTGATGTCCCTTATCCTTCCCTGCAGTATTGATTTATGTGTATGGGGGATTTCCCTTTATAATATAATGGGGTCTGTGGAGGGTCCGGCTTGCATCACGTTCTCTACAGTGTAATCAGCGGGGACATAATATAGAAGAGAGACATTCCTGCATCTTGAGCTTTTATTCTCCTGCATTTTCTGTCTTAATGTCATTTCTTATTCCTTTTTAGGCCTTGATCGGATCATTGAACCCAGTGAGAAATCCTTGTAAGAGCGACTATAAACCGATCAAACTGATCAGCAGTGGAGCCTTTGGGTGAGCTTTACTTTGGTATAATATTTATTTCCCAGGGCTCCTTATGATGATGCCTCGGTGTCCTGCCCATGTAATATTCCCATAGAGAAATCAGGAGTCCACATCACTGTCCACATCTATCTGTCAGGTCAGTTAGGATGTGACGTGGATGTGGACCCTCCATTGATAATCATTTATGGAGTATTATTTTATGCATTTCTAGACATGGATTTATAGTGATGGCCTCACATCTAGTATTAACCATTAGTACAGGAGATCGTTTGATGAGGTCTATAGATGGACTGTTAATAAGAATTTGTAATAAATCATGGATTTTCTTCGTCTCCAGGGCCGTCCACTTAGTGCGCCATAAAGACACAAACCAGATTTGTGCTATGAAGACAATGGACAAGGAGAACCTGAAAAAGCCAAAGAGACTTGAATTGGCCTTTCTGGAGAGGGACATCTCAGCATTCGCCGATTGTCCCTTTGTGGCCTCCATGTTCTGCTCTTTTCCAACTAAACTTCATCTGTGTATGGTCATGGAGTATGTACCAGGAAGGACACATCCATTGTATCTATATACAGCCCACGTCTGTTTAATCCTAGCACCTATATATGACCATAATGTGCCCACATGGATGGCTACATGTAGTATACAGTATAAGCTCTACATTACACAGTATACCTCTATATAGGCCATCTTGTCCCAATATTTCCACTTATTTCATATTCACCCTCATCATGTGTAATTTACATTGTAACAAACCCTCACCTGTCATATTTGCTTTCTTCTATAGGAGGAGACTGTGCCAGTCTTATAAAGCGCAGGGGTCCTTTACCAGTACCCCTGGCCCGCATGTACATTGCGGAAACGGTTCTTGCTGTAGAATACCTGCACAGTTATGGTGTGGTGCACAGAGACCTGAAGCCTGGCAAGTAAGTGACCCCAGTAGTATAATAAAGGGGAAAAAAATATATAATTTTTATACAGTCTATGGGTAATTACTTGGGTCTGACATCATTTCTTTCTTTCACAGCCTCCTGATATCATCAACAGGACATATTAAGGTCACCGATTTTGGGGTTTCAAAACTCGGCCTCATGAGACCAAGCTCAGATATCTACAAGGCTTCAACTGAGGACATCACCAGCGAGTTCCTTGATGAAGAGGTAGGCTTTACTTACAAGATCTTGCACTTTACAGATTTCATCTCTTTCTCCTTCTCTGACAATTTCTCTATAAAACGTTTGTACTGATGTTATTTGACGCAATTATATTTATTGATCATCATCTCATTCTTCTGTTGGTTTCCAGACTTTTGGCACCCTTAGTTACATGGCCCCAGAAATTATCCAAAGGAAAGGCTATGGAAGGCCCGTTGATTGGTGGTCAGTAGGGATCACCCTACATAAATTTCTTTTTGGACGTACACCATTTAAAGGGGCTTTAAAAAGAGATATTTTACGCAGTGTCCTTGAGGGTAAGTAAAATAATCTGAATGCTTGTGATGTCACTGTTATTTGGTTTCATTGGTTTTCTGGTTTAATTTCTAGCCTTATTAAGGACATTTTTTATGAAAATAAATGAAAACGTTTCATTTCCTGTAATATTTGCTTTTTATATAACAGATAAATTAATTTGGACATATCATAAATACTCTACTCCACCCGATGCTCAGGACATCATCACTCAGCTGCTCAGAAAAGATCCAGCAGATAGACTTGGGACAGGTAATATTATAATAGTATTATGACTTATTACACCTCTGTGACCAGACAAATGGTTGTGTCCATGAGGTTCAGTTACATCTTCAGTTCAGGTTAACAAACTGTACCGATATGGAGCAGTTTCTCTAAAAATGACTATCACTTTCTTTCTTGTCTTCCTTTTCCAGGAGGAGCAAATGAGATCAAAATGCATCCATTTCTGCATCACTTAGACTTTGACAACCTTCTAAGTCAGAAGCCCCTGTTCGTTCCTGAGCTAAAGTCAGATGAGGACACCCGCTACTTTATCAGTAAGTAAAATGAGACGTCATCTGCAGAAAACTGCTTTGTGTCTTGTCTTTCATTTTATGTGAAAATAAGTTCTCATCATTATTAGTGATAACAGGGTGACTGTCTGACCAGGTCTTATACTAATTATCTCTGATAACACTTGTACTTTGTAGCTCGTTGTAGCAGACACATGAATTCAGATGAGGCGGACACAAGAGAGGACAATGACTGGCCAGAAATAAAAAACTTTGTATCATCTTATCAAAGGTTTTCTAAAGTAAGTATGTGGCTACTAATATGTCTAAAACCTATAATTACAAAAATGCTTAAAAATAAATCAATGTATTTTTCTCCGTGTATTTTAGCTAAATATCACCAATACCGGGATGATGACCAATGTAGAGCCTATGTCACCTCCACAGTGTTCCCAAGAGAACAGTGAAAAACACTCAGACATGTGAGTAGATTATTATTATTATGAGATTTAGTTCTGATATATGTTCAGAACCAAATACAAGACACGAGTAACACAAATCTAAATCCAGCATCCACCACCCCTCTGTGCATCTGGCTTGTGATAACACTGCAAAAACAGTTGATCATTTTGACCAGCCATTCATTTCCAGCTCAATTCAGGCCAATATTACTAGTTGAGGGCCTGGGCAGGGTATCCCCTCTAGGTTGTCCTAATTGGCCTCACAATCAGGTGTTCTTCATTTTTTCTATTGTTTTTACTTTTAATTTACTGGTCTTTCTTCTACCAAACAGGCAGAAAGAGTCTTCCTCTTCCAAAACTAATGGAGACAATCAGTGTTTCACTGCTAAAATCAACGAGTCATCCTCGTCCTCATTGTCAGGTATGTACAGGTTTATAGGCCATCCAATTATAGCCTATAATCCAAAATAATAATGTGAATCAGCACATGAAGGCTCCAAAAATTACTTACTTTATTCCCGTTGCTCCCCTGAGTATAAATGCCCATATCTCTACAACCATAGGGTGGATTTTAGCAAAACAAATATCAGAATACTCGGGGAAGCAGCAGACATAAGATAATAGTGAATCTCAGACACTTTTGATCTAGTGATGGGTCCTCTTTAAAGTTGCATTGAATTATTATCTAACTGATTATATAATAACACAGTGGCTTGCTGCAAGTAATGTCATGATAATAAGGGGACATAGTTCCTTGGAGACACCACATGGCGGCACACAGAAATGCTACAGGTGCATATTAATCAGTTGCATAACTCTATATAGATACAAAGAAAATATTTTAGAAGTTTATAATTAATATTTTTTTCTGACTTTTTGATTAGAATCTCCAGTTCAGAAGAAAAGAAAATATTTTCTAAAACTGAGAAGACAAGAAAAAACAGAGGAAGTAGAAGAGGGGGAAAGTAGGCGAGGTAAGTGTGACAATAATCTCCATGTTGTATGATGTCAGTGAGAAGAAGTCATGTGGAGCAGATGTTATCTATCAGTGGTGGGATTGTCACATGTATGATGACTGGCAAAGATCCCTGCCCTCTGTGTGATGAGATTCCTCTAACATTCTCCCACAGTGACACCACAGTAGTACCCTCTAATATGGAGTCCCATTACTTACATTAGTTTTACATCTTTTCTCATAGGTTCCATCTTCCGCCGGATGATATCATCCTGCCGGCGTGGATTATCCAGGGCTGCTCGCGCTGTCAGAGGAAGCTGCATTTTTGCCTGCTGTCACCAGGGCACCTTAGACATCTCGAGGACAGAAAACCCCCACATCTAGCGCCCTGAAGAAACTACAGCATGTCCACCATCAATGCTGTACCTGTATGGAAGGATTTGAACCATCTACCCGTGGCCTCCTGACCAGCAAGAAACACCTGCTAAAGTTGAAGGCTTATCCAAGAACACGTCTTCATCCTTCCATGCAAGATTTAATTAAACTAAATAAATACAAATTTTTAATTGATTAATGTCTTTTAGAATTTAATTGATTATTACTGATATTTTTGGTATATCAATACTATACATCATGTACCATATATCTGAAGGGTTGGATTCCAAAGTGGAGAACAGCAGTTCTATGTCTCCGATTAATCCTCTAAACCTCAGCCAAAAGTGGAGGAGAGGATCAAAGATTCTGTTATTCCTAAGAGTACATACACACATAGCCTTGTAGATGCCAGTAAACCATTGTGAATTGCTGGCAGCTGAGCTTTAGGAAAGCTACCTGTCCGGAGATGTGCACCGCCGACAGTGGTGAAAAAATGCATTATAATGAGGACAATATGGCCAAAGGACCCAGGAGCCTTTGGCCCTGGGCGGTAGCCCAGATTGCCTCATTGTAATCTGCTAATGATTTCACAAGGAATGAAGCCCAGAGTGAAGAAGGAAGCCCATGACAGTGATACCCACTTCAGAACAGAGAGAACTTTCCAATGGCTATAACGGTTTCTGTATTGGCCACAAGTAAATCGAGTGGTGAAAGAAGATTACCGGAAATCCCATCAGGGTGAGATGACTAAACCCCCTAAACACAGAACATCTATATAGGTGAAGAGGAATTCTTTCCCATTGGAAGTGCTGATGGTGGACTATCTTATGATCAGCCGCTCCGATAATGGTTGTTTGTACTGTCTGGTGATGATGGATCATTTTAAAAAGTTTGCAGTCATGACTCCCACTGGGAATCAAACAGCCGAGTCAGCGGCCTGTGCCATCTGTCATGACTTCATGTGAGTATACGGGTGTCCAAAAAGAATTCACTCTGAGCTAGGAGCCTGTTTTCATGGAAAAGTCATGGATGAATAGCACCAACTGTACAACACTGAGAATTCCAGAACTACACCCTAGCACCCACAGGGAAATGAGGACTGTGAACGTTTCAACATAACTTTATCTACATTTTGAGAATTGTGGAGGACAACAGGAAGATGACAGGATGTCACACGCTGTCTAGCGCTGTGTATCTGCGGTTTATTCTAGATGCCGCTGTAACTTAAACTGTGAAATTCTCTCTTGTACTGCATGAGTTAATGCCAATTCTATTGCCATGTCCTGGTGGATGTGAGTTTCTGTGTGAGTCTACTCACTTTAGCCTTTAAGTAGCCTCTCCTTCCACCAGGTGGTGCAGCTGATAGAGTTTCACTCTATACGTGGAAGCCGTGCTGTGCAGTCCTGTTTGTTTGTGCCGCTGAAGTCCTTTCCTTTGAGATTGCTGTACCTGTGTTCTGAGGAGGGAGATTAGGGGAATTAGTGCAGGGCTTGTGAAGGAGTTAGGGCTTAGGGTGGAGACCCAAACCTTCTCACCATCAGAGATACCTTCGGGGTAAGGGCTATTCAGGGTTCCCAGTCTAGGGACAGATTAGTTTTCCCTGCTCACCCAGCCTGTATCTGCTATTTCCTCACCAGCATTCCCCTACACCGTGACACAGGAAGATGAAATGGCCTGAATTTGTACCAGAACTGGTCTAGTTGTACAGTAACCAGGTTCATGCCATGACAGGGTACACGCCTTACACGTTGCTGTTTGGACGTAACAGCCGTAAGGTGACTGAGCTAGAGCTTGATCCAGAGGAAGATAGTACGAAGATAAACACCACAACTTTGGTGTGGAAACACCATCATCGGTTAGAGACACTGAGACTTAAGATTGTACAGAAGCCCCAGGGGAAAAGGCATCCTGTAGTAACTCCTGTGCAGGAGGCACCATTACAGCTGGGGAATCGAGTTTTGGTTCAAGTGAAGCACCCTTGGGGAAAATTGGACTACACGTGGGAGGCTTTTCCTTATCGAGTGACAAGGAGAGTACACCCCGAAAGGAGAAGGCGTTGCACCAGAGAGGGTGTGGCACCCTGACATGCTACAGCCACATGTGTCTGATGAAGAGAGAATGACCGGGGCTAGCTTAGAGGGTAGGCTAGAGGTCAAAATCACAGGAAGAGTGTCTCAGGGCCTAAGTGTCCCAGAAGAGACAGGTCAGGAGAGACTTCACAGATCTGAATGTACCAAAGCTGGTGTTTCACCCAGGAGGTATGCAGAAGATTATTTCATATGGCATTATGTAATACAGCAGACACAGGAGTGTGTTTGGATATTGGCGACTCTAGGACCACCACCAAGGAGCGTCTAGAACATAAGTAACCTTTCTCATCCAAGTAATGGTGAGTTTAAAGAGTGGAGGAATGTAAGGAGAGTGAGTGACTCATATAATAGAAATGAGCTGTAAGGTATTTGTGGGCAGATGCTGTCATGTAGTGATCAGAGACTATAGGTGTAGGAACCTGAAAGGGTATTGGAACCAAGGGACAGAAGGCAGGCTGAATGAGAGGAAAGCAGAGCTAAGTGCACAGGGGACATGTGTTCTGCAGCAGAAAAATACAAAAGCCACAGGACTCAGGTAAGGAAGTCAGTCGTCACCCCGACTTGTAACAAGTCACCTGTGGTAGCTAGGCCTGACGTAGGTGATGAGTGTGTCCAGAAACAGAAGATCAGTATTGGAAGTGGATTAAGGAAGGGGTGCAGAGTCCTTACAGAGGCTAGGAGATCCTGATTGTCGAGGCTAAAGATAGCAGATAGCGCAGACCCTATTGCAGAAATGGAAATTCGGTCGTGTGAGCGTAGACCCAATTGGAAGGACAGAAATCAGAAATTCGGTTATGTGAGCAGAAGGGAGCATGAGTTGTCTCTCTGGAAATTGGAGGCAAGGACAGAAGGTCTGTGGTAGAAGAAATTGACTGTGGCCCACAGTGTGAGACTTTCATCCTTGCAGGAAAGTGTAGTGTGGGCACCTGTTAGGGTCTGGGGTGGCGACTGCCATTGGAAAATACAGCGGGTTGACGGAGGCCCATACTGATTCGACCCAGACACTATTGGCTTACAGTCCAGTGTATCTTTAACTATTATAGGTTAATGTACATTTATACCAATATTCATACAACGATGTATGCTGCATATACTTTATGTGATTATTGATGTTACAGTGGTAATTGTACTCAGTACATGTTCTTGGTGTGAAGCTCAGTAGGAGTATAACTGAGCCACGCAAGGTTTAGTGAGCTTAACAGACAGTGGTTACCTGTATCAGGGAAAATCAAGGATATATAGTCGACAACTAAGCTATTGGTGTCATACTTCTTAGTGCTGTAGCGCTGGGTTTGATATTTTATAGGGCATCGTTCAGATAACCAGGCCCAGAAACAGGGCCAGACGGTGACCACAAGCACGAGACAGAGAGAGAGCGCAGAGATCGCTCTACACTGTCTGTATTGTCATTGATATATAATTGAATAATTTTGTAAATAGTTAATAAACAACTTGTTTTATTGTACCACTGAGTCCGCGTTCTCTGCGCCACTGCAGCCAAACTTAAAAAGTCTAAAAAATGGAAAACAAATTCCGAGTTGCTCAAATTTTTTTTGACTTAACCCTGCTGTTCTGTTCGGGTCGACTATACACTTATAATGTTCTGGTCATTTTTGACCGGACATATTAAAGTCTTGATTTTTAGCTAATTTAAGTGTTTTCTTTGAATACCTGTTGCATTATTATACTGTATGTGAACATGGCTGTCCATAAACAAATGAAAAATTAAATCAAAAACTTAATTTTTATTTTTTTTTTTGTATCAAAAAATGTTACATGGCCTTATTGCAATATTCATGCATATTGCACATTTGCACATAAAAAAAAAATCTTTATATAACTGTAAACTATCACTAATCACATCAAACTGTATGTAAATATATTTAAAAAAAAAAAGTTCATTTTTTTCTATATAAAATGGTAAATAAGGTTCACGGTGCTAAATTTACAGTTTGCATTCGTCACAAGTATAATTTACATGTCTTTTGCATAAGTACTTTGCACAACTGCAACATATCACATTTTAATCCAAAGGCGTAAAGGGGTCTATTAAATGCAATACTTCAGTCTTAGAGCAATCCAATCAAGATAAATGAAGCACAGATGCCAATAAAATCAATATTTATTTAACCACTTCGCACCAGAGCCTGGTTTTGCCTTCGTGACTGGGCCAATTTTTTCAATTCTGACCACTGTCACTTTATGAAGTAATAACTCTGGAACGCTTCAATGGATCCCCCTGATTCTGAGAATGTTTTTTGTGACATAGTGTACTTCATGATAGTGGTAAAATTTCTTCGATATCACTTGCGTTTTTTTGTGGAAAAATCAGAGATTTGGTGAAAATTTTGAAAATTTAGCAATTTTCAAACTTGAAATTTTCATGCCCTTAAATCAGAGCGATATGTCACACAAAATAGTTAATAAATAACATTTCCCACATGTCTACTTTACATCAGCACAATTTTGAAACCACATTTTTTTTTGTTAAGAAGCTATAAGGGTTAAAAGTTGACCGGCGATTTCTCATTTTTCCAATAAAATTTACAAAAACATTTTTTTAGGGACCACATCTTATTTGAAGTGACTTTGAGGGGCCTTTATGACAGAAAATACCCAAAAGTGACACCATTCTAAAAACTGCACCCCTCAAGGTGCTCAAAACCACATTCAAGAAGTTTATTAACCCTTCAGGTGTTTCACGGGAATTTTTGGAATGTGGAAGAAAACCATGAACATTTAACTTTTTTTCACAAAAATGTTACTTTAGACCCAATTTTTTTTATTTTCACAAGGGTAACAGGAAAAAATGGAATACACAATTTGTAGTGCAATTTCTCATTAGCGCGCTGATACCCCATATGTGGAGGAAAACCACTGTTGGGTGCACGGCAGGGTTCGGAAGGGAAGGAGCGCCATTAGACTTTTTGAAAGTAAAATTAGTTTGAATAATTAGCAGACGCCATGTTGCGTTTGGAGAGCCCCTGATGTCCCTAAACAGTGGAAACCCCCCACAAGTGACACCATTTTGGAAACTAGACCGCTTAGGGAACTTATCTAGATGTGTGGTGAGCACCTTGCACCCCCAGCTGCTTCACAGAAGTTTATAATATTGAGCTATAAAATAAAATTTTCACATTTTTCCCTCAAAAACGTTTTTCATCCCTTAATTTTGCATTATCATAAGGGTAATAGGATAAATTGCACCATGAAATTTGTTGTGCAATTTCTCCTGAGTACGCCGATACCCCATATGTGGGGGAAAACCGCTGCTTTGGTGTACGGCAGGGTTCGGAAGGGAAGGAGCGCTATGTTGGCTGGGATAGGTTGCAGACACCATGTCACATTTGAAGAGTCGCTGACATGCCGAAACAGCAGAAACCCCCACAAGTGACCCCATTTTGCAAACTACACCTCACAAGGAATTCATCTAGGGAAGTAGTGAGTATTTTTTAATTTTTAAATTTATACCATTGGGCAGTGAAGAAAACATAATTGTATTTTTACCACAAAAAAATGTTTTACCCTCAGATTTTACATTTTCACACAGGGCAATGGGTAAAAATGGTGCCGAAATGCGTCACACAATTTCTTCTAAAAGTGGCAATACCCCATATGTGGCTGTATCGTACCGCTCAGCCATACGGCAAGATCTGGGAGGGACGGAGCGCTATTTGACAATTGGAGAACAAATTATTGTAGAATAGGCATTTGGATTTGGGAGCACAACATTTTCTGAATTTCTTTTGGGGGGCAAGGGCCATTTCGCTTTTCCAGAGCCTTTCTGCTACCAGTAACTTGGAATATTTTTGACAGATGACGGACCTGAGTGGGGACTAGCTTTTTTTTAGGACTGAGTTGAAGCTTTTATTGGGAACATTTTACGTAACATTTATCCGGCGCTCGAGGCTGAGCACTTACATCGGGGTTTCCATCTAAATTTCCAAGTGATGTAATTCAGATGAAACCCCTGTGGGATCCATTCACTGTAATGAGGCAGCAGAGTTACTCTGGACTCCGTCTGGCCTCTGTTTAGCGGTGTCCTTTTTTTCAGAAGTGCACAAAACTGTGGCCAACCGCACTTTTATGCACGCCTAAAAAACTGACACCGTGGGCTCACAGGCCAGATGGCATCCACAGTGGCCTATATCTGCCTCATTACAGGGAATCTTCCGTCATGGGTTCCGTCTGAATCACGTATTTCAGAGATTTACACGGAAATTCTAGGGTAAGTGCTCAGCGCAGAGCACAGGATAAATGTGGGCAGAGCCTTAATGCGATCTCTGGGAGACATAATAAACAAATCCGTAGCAGGTGAAGAATTGGTTTTATTTATTTTTTTACGCTGTTTCTCGTGCAGTGTAAGTGATTACTTTATTCTTCGGGTCGGTGCGATTACAGCGATACCTGATTTATATCGGGTTTTTATGACTGACAGCTGTCACACACTAAGACGCTTTTTTTTGCAAAATCTAGTTTTTGCATCGCCATATTTTGAGAGCTATATTTCTATATTTCGGCCTACAGAGTCATGTGATGGCTTGTTTTTTGCAGGACGAGTTGACGTTTTTATTGGTACCATTTTTGGGTACGTGACATTTTTTGATCGCTTTCTATTCCGTTTTTTGGGAGGTAAAATTAACAAAAACCAACAATTCAGGAATTGTTTTTTGAGGTTATTTTTATGCCGTTCTGCGTGTGGTAAAAGTGATAAGGCAGCGTTATTCTTCGGGTCAGTACGTTTACAGAGATACTACACTTACTGTATATTTTTTTATGTTTTGGCGCTTTTACATAATAAAACATATTTATAGAAAAAATATTTTTTTTGCATCGCTTTATTCTGAGAGCTATAACTTTTTTATTTTTCGGCTGATGGAGCTGTATGGCGGCTTTTTTTTTGCGGAACAAGATGACGTTTTCAGCGGTATAATTTTTATTCCCATTTTGCTTTATGGTCGCATTTTTTTCCACTTTTTGTTTGGCGATATGATGAAAAAGCATAGTTTTTTGCTCCGTTTTTTATTTATTTTTATTATGGTGTGCACAGAAGGAGTTAATTAGTGTGACAGTTTTATAGATCGGGTTGTTTCAGACGCGGCGATACCAAATATGTGTACTTTTTTCGTTTTTGCATAAATATACGGATTTATTGGCTTAATATTTTATTTATTTATTTTTATTTATTTTGTGATTTTTTTTAACAGTTTGAAAACATTTTTTTGACTTTTTTTTTTTATATTTTTACTTAGTCCCTGTATGGGACATTAATTTTTCTTTTTCTAATCACTGATCTCATCCAATGCAATAGCTATGTATTGCATTGGATGAGATATATGCTTACAGTTTCACACTGTCCTTCTCCTGCTCGACTCAGCTGCAGGCTGAGCCTAGCAGGACACCGTATATGGCAGATCTGGAGGCGGTCATGTGACTTCCAGCTGCCATAACAACGGCAGGTCCTGGAAGGTATCAGGGGGCCGTCGGAGAGGTAAGTGAACGACCCCCTCTCCTCTCACTATCTTCTATATGCCGCGATCACTATAAATTGCGGCATATAGAAGATAGCAAAGGGTTAACATCATTGGGACTTGATCCAATCAGGTCCCGATGATGTCCCCTGTCAGAGCTATCGCTCTGACCGCACCCACAGCACTTGAGGGACCCTGGGGGTCCTGAGCGCTGCGGGACCACCCACCGTTTTTAAACCTCGGCGCTGCACATATCCCAGGCAGCGCCGATGTTTATATACAGTGGGCGTTCGGGAAGCGGTTAAGTATCGGGCAGGCCGCAATAATGCCAACGCCGATGCCCTGTCCAGGAGGCCTCACCAGTCGGACACTGAAGAGGAAGTGGATGACCTGGAGAGATTGAGCTACCTGACTTTCACCGTAATGGAATGGTCCAAGAGCAAAGAGCCTCCAGTAGGCATCGCGGTAGGACGTTAAACCCTTTGCCTCACCACAGCTGGAAGGAGACCCAGGACAGTGACCCGGTTGTCAGTCGTATTAAGGAACTGATAACCCAGGAAGGTTCCTGTCCAGGTCTGCTAAAGCCCCAGGAGGAAGTGCCTCTCACCGTACCAGAGGAGCCTAAAGAAGCAGTAATACATACTGAATTAGGAGATTTCCCGGCAGATTACTGCTCCTCCTAGTTGGGGCCAATCATACCTGTAATCACCTTCTACCCACAGCAAGAAGTACCTGTAGGTGCCCCAGAAGAACCTGCTCAAGAAGAATCCCCGGAAGAAGGATCCCTGGTTGCAGCAGAGCAAGAAAGCCCAGCTAATGGTACACTTGCCAGTCCCGCAGAGAGGTCAAGGCAGTCTTGTAGCCCCTCCACACCTAGTGCTGACAGAATGGGAAGTAGTGCAACTACGAGTACCACACGCATCCCAGTACCACGTAGGTCGACACGTAGCACCAAAGGTCAGACCCCTGTCAGATACAGAGAATAGAAAGGGAACTCTGACAGTGTAGATAGTTGTCCCTGGGGTATGTTATTTGTATGTAATTTTCGTGTATTTCATTATTGATATGTGTTTTTGCCTTGCTAATGAACAATTCAAGTGATATGGACACTTAACTTGCGTCTAGTTACCCGTAAGGGTATATACATAAAGAACTTTGTGGAAGAGGACTGTGTGCAGCCCAAAAACTGTTCCCTGTAAATAATTGCACTCCCTGGAGTGCCCCCTTTAGGTGACCTCAGAAAAAAAACCTGTCTGGGTGGCAGAAGTGGAGGTCCAACTCAGGATCGCCATGCCCTGCAGCCACCCCAGGGCCTACGTGGAGGGTTTGCTTTGGACAGGTCCCTCAAGCTACCTTGTACTTTACCTGTGAGATGGACACCCTGTCAGGGGACCTCACCGGAACAGACTTAAATTCTGAGGACGCTCTATATTTGTATATATTTATTATGTTTTTACACCTGTAACGTTCAAGAGATGTGCCTCCCAAAAAGGGAAGAAATGTTATTATTGTTTAACCTGTTTTGCAAAATTGCTTCAGTCCGGGAGTACTGAGTTTTACTAGGGGGGAATGTGGCGCCCTGCTGCGCAGGGTGCCACAGAACCCAGAAGGGTGCATGGCTGGATTTCTTCACAAGAGGCCCTCACTACTTTCATACACCTCCACCTTCCACCTCATACCACCAGAGGGAGCTCGGATAGGGATATATAAAGGGAAGGTGGAGCCAGGCAGCTCAGTCTTCAGAACAGATTAGTCTTCAGTCTGCAGTGAGTGAGTGTGCAGAGAAGTCAGACAGAAGGTGTCTGAGAGCGTGCCGACGCTCAGAGAGCGGTGAAGACGCAGCACGCCAGCTGCCTTGTAGTGAAGGCCCCGAGCGTGGCTGACGGTGAGGAGATAAAGAGAGAGAAACCAAGGGGCAGAGGAGCTAAGTAAGCTCACCCCGCCATATTTACCGGACACCGGGTCCATGCCTACAGGGATCCATTACACCCAGTAGAAACAACCGGAATCCCAGGAGAACTACAAGTCCCTGGCAAACCTGAAGATAGACACGTACAGGACCAGGAACCACGAAGGCCCCGACGTCCAGGGAAAAAGCAGGACACATAAGCTAGGCCCAGTTGCAGGCTGGCCAGGAGCATACATAGAGACAGACACAGAGCAGGAGGCCTTATACCCGCTCACTGGGGAGAAGTCCAAAAGTGTGCCCTTCACCTTGAGTACCCCGGACCGTACTTAACAGCTGTACCAGTAAAAGGTAACAAAGCAAACCTCCTGTCTCTGTCTGTTACTTCTGCTGCGCTATCGTCCTCTCCCTGCACCACAACGCCCAGTGCAACCTGCATCGTTCTATACTGCCCTGAGGCCCGCTCCATCTTAGCTGCCCTGACACCGGCCTCGGAGGACTGTTGCGGCGCTGGTGACCTTCACCAGACACCACAGGTGGCGTCACGAATTCCCCGAACTTTTATTAGAATTTTATCCCCCCTTTTTGTGCACTGACCGCCCTGGGCCAGTCACCGTGATATAACCCCGGCGATCAGCCACCGGCCCCCTGGGGGCGAGTCACCAGCGCGCCTACCCGTGTAATAAGACCCCGATGCCAGCACGCATACCCGTGTAATAAGACCCCGATGCCAGCGCGCCTACCCGTGCAATAAGACCCCGATGCCAGCGCGCCTACCCGAGTAATAAGACCCCGATGCCAGTGTGCCTACCCGTGTCATAAGACCCCAATGCCAGCACGCCTACCTGTGTAATAAGACCCCGATGCAAGCGAGCCTACCAGTGTAATAAGACCCCGATGCCAGCGCGCCTACCTGTGTAATAAGACCCCGATGCCAGCGCGCCTACCCTTGTAATAAGACCCCGATGCCAGCGCGCCTACCCGTGTAATAAGACCCGAATGCCAGCGTGCCTGCCTGTGTAATAAGACCCAGATGCAAGCGTGCCTACCAGTGTAATAAGACCCCGATGCCAGCACGCCTACCCGCGTAATAAGACCCGATGCCAGCACGCCTACCTGTGTAATAAGACCCTGATGCCAGCGCGCCTACCCGTGTAATAAGACCCTGATGCCAGCGCGCCTACCCGTGTAATAAGACGCCGATGCCAGCGCGCCTACCCGTGTAATAAGACCCCGATGCTAGGGCGCCTACCTGTGTAATAAGACCCCGGTGCCAGAGCACCTACCTGTGCAATAAGACCCCGATGCCAGAGCGCCTACCCGTGTAATAAGACCCCGATGCCAGCGCGCCTACCCGTGTAATAAGACCCTGATGCAAGCGCGCCTACACGTGTAATAAGACTGCGATGCCAGCGCGCCTACCCGTGTAATAAGACTGGATGCCAGCGCGCCTACCCGAGTAATAAGACCCCGATGCCAGCGTGCCTACCCGTGTAATAAGACCACGATGCAAGCGAGCCTACCAGTGTAATAAGACCCCGATGCAGCGCGCCTACCTGTGTAATAAGACCCCGATGCAAGCGCGCCTACACGTGTAATAAGACTCCGATGCCAGCGCGCCTACCCGTGTAATAAGACTGGATGCCAGCGCGCCTACCCGTGTAATAAGACCCCGATGCCAGCGCGCCTACTTGTGTAATAAGAACCCGATGCCAGCGCGCCTACCCGTGTAATAAGACCCCGATGGCAGGGCGCCTACCCGTGTAATAAGACACCGATGCCAGCACGCCTACCCGTGTAATAAGACCCCGATGCCAGAGCACCTACCCGTGTAATAAGACCCCGATGCCAGCGCGCCTACCCGTGTAATAAGACACAGATGCCAGCGCGCCTACCCGTTTAATAAGACCCCGATGCTAGCGTGCCTACCCGTGTAATAAGACCCCGATGCCAGCGTGCCTACCCGTGTAATAAGAACCCGATGCCAGAGCGTCTACCTGTGCAATAAGACCCCGCTGCCAGCGCGCCTACCCGTGTAATAAGACCCCGATGCCAGAGCGCCTACCCATGCAATAAGACCTCGATGCCAGCGTAACAGTCCACCTAAAGTGGCCGACCGCAGTATTCCCTTTGTTACTAAAAATGTGGCACAAAATCCTTATCTACTAGCCAGTCTAATCACTGGCCAGTCTAATCACTGGCCAGTCTAATCACCAGCCAGTCTAATCACTAGCCAGTCTAATCACCAGCCAGTCTAATCACTAGCCAGTCTAATCACTAGCCAGACTAATCACTAGCCAGACTAATCACTAGCCAGTCTAATCACTAGCCAGTCTAATCACTAGCCAGACTAATCACTAGCCAGACTAATCACTAGCCAGTCTAATCACTAGCCAGTATAATCACTAGCCTTGCGCCAAACTTCTAACAGAAATCTCCTATCAGAATCGTAAGAAAGGAATCAGCAGGCGATCTCTTAGACCAGTCTGAACTAGGACTAAGTAAAGGAGCTAATACAATATAAAGAGGTGAAACTGTTACCAAAGCCTTGTTATTCCGCTCACAGTAACGTCTGAGCCAGCGTCGCTGACACCTCTGCAGGCCGATTTATGCTTTTAGAAAAGTCACATGAGTATCACTACACATGAGACTTCTGCAGCCGGACAGGAGTCCTGCCCCGGCTTCTGCCCTCCGCCACGCGTCATCTACAAATATGACAGGCGGGTGGGAGACGCCACATCTCTACTTAGATAAATGTCCAGCTTTATCTCCTGTGTATTGGCACAAGGACGGGTATGTGCCTGCGGGCCGTCAGCATCTTCCCTGAGGAGAGCGGGCACCTTCCCGGCCGCCGCACACCGGAGATGCAGGTCCGGGGCAGGAATAACTGTGCTCCTTTGGCAGGATTGCCAGAACTTGTTCCCTCTACTTGTCGGCACCACCTGGACTAACTACACAGCAATAAATCTCCCCTCCTGACAGTGATGTGGAGCAGGTTGCTCTGTAGCTGCACGCTCCGGCCCCCAGAGCCTGAGTAGTACAGACATACACTACATGGCTGCACTGACCACCAGAGGGAATAACGGACATAATAAAGGTGGACAGGATAGGGGGAAAATAACCACATGGATGCAATTAAAGGGTTATTGCCAAAATAGAAAATCATCTCTTATCCAAAGGTTAGGGGATAACTTACTGATCACTGAGGGTCTGACTGCTGGAACCCCTAGCGAACCCAAGAACAGGCAGCATGCTCAGCCTCCCCTCCATTCACTGTCTATAGGACTGCCCAAAACAGCCAAGAGCAGCGCTCCACTAGTTCTGGCAGTCCCACAGACGATGAATGGAGTGGTGGTTGAGTATACGCACTGCCGCTCCGTTCATTCTTAATGGGAGTGCTGAAGACCAGCCGAGCACAGAGCTTCAGTCGTCCCATAGAGAATGTATGGTGCAGCAATGATCGACCATCACATCAGTCACTAAGGACTCTTCAAATCCCCAGTTTTCAGGATTGGTGAGGCTCCCAGCAGTCAGACCCCATCCATCGGGAAGTTATCCTATGGATAGGAGATATCTTTTAAACTTTGAACACCCCCTTTGAAGGATTATTCAATCTAATTCTAAAGTCGGGGGATACTGACAGCCGCCCTCCACTAATCACACCATGTTGGCATATTGTAGTGATATCCCACCGCATTGTGATGGAAAGAAGAATATAACTGTATACAGAATAACATGGAGATGTTTGATAGAATCCAGCAGCCCGGAGGTTATGGGAGCGCCGCCAGCTTCTGTACCTCTGTACTAGATGGTATACAGCAGTGACCGTCCCTACACGGGACCCTGATCATCAGGAATATTGCCTCTTACCCCCGAGCCCAGGGAATTCTAATTACTAGTGTACACTGTTATATCAGTTTATTAACATTTATGAACACCGGCCCATAGGAGGGTCATAATGACATGTATGGGAGGTCATCAGCAGACCCCCAGCTGTCATGACAACCCATCGGTGCCCCACAATCACGTGGCAGGATGTATGACGCGCTTCCAGCCGACGTGCGCTATATCCCGCTGTCAGTGATTGACAGCTGGATTTAACGGGTTAATAGCAGCAGGCGGAGCAACAGTACATCAGCAGCTATTAAAGGCAGATGATGGTTGATTAAATCAGTCATCATGTGCAGGGAAATATGTGGGCTCGGTGTGCGAGATCACATCAAAGGCAGGGACACGACCTTTGACGTAAATATACGTCAAAGATGGTGAAGCGGTAGAGCAAAGCACAGGTTGCAGCCTCTTCTCTAATATTCAAAGACTGGCTAAAAATACTCCTGAAAAATACTATGAGGAGGATTTTTACTCTTCTGTAAAAAATGTAGAGCGACCTCTGCAATGTGGTATACATTTCTTTACAATGGGTCCCAATAGTGGACGGATGCCTCATCATCCATCCTGACAGTGGCCACTAGGGGGCCACACTCCTTCTATGTGTATGCGCCCAACAATGGCCACAAACGTAATGTGCACCTAGCCCAACAGAGTCATCAGAGAATCCAAGAGTCCCACCCTCAGCCGGCATGCCCCATCGTCACTTCAGCAGAAATACTGCAGCAAGAAATATCAGTATTAGTAAAATGAACAGTTGCTCCATGATTCCTCAATGTTTTTGCGTATCTCATCATGTCGGAAGTGTGAGACATAATTCCCAGGTAAGTGTGCACTGTACGGATATAGGATGTAGGATGTGTGCAGCAAGCCATACCTGCAGAGCTTGTAGGAAGCCCAGCTCTTCATCCTTTATGCATCCCATAAACAGGACGGTGAATGTTTCAGGGCCAACGACACGGAATTTTTGTGCAATTTCCTACAAACCCAAGAAGACCATATTAGCTTGTTATTATCCAGCTCGCGACATCACTGCTTGAGTATTGCAAGAGAAATCTAACCAAAATCAAAATCTCAGGGAAAGCGTCACTTTGCCGTTCCCAGAACAGCCGGGTGGCCAGTGAAAAAAACAGTGAAGGGGGCGCAGTGCTGCACCAGTGCCCAGGATCAGTGGGGTCCCTGTGCCCCCCTAACAGGTCACATACTAACTAGCTGAAAATTTACACCCCAGCACCATCTTCCTATCTCTTAAGCTGACAGTGGATGTGCTGGTAGTAGATAGTACGAGCTGTCCACCTTTCTCAGATTTAGTAAGTGACCCCCTGGTCCCCACAGAAGAACTGAACTCTGGTGGTGCCTTCTGATGGCGGCTAAGTCCCCGGCCAGACATGGTGCACTGGTGATTCCCCGTGGAATGATTACAATGATGCTGTTCCCTCCCGGTTAATCTACGATAGGGGCATCTTATAAGGACTCCATTGTGGGTGACCAGGACTGTGACCTTGACTTACCTTAAATAGCTCACAGCTCCCCTGCAGTCCTGAGCTCAGCGTGCAGACCTTCAGCGAGCTCCGGTAAGTGATGGGATTAAGCGCAATGTTCTTGTCCATCAATTCTTTCCGCAGCTTCAGTGCGTGCTGCAGACCCGAGTCTTTCCATGGCGACTCCGCGCAGGCGTTGAACAGGGCAGTATATGTGGCATCTGTGGCAACCAGACCTCGCTTTTTCATCTAAATGATGTAACAAGAAATGAGTCTGTACTGTAAAAACTGTATGTAATAATAGCAATAATAATGTAAGTACATAATATACAGGGCATTATCAGATAATGTACAGGTACTTTACTGCATTACGTTATTGGTCCTCCCAATTAACAGAACAAATGGTCCATGGTGCTCACTGGGGCGCTGACGCCCCTTCACAGCAAGATCCATATAAGTGTGAGTGCCTGGTACTGCCGGCCTCGGCCAGATCCCCACAGCTTGTACACTGATGGACAGCGTACACAATGAATGTTATATTGAGGGCATAACAGTCATGTCAGATGGCTACTGCTATGTGTATATTCTATTCTGGCCCCTGTGTGTCCTGCAATTGTCACCAGTTCTCCCCTCTGCAGGCTCTAGCGCTAAGCTTCAGTTATCTCTCAGCTAGTGGGTAGAGAATGCTGCACTGACTGCTCACGTACACATCGCACACAGGCGGGAGGGATTCCCGCTTTCCATTCAGCACATGTTCAGAAGCAGTGGCAGTGATATGGTTGTGTAGAAGTGCTCAGCACTGAAGTGAGATAGACTCCTTACTAGAATAAGCTGCAGCACGATCTGCCCGTGTCTCCCTCTGATTGTCCTATCACTGTGCTCCTGCTCCAGCCTAACCTGATTTCATTAATCAATAGTGCAAGTAAAGATAAGACACTTTGTAATATACATTATCAGATAAACCTTCTTCTTTTGTCACTTAAAAGACATTTTTTGGTCTCCTGCACTAATCATTCACTCTCAATATCTGCTAAATCTGTGGGAGAAGGGAAGGGAACCTGTCACGTGAACAAACGCTATCAACCTGTAGATATGGGGTTACTCTGCAGGTTAATAGCATTCTGAACCTGCCCGGTGCCGGCATTTAGACGCCCTTTGCCAGGAGGAAATGAACTTTATTGCACCTGGTAGTGACTCGCCTAGGGGGATATGGGGGAAACTCTGTACCCAGGCCTTGACCTTCTGTGGGCTGTCACGGCAGTCGGCTCCCGGGCCCATACCCTGGGGTCACTCTTTAAAAGGGGTTTGTTACTTGAAGGGATGAATAACAGTTTTGTCTCATGATGCCACCTGTGGTTCATGGTAATGGGTACCACCGCTGATGCAGACCTCCAGGGGTGATGGGATGGCAGCTGAGATGTTTCTGCTCCCCGCAGGTGGAGTGGGCCCCAGGGAAGGGTTGATGGAAGGGATGCAGGTGAGAGGTGGCCCAGCTGGGTCAGGGGACAATAACAGGCACGCACACAGGGGATTCGCTTCAGTACCTTTACTGCTGTAAATGGCAGGTATGGTCCAGGGTACTTGATAGGAAGGGTGCACTTCTGAACTCTCCCCAGTGAGCAGGTAGTAGGACTCCTGATCCGTTTCTTCCTCTCTCTCTCTCTGAAGCTCCTGACCAGCCTGGAACTAGGTCTAGCTTCTGTACAGTTTCACTCTCTCACCTGTCTGCTTGGTAGTAAGAACTTTTCTCTGGCTACCACTATCCCTGGACGCTGGGGCCTTCGTGGTTCCTAGTTCTGTAGATGATTGTAGCTTCAGGTCGAAGAGGGGTCTGGAATCCTCCTGATATACCGGTTATTCCTACTGGGCATAGAGGACCCTGTAGGCGCGGACCCGGTGTCCGGCTTGTGTTCTGGGGTGAGCTTAAGATGCTCCTCTGCCCCCTTAACTCCTATCTTCTCTCCTTGCCTCTGGCCACGCTCTAGGCCCTCAGGCTTCAGCACGTGCTTAGGCCTTAGCTTGCCTTCAGCACAGCAGCTCAACAGGTGCTGCCTCTTTACTGATCTCAAGTGCCAGCACACTCTCCCTACCTAACTCCACCCTCCAGTATATATATCCCTAAAAGGGCTCCTTCTGTTGGTATGAGGTGGAAGGGTGGAGGTGTCTGTGTGTAGTAAGGGCCTCTTGTGGAGAAGTCCGTCCATGCACCCTTTTGGGTCCTGTGGTACCTGTGGGTAGCAGGGTGCCACAGTAGCGTTTGGGTATCAGTCATGGGGGCGGCACTGGTTCAGTCACCGCTCTGTGTATAGAGAGTGACGGCTGTCACCGTGCCCCCAGCCCTGATAGACAGCCGGCCCTAATGCTGAGCTGCCATCAGTCACTACAGGGGTCGCAGTTACAGGCGCCACTTTCTATACACAGAGCAGTGCCGCCCCGGTGACTGGAAGTCGAACGCTACCAGGAGGAACGCGACAGATTCATTTCAACAAAAATGTCTGCGATGCCCCTATAAACCTATGGAAGGGGGAGCTGGAGGGAGGAAAATCAGAGCACAGAAAAGGTAAATGCCGAGGCTTATAATGCAGAGAAAAAATGCAGGATACCCATCATATAATGTACACTCCCCATACATTCATGTACACTCAGGAGTGTATAATGAGTGGCAATTATTCCTTATATAGTTCTCCTTATTCTAAAAAGTCATCTGAAAGTGCTGTTAAATCGTAAGGGAATCTGCCACCCGGTTTTAGATGCCCCATCTGAGAGCAGCATGATATAAGCGGTGAGACCCTGATTACAGTGATATCTCACGCTTTTTGCTGCTTACTGCTATTTTGATAAAATCAGTGTTTTATCTGCTGCAGCTCTAGTAGTTCTCTGAATGCTGAGCTTTGTATAACCTCACCCACACCACTGATCGGCAGCTTTCCTTCAGTAAGTGGTGGGGATGGGGTTATACAGAGCAAATGAATACCGAGGACTACCTAGCAGCAGGCTTACTAGTCCTCCAGTGATAATCTCTTGCTGATAAAACTGATTTTATAAAAACTACAGCAAGCAGCCCAGTAAATGACACATCGCTGGAATCAGGGTCTCTGCCCATACATTATGTTGCTGTCAGATTAGATAGCAAAAACCTGGTGACAGATTCACTTTAAGGGGGTTATCCTATTTCAGACAACCCCTATTCCAACACAGCATTTTTTTTTTTTTTTAAGAAACAAACCGTGCTTCAAGCCACATATCCAAGCCCTTTCCACTTCCTGCCAACGTCAACTCAAAAACATCTCCCGGATCCGCACATTCCTCAACCACGAATCTGCAAAAACACTAGTGCACGCCCTCATCATCTCCCGCCTCGACTACTGCAACCTCCTGCTCTGTGGCCTCCCTTCTAACACTCTTGCACCCCTCCAATCTATCCTAAACTCGGCTACCTGACTAATCCCCCTGTCCCCCCGATGTTCCCCGGCCTCTCCTCTCTGTCAATCCCTGCACTGGCTCCCATGTACCCAGAGACTCCAGTTCAAAACCCTAACCATGGCATACAAAGCCATTCACAACCTGTCTCCCCCATATATCTGTGTTTCAATGTTTTTTATTGAATTTTTTTTTTTATAAACCTTCATACATCTCTGACCTAGTCTCCCAGTACTTACCTGCACGCAGCCTCCGATCCTCACAAGATCTCCTTCTCTACTCCCCTCTTATCTCCTCTGCCCACAATTGCATACAAGATTTCTCCTGTGCTTCCCCCCTACTCTGGAACTCTCTACCCCAACATATCAGACTCTCGCCTACCGTGGAAACCATCAAAAGGAACCTGAAGACCCACATCTTCCAACAAGCCTACAACCTGCAGTAACCACCGCTCCACCACACCGCTGCATGACTAGCTCTACCCTCACCTGCTGTACCCTCACCTATCCCTGGTAGACTGTGAGCCCTCGCGGGGAGACCCTCTCTCCTTCTGTACCAGTTTGCCATTGCGTTTTTGCTCAACATTATTGTACTTGTTGTTTGTTATGTATATCCCCTTTTTCACATGTTAATCTCCATGGAATAAATGGCGCTATAATAATAAATAGTAATAATAATAATGCTTTGGTGTCAGTCATTGTCTGCAGCGCTGACGTGACGGTGAAAGCACTGCAGTCAGTCAGTGAGCCCTGAAGGTCGGCCCGAGTTAACGGCACGAGCCGCTGAGCGTAGCTACAGGCTGCAGAGCTGTAGATGTGTTGTCAGCGCTGCAGACAATAACAGACAGCGGGAGCAGCAGGAGAAACTTTGCGCTGGACCTGGGGAGGATGAATAGAGAACAGACGGTTTTTGTAATTTCTTTAAACAAACTGCAGCCAGGAACAGCGGTTTTGTGAATCAAGAAAGTCCCTTTAAAGGTTGTTTCACAGAGTAAATAAGATCATTTTGGTATTAATCATTAAAAAGCTACAAACATGCCACAGTTAATGTGACCATTATCTGGGCTTTGTTATAAATATTTCAGAATAAGCTGCAACATGCTGTACAGATCTGACTAATGTGTCCAGGGCCTGATGAGCACAGCCACCACGGCATGGACCCCGGCTAATCCCATCCATGTGAACACAGGCAGAAGGACTTTACTGGCCACTCCTTGTATCTTACCCAATGCTGCTTTATCATGGCTCATTATCAAGGGGTCACAGATCAACCTTATAAAGCCCGCCACACACATTAGATGGCTCTTGGATGAAAGACGCTTAACAGTTGTCTGGCAGCCATCTCTCCCATACACTCCTGTGTTCTCTATGAGAGTCACCACCAGACATGTCTACTGGCACCTTATCTCCAGAACATAATGATCAGCCAAATTAAATGATCAGTTATGCTGTATCATTAACTCCCCCAAAAAATTGTCCGGGACCCCATACATATTAGACTGTCAGACAGAGCCGTCAATACGTTATATATAGGATATATCCAACTCTTCCGCAGCCTCCGATGAGAACAGTGTAGTTACTTTCCTCCGGCTGCAGCCGCTCCTCTTTCAGCATCTGTTCCTGGAAGAGGTCCAGGGCTTCGGCCAGCTGCACACAAGAGGGACATGTCTTCAGAGGAGAGCAATAGAAGTGCTAGAAGCAGTGCAGGATATACAAGCAACCAGGACCCAGCACTTCACACTTATGTCCTCACTCACCTCCTCCCTCTTTACCCTACTAAATAAATAGATGAGACCCCAAGACAACTCTGACACATACAGACAGGTGTATGATTTTTTAAGGTGCATTTTCTAATGGTAAAATTTATAGAAAAAGTAAAGAAAGAAAAAAAAATAAGTAAATCACGAAACTTAGAACATGCTGTGATTAGCAACAAAAGAAAAAACGTAAAAATGCACAGATGCAACAAAAGTAGCAAAAAGACAAAATAATGCAAAATAATGCAAACATAAAAAAATAAATAAATAATCCAAGCAAAAAAAAACAGTAGCAATTTCTTAAAAACACTTGTGAATATTTTTC
This sequence comes from Phyllobates terribilis, assembly GCF_046119375.1. Classification (NCBI taxonomy): domain Eukaryota; kingdom Metazoa; phylum Chordata; class Amphibia; order Anura; family Dendrobatidae; genus Phyllobates; species Phyllobates terribilis. Next base: position 68,896 of record NW_027363648.1, read on the forward strand.
TTTATTGCTCTTGAACATGATTTCCATAATCGTAGCAGAGCCGGGCTGTGTTGTGAAGACTGCAATAGTTTTGCTGTGATTACAGACATTGCTTGAAAAAAGGAGAACAACATGGTACAAGGGCGACTTATGCAAATGCTATAACAGTCATGGCTATGATCCTAAAATATAATGCTTCTCATCAATGGCTATCTCCTCCGTCCGGACACTTACCAGGCTTCACTGTGTTTCTTAGGTGCTAGTGGTGACTCTACCATCGTACCGTTAAGGTTACGATCAGCAAATACAATCATTTAGGACAATGTAATTGCATAATATTTGCCACAATAGGAAATTATATGAGGATATATTATAGAAGGACATATATTGTCTGGTATGCCTCATTGTAAACTAGCATTGTGATGTACGATCCCTCTCCTGCGGATCCCCAGTAAAATAACAATATAGACATTCTTACCTTGCCCTCCTTTATTTTGGCCTTACACTGGAGGAAGTACCAGTACGGAGAGTTTCTTCTTCCCCTGTACCTATTATGAGCGGGTTGTGTGCCCCCAGTAATGTCCTCACCCTCTTCATATCTCAAGTCCTGGACCTCTGGAGACGACTTCTTAAACACAGTTCTTGAGGAGTATGTCTTGGACAATGTCCCAAAGTTGTCCTCCTCTGGTACCGGTGAATTATGACCAGCACCGGCATGGTGGGAGATAGTCCTGAATCGCAGTACTCTCTGCTGGGATCACAGCCGATGCGTTGCTGGAGTCCAGTAAGGAGTCAGACAAATCTGTCTGCACATGGGTTGTACTGTTATTAACCATCCTGATGCCAGGGAGTAAGATGGTAACTTAGCGAGGATCTGCAGCATGCCCATGGTAGATGGCGAGCAATGGTCTTCAGGCAGCTGAAACAATTCACAAAAATAAAAATACATCAGCTCTAAAGAGCACGGCTGCTCCGTGGTCAGTAATGTCGCCTTACTGCACTGAAGTGGTGCAGACATACACAGTATATAGTGGGTGTACATATCCAGGCACAACCTAGAAGGAGGTAGATACATACAATCTACATACTGTATATATATATATAATTATATACACAGTGGGGGAAATAATTATTTGATCCCCTGCTGTCTTTCTTAGTTTGCCCACTGACAAAGACAGGAACAGTCTATAATTTTAAGGGTAGGTTAATTTTAACATTGAGAGATAGAATATCCAAAAAAAATCAAGCAAATCACATTGTATAAACTAGATAATTTTTTTTGCATTTTGCAGTGAGAAATAAGTATTTGATCCCTCTGGAAAACAACACTTAATACTTGGTGGTAAAACACATGTTGGCAGCACAGCAGTCAGACGTTGTTTGTAGCTGATGATGAGGGTTGTGCACATGTCGGGAGGAATTTTGGTCCACTCCTCTTTGCAGATCATCTCTAAATCATTAAGATTTTGAGGCTGTCGCTTGGCAAATCGGAGCTTTAACTCCCTCCATAAGTTTTCTATGGGATTAAGGTCTGGAGACTGGCTAGGCCACTCCATGACCTTACTGCAGTTCTTTTAGATCCACTCCTTTGTTGCTTTGGCTGTATGTTTTGGGTCATTGCCTTGCTGGAAAGACCTAGCCACGACCCATCTTCAATGCTCTTACTGAGGGAAGGAGGTTGTTGGCCAAAATCTCGCAATACATGACGCCATCCATCTTCCCTTCAATACGGTGCAGTCGTCATGTCCCCTTTGCAGAAAAGCACCCCCAAAGTATGTTTCCCCCACCATGCTTCACGGTTGGAACGATGTTCTTAGGGTTGTACTTCCTTCTTCTTCCTCCTAACACGGCCAATTGAGTTAATGCTAAAGAGCTCAATTTTTGTTTCATCTGAACACAGCACCTTCTCCCAATAACTCACAGAATCATCCAGGTATTCATTGCCAAACTTCAGATGGGCCTGCACATGTGCCTTCTTGAGCAGGGGGACCTCGCGGGCACTGCAGGATTTTTAACCTTTAAAGCGTAATGTGTTACCAATGGTTTGCTTGGTGACTGTGGTCCCAGCTGCCTGGAGATCATTAGCAAGTTCCCCCCGTGTAGTTTTAGGCTGATCTCTCACCTTCCTCATGATCAAGGATACCCCACGAGGTGAGATTTTGCATGGTGCCCCGATCGATGTCGATTGACAGTCATTTTGTATTTCTTTCATTTTCTTACAATTGCACCAACAGTTGTCTCCTTCTCACCCAGAGTCTTACTTATGGTTTTGTAGCCCATTCCAGCTTTGTGCAGGTCTATGATCTTGTCCCCGACATCCTTAGAAAGCTCTTTGGTCTTGCCCATGTGGTAGAGGTTAGAGTCTGACTGATTAATGGAGTCTGGGGACAAGAGTCTTTTATACAGGTGACTATGTAAGACAGCTGTCTTTACTGCAGGTAACGAGTTGATTAGGAGCGTCTAACTGGTCTGTAGGAGCCAGAACTCATAATGGTTTGTAGGGGATGAAATACTTATTTCTCACTGCAAAATGCAAAAAAAATTATCTAATTTATACAATGTGATTTTCTTGATTTTTTGGGGGGATTGGATATTCTATCTCTCAATGTTAAAATTACCCTTAAAATTATAGACTGTTCATGTCTTTGTCAGTGGGCAAACTTAGAAAAATAGCAGGGGATCAAATATTTATTTCCCCCACTGTGTGTGTGATATATATATATATATATATATATATATATATATATATATACACACACACACACACACACACTGTATATATGTACAGTATATATATCTGTAACTTTGTCACCATAAAAAGATGGGGGCTCGGACACATTTCTTGCACTTGGGCCCCAAGCTGTTAATGTCCACCCCTACTTTTTTTCAACCTATGTAACTATGTAGAATGCACATTAGGAAATTGCTTGAAATGCAATTCCCAATAATATTATTTTACAAGTAATTTCCTCTTTTTTTTTTTTCTTTGTAAAGTGCTAGTAATAAACCCAATCTCTGGATCTAGAAAGTGCAAAACACTCATGACAAACTTGCACATTTAATTTGTAATCTGTATTTCTTATGGTGCCTAAGGGAAGCCATAATGATAAGGCCCCTGCTTGGTAACAAGTGCAGTCATCTGCCTCTATAACAATAGCAAATTACCAATGATGAAAGGGTTAATACTTGTGCCCTGCATCAGTAATAGACCCTGTAGTCACCATGACAACTGTTATGAGGTCATAAACCAGTGTCATAAAGAAGATTCCATAAAAGAATTCCGCGCTGCCACGATCAGCGCCATTACTGATGCGCCTGAGGACCTTGAGCTTGACCACCCACGTAATGTGCCAAACTTGGTGTAATTTGGAGGTTCTAGCAGGGAAAGGGGTTGCCTGCTTTAGACACCCCTAGGGCATGGGAAGGTAACAAAGGGGGGTCCCTAGACCAGGATCCCCTTCTGTTACCCTCTATATAGAGCAGCTCTCCTTTGGGAGTTCATGGACTGATCTATGACTTTAATGGGTGATAAATTGGGAGGGATTATTTATCCCATTAGGGATTAGGCATAACGAACTGTAACCAAATGTCCAATTTTTTGTGAGGCGGACCTGGATCTGTAAGGGAGAAATTATACATCCACCTGGCCAATCAGATCAAACAAATTCGCTCCATCAATCAATGTGGTGACAGATATCGCAGCCAGATCTCTCCCACATCCGCTTTATCACATTTATAGTCTGTATTTGTTATGTCATTCTCTGTAAATCTGGTAAAATGTACAAATTGTACAATTCTGCAGTTACATCTGTTATATATTGGCACTAACTCTCTAAGCCCAATGGAAGGGCAGCCCTCCATCCATGGTTCCATAGAGGTTTCCTCCACAGGGGGTTTTCCTCTCCTGAGTGCTGGAGGGTGACTCTTCGTGAGTCGGGGGTTGTGCTATTTTCGGTGTCATGTAAATTTAAATAAAATTTTTCACCGTTTGACACCTAATTGCAATGCTTCGTGTATTTATTTTGTGTGCTTCTGTCTGATTAATTTTGTTTGGGGGTCGGGGTCTATCACATATGGCTGGACATCTGCCAGCTGCACAGAACCCAGTAAGCACATTTTGCCCCAGAGGTCGCCCCTGCTCTGATGATGATGGTGAAGAGGAGACAAACATTACAGCACAACTCCTGGACGCATGCTCTCATCATTGGATAAAAGAATTGTATTACAGCAGTATAAGCAGATTACTCATCTATTCCTGTAATTTCCGTTGTCTTCAATGGAGAAGGCTGCAAACAAGATGGTCTATAGGAACAGAGGCTACACAGAATCTTCTTTATCCTGATAGGTGATGGTTCAGTGTCATATAAATTTAAATAAAGTTGAGAACGTTTGACACCTAATTGCAATGCTTCATGTATTTATTTTGTATGCTTCTGTCTGATTTTGTTTGGGAGTCGGGCTCCATCACATATCACTGAGTGACACGTCTGACATCTGCCGGCCGCAGTTTTGCCCCAGGAGTCGCCCCTGCTCTAGGGAGTATGATGGAGCAGAGAAGATAAGCATTACAGCACAGCACCTGCAAGTGAGCGCTCATCATAGGCGGATTATAATGAGGGCAATCCGGGCTACCGCCCGGTGCCCCCGTGCCTGCAGGGGGCCCGCAGCTCCGGGCGGGGTGTCTAATGCCGGATTGCCCTCATTATTTGTACGGGCCGCCGCAGCACATACCGGCAGCAGTGGCGGGAGGGGCCCCAGACAGCTCCCCGAGCAGCGGCCGCCACTACTTGTTCATCGGCCGGGCCAGCACTGCAGCAGTTAACTTCCCTGTGCTGGCCCAGCCACGTCACTGCTAGGAGACACGGCCCTGTGCGCGGCCGTGTCTCCTAGTTGTGACCTCACGCAGTGCGCGCCCGGCCTGCACTGCTACAACGGAGAAGTCAGAGCAGGCAGGAGGAATGGAGCCGGGGGATGGTGAGTCTGTGTGTGTATGTGTATGTGTGTATGTATGTATGTATGTGTATGTGTGTGTATGTATGTGTGTGTGTGTGTGTGTGTGTGTGTGTGTGTGTGTATGTGTGTGTGTGCAAGCAGATATCATTGTGTGATGTCTGTTTATATGTATTTTTGTGTTTCAAATGTGTTTATGTCTGTATATGTTTGTGTGTGTGCTTGACTGCATGCGTGACTGCGTGCGACCTCCTGCAGAGTATAGTTGGCGCCGTGCGGCCTCCTGCTGTCTCTGGGGGGGGCGCCGTACGGCCTCCCATTATGTATAGATGGCGCCGTGCGGCCTCCCGCTGTGTATAGATGGCGACGTGCCGCCTCCCGCTGTGTATAGATGGCGACGTGCCGCCCCTTGCTGTGTATAGATGGCGCCGTGCGGCCCTCTGCTGTGTATAGATGGTGCCGTGCGGCCCCCTGCTGTGTATAGATGGCGCCGTGCGGCCTCCTGCTGTGTAAAGATGGCGCCGTGCGGCCTCCTGCTGTATATAGATGGTGCCGTGCGGCCCCCTGCTGTGTACAGATGGCGCCGTGCGGCCCCCTGCTGTGTATAGATGGTGCCGTGCGGCTCCCTGCTGTGTATAGATGGCGCCGTGCGGCCCCCTGCTGTGTATAGATGGCGCCGTGCGGCCCCCTGCTGTGTATAGATGGCGCCGTGCGGCCCCCTGCTGTGTATAGATGGCGCCGTGCGGCCCCCTGCTGTGTATAGATGGCGCCGTGCGGCCCCCTGCTGTGTATAGATGGCGCCGTGCGGCCCCCTGCTGTGTATAGATGGCGCCGTGCGGCCCCCTGCTGTGTATAGATGGCGCCGTGCGGCCCCCTGCTGTGTATAGATGGCGCCGTGCGGCCTCCTGCTGTGTTTAGATGGCGCCGTGCGGCCTCCTGCTGAGTATAGATGGCGCCGTGCGGCCTCCTGCTGTCTCTGGGGGGGCGCCATGCGGCCTCCCGCTGTGTATAGATGGCGCCGTGCGGCCTCCTGCTGTGTATAGATGGCTATGTGCGGCCTCCTGCTGAGTATAGATGGCGCCGTGCAGCTTCCTGCTGTCTCTGGGGGGGGGGCGCCGTGCGGCATCTATACTCAGCAGGAGGCCGCACGTAGCCATCTATACACATATACTCAGCAGGAGGCCGCATGTAGCCATCTATAAGGTGCCATCTATACATAGCGGGAGGCCGCACGCAGCCATCTATACACAGCGGGAGGCCGCACGTAGCCATCTATACACAACGGGAGGCCGCACGTAGCCATCTATACACAACGGGAGGCCGCACGGCACCATCTATACACAGCAGGAGTCTCAGTGCTTTGCAAGAGCAGTCAATAAATTCTGCTTGACTAATTCTGAGCACCATAAAGTCTGGTTCGCTTCTAACCTGCTGTCTTCTTTTTCAGCTTGCTGAATTCTAGCTCATTTACTGTCATTCGAGACGATGCCTTTGCTGGTCTCTTTCACCTTGAATACCTGTAAGTGCTCCACTTAATGTCATATTTTTGATTCTGTTCTTCTTCATCTTATGGCATGTGCAATTGTATGAGCAAGTATTCATATGAATTTATGACCTACTTAAACCTTGGAGGACCTTAAATTTTATTCAATCAAATTTTTTTCCAGTTTAAAACTATGGGACATATATGTGCCTTGGTCCTCAAAGGGTTTTTAAAGGGGCTGCAAACATAAATACGAAAAAAATAATTCAATTAGTGCTTTTTGTGTTCATTTAATCTTTATTTGAAGTCCATTTTTTTTATATACCTTGAAATTAAGCCTTATCCCATGGAATGAAGCCCTACCTACATGACATCTGAGAGTTACATAGATCCCGCTTGTGAGGTGCCTGTCCGTCACTACTATTCAGTTATAGGGTCCACTCACTAAGCCATATATTCTCTCATGCAAGAGAATAGGGCCAATTATGCTAAATGACACTCGGCTCAAACTCTGTCAGAGCTTCAACTGAGTGTGATCCGATTCTCTCGCAGCACAGATATGGAGAAGATGGAGAACTTAATTTCTCCATCTTCTCCATAGTCTCTGTGAGTGTTCATCGGACTGCACTTGGATGACATCCGAGTGCAGTCCAATGTTTTACGTGCACCCATAGACTTGTATGGGTGCACATGGTCCGAATATCGAATGAGATTATTTTCTCATGCCAATAATCGCAGATCTGCACTGTCCCATAGTATAACATAGGGCCGAGTCCTATCCGATAAAACATCACATAGCATTCGGCCGTGTTATACGACAGTGTGAGCGAGCCCTTAGAGTCAAGGAATATTTACATGCAGATGATGATATTACTCTCCAAGTGTATATTTTTTTAGGCGAGTTCATAGTAAATGCTTTGCCTTTTTGACATGTGATCAACGAAAGAACAAGAAAGATTTAGGACCTCCCTTATAGAGAAACGGAAAATAGTTTGGAGGACTTGCATGTACTTTTTTATTTATTATGAGAAAATCATAAAAGATCCCGTTTTTTAACCATGCTGTGACTTTCTGCTGAGGGAGAGGGAGAGAGCTGCCCTATTCAGAGTCTGTAATAAGACCTGCTGACAAAAGTGTTGAAGATACAGTCTAATATGAATTAACAATGAAAAAAGTTAATTTCACAAATGGCTTGTATTTTTTTTAATACAAACTTTTTTCTGTTTACAGCTCCTTTAAAGGGAATCTGTCATCAGGTTTTTGCCACCTAATCTGAGAGCAGCATAATGTAGAGTTAGAGGCACGGATTCCAGTAATGTGTCACTTACTGGGCTGCTTAGTGTTGTTTTGATAAAATCATTGATTTGTCAGAAGGTAATTATCACTAGATCACTAGTAAATCTGCTGCCAGGTAGTCAAGCATATTAATGAGTTCTGTAGGACCCCACCCCCATCACTGATCAGCAGATTTCTGTGTACACTGAGCATGGGCAGAAAGCTGACAATCAGTGGTGTGGGTGGGGCTATACAGAGCGCAGCATTCAGAGAGCTGCTAGATCTGCAGCAGATAAAACGGTGATTTTCTCAAAATGACAACAAGCAGCTGAAAAAGTGACACATCGCTGGAATCAGGCTATCTGCCCCAATATTGTGCTGCTCTCAGATGGAGCAGCACAATTAATATTGTGCTAAATTAATTTCACGTGAACTATCACATGATCTATCACAGGGGATCATGTGACATGTCACGTGATAAATCAGGTGGGGGGGGGGGGGGGGGCCGTGCCTTCTAAACTGCCCGGGGACCTTGTCACTCTTAATCCACCCCTGGCGCTCATCCTCAGAATAAGGACTTATATTACACTATTACAAGCAGCTTCCTCGCCTCATTCACACAGTGAGCATTTTGGGCAGTAATTTACATTAGTATTTGTAAGCTAAAAACCAGAGGGGAACAAACACAGAGAAAAATAATAACTGTACCACTCTCACCTCTTCTGTGTTTTGGATCCACTCCTGGTGTCTGTTAACAAATACTGATGCAAAATATCGCCATGTAAAAGGGCCCTAAATCCTTACTGACTGATTGGACAATTCTTTACAAAAAAAACAATATATGCCTCACCATGCATTTAATCCATCCTGCTGCTCATATCTTCTGGGCTCAGACCCACAATGCCGTGACTCTCGGCCAGTGTACATAAGGAGAAAGTGGGAAAATCTCCAATAAAAAATAATTCTCACTTTATTGGTGCAAAATATTAAAATATATAAAAGTCCATGATAGCGGAGATGCAATCTCGACGCGTTTCTGGTTACGTCCTTAGTCAGTGATCCTGATGTCATGACAACCCGCGCCTCCAGGTATCCCAGCGACGGTGGCCTGCTTAGACCAAGCTAGGAGCATGGTCTCAGAGGCTTCTATCACTGTAACACTGACAGGTAGAATTCATTGCAATGCTTTATAACAGCGATTATACCAATAAAAGCTAGTCCCATAGAGGGACTAAATGAAAAAGTAAAAAAAAGAACGTGAAAAAATATTTAAAAAAAAAAACCTAATCAAAAAATAAACTGAAAAGAAAATGAAAATAATGTTATATCAATAAATGGGTAAATTCATACAAAAACTAAAATAAACCAAAAAGGTCCACATATTTGTTATCATCACGTCCACGGCCTATAAAACGGTCACACTACTTAACGCCTTCAGTGAACATTGAAAAAAAAACTATTCTTTTTCATCTTACCACCAAACAAAGAGCGGAATAAAACACGATCAAAAAGTTGAATGGAAATAAAAATGGTATAGCTGAAAACTAGTGACGAGCGAGCGCTAAAATGCTCGGGTGCTCGCTGCTCAAGTCAAGCAAATTGGAATACTCGGCTGCTCGGTCCAAGTAACGAGCCCAATGTAAGTCTATGGGAAACTCCAGCATTTCCCGGCGGTTTGCAGAGGGCCTAAAAATTGCCCAAATCGATGGGAACAGTACTCAAATGACATGGGAACAGCATGGGGAAGACTCCTGGAAGCATTTCTGACTCCCAGGTCAATGATGTCAACAATGTTGTCAGAGGTATTACGCCACTTTTACGGACTCACAATAAAACATACAAAAACTAAACCAAAATGGATTTTCCTGGGAAATATGTTAAGGAACATTCTTTCCAGGGTAATGACTTGTATATAAGGCAAAATCAATAACCAAAAACAAAAATGCTCCTTCACACCTTGGGCTATGTTCACACATAGCGTTTTTGATGCGTTTTTTGCATTGCTTTCAACCGTGACAAATGCATTCACCGGGAAATGGCATTTTAACATTTTACAACCTTATCTGGCCATGTGGTGTGTGAAACATCATCAGACACATCCTGTTTCATTTATGAAGGAGGGATTCTTAAAGTCACAAACACTATTTTTACTGCCTTACTATTCTTAAAGGGACAGCAGTCGGCTATGCTTTGTTGTTCCCATTATGAAAGAGTGGGTCTCCTATACTGTTATTGCGTATGCAGTGACTGCAAGGGCTGCCAAAAATTTGGACGTAACCCAATACCCCTTTGAAGAGACATAGAGGAGGGTCTCAGTAAAAAAAATATTCCCATTATAAAGGAGTGGGTTTCCTATAGCAGTAATGCCCAGGCTGTGACTGCAAGGGCTGCCAAAATTTGGGAAAAACCCCACTAACAATTTAAAGACACATAGAGCTGGGCCACAGTAATAACATGTTCCCATTAGAAAGGATAAGGATCTGCTATACAGTTATAGGGTATGCAATGAGTCCAACAGCTGCCAAAATTTAGGAAAAACCCCACTAACAATTTAAAGACACATAGAGCTGGGCCACAGTAATAACATGCTCCCATTAGAAAGGAGAGGGTCTCCTATCCAGTTATAGGGTATGCAGTGAGTCCAACGGCTGCCAAAATTTGGAAAAAACCCTATTAACAATTTAAAGACACATGGCGCTGGGCTACAGTAATGAGTACGACATGCTCCCATTAAAAAGGAGTTGGTCTCCAATACTATTTGCCTATGCAGTGAATGCAACGGCTGCCTAAAATTACGAGGCACTCCAATGCCCCTTGAAAGAGATGTAGAGGTTGGAGGGCCTCCTGAAAACAATGTTCCCATTATTAGGAAGTGGGTCTCCCATACTGTTTGCCTATGCAGTGAATGCAACGGCTGCCAAAAATTTGGAGGAACTCCAATGCCCCTTGCAAGACACGTAGATATGGTGATATGGTAGATATGGTAGTGATATGAAGGAGGATGTGAAGGATGAGGAGACTGAGGAGGACAAGAGCAAATAGACAAAATCAGGAAGCGTATTCCCATGTCTGGGTGTGAAGACAGAGGTGCATGGGAATACAGGTAGACCTCCCAAAAAAAAAAAAGACACTGTATTTGAGTTTATGTTACGCTGCTATCATTCAGTGGTGTTGAGAAGTCTTGTCCAAACCAGCCTTTGATCATTTTTATGAGTCAGCCTGTCAGCATTTTCAGTTGACAGCGGCAGGGCAGGCCAGGACCTCCAAAGTGTAGAGAGCCAGTTCATGCCACGTGTCCAACTTGGATACTCATTAATTATAAGGCACAGAGGAAACAAGAACTACGTTGGCACGGCCGGCAAGGTACTCCCTCACCATCTTCTGAAACTTTCCCCTCTTTGGGAGAGTACCCCGTGCCTCAGGACCTGTGCGGTGGGAGGGTCTGAGAAAACTGTCCCAGAACTTTGACAGTGTTCCCCTGCCTCTGCTGGATTGAATTTGTGTCTCTCTCGCCTGTACTCCTTGGTTGTCCAACGAACTGTGACCTCTGCCGCCAGCGTTTTCAGATGGGAATTTTTTAAATAATTCCGCAAAAAGAGCCTTCTCGTACTGCACCATTTTAGTAGGCCTGTCCTGCAAGGGAATAAGAGACAGAAAGTTCTCCTTTTAGCGTGGGTCTAGAAGTGTCACCAACCAGTAAGGACTGTCACCCAAAGTTTGGACAACGCAAGGATCACGGGAAAGGCAGCGTAACATAAACTCAGCCATGCGTGCTAGATTGCTAACAGGCAAGACTTCTGTGTCCTCACCAAGAGGATGACTGACCATGCTCTTCATGACTGGAAGCCATGGGATTTTATGAGCTGTCCCAGGCCAAGGGTATAGATTGAGAAGAGTAGGGGTCCTAGGACAGAACCTTGAGGGACTCCAACAGAGAGGTGGCGGGATGAGGAGGTAGTGTGGCAGTGGGAGACGCTAAATGTTCGGTTAGAAAGGTATGAGGAGATCCAGGATAGGGCAGGGTCTTTGACTCCAAAGGAAGAGACGATCTGCAGTAGGAGGCAGTGGTCAACTGTGTCGAAGGAAGGGGACAGGTCAAGTAGAAGGAGTACAGTGAATTGTCTGTTAGCTTTGTCTGTAAGTAAGTCATTAGTAATTTTGGTAAGGGCAGTTTTGGTGGAATGGTGGGGGTGGAAACCAGATTGTTGGTTATTGAAGAGAGAGATAGATGAGAAGTGAGAGGAAAGTTCAGCGTGAACGTGTTGCTCAAGGAGTTTGGAGGCAAATGGGAGAAGCGATATGGGGCGGTAGCTGGACAAGGCGGTTGGGTTGAGGGATGGCTTTTTGAGGATGGGAATGATTGTGGCATGTTTGAAGGCAGAGGGGAAGGTACCAGAAGTTAGTGATAGGTTGAAAAGATGGGTTAGGGATGGGATGAGTGTGGGGGTGAGGTTGGGGGGGATGGGGTGGAGTGCACAAGTGGTGAAGTGTGATTTGGAAAGGAGACGAGTGAGGTATCCTTCCATGATGTTGGAAAGGGTGGTTATGGGGGAAGGGCAATGGTCTGGGAAACAAAGGGGTTGTGGTGGTCGGACAGTAAAGATTTGCTGTGTTTGGTCAATCTTGTTTTTGAAGTGTGTGGCAAACTCCTCAGCAGAGATAACGGAGGTTGGAGGGGGCAGTGGTGGGTGGAGGAGAGAGTTAAAAGTGTTGAATAAATGTTTGGGGTTGTAAGATAAGGAAGATATGAGGGTTGTGAAGTAGGCCAGCTTAACAGAGGCGAGGGTTGATTTGAATGCGAGTGTTGTTGTTTGAATGCAGTAAAGTCATCTTGCGAATGTGTTTTCTTCCAACGCCGTACCGCAACAAAGGACGCTTGCCGAAGCGGTTTAGTGAGGTTGTTGTGCCAGGGTTGCCTATTGACTCGTCGCGCTCTGCCATGCACAAGAGGGACGACCGAGTCAATAGCTGATGCAAGAGTGGCATTGTAGAAAGCAGTGGTGCTGTCAGTGTCGTGGAGTAAAGATATGGATGTCAGTGGTAGAACAGAGTCAGAGAGTGTGTGAGTGTCTAGATATGCAAGGTTTCTGAGGGGGTGTGCTAGTTGCTGGACATGTGTGACAGGTGAGGAGGACAGGGATGAGAAAGTGAGTAGACGGTGGTCAGATAGGGGTAGGGGGGAGGTTGTGAGGTTAGATAGGGAGCAGAGTTGGGTGTAGAAGATGAGGTCTAGTGTGTGTCCGTCTGTGTGGGTGGCTGAGGAGGACCACTGAGTAAGTCCAAAGGATGAAGTAAGCGACAGGAATTTGGATGCTGTTGACTGGCGAGTGTCAGTGGGGATGTTGAAATCGCCCATGATGATTGTGCAGTGTCAGCAGAGAGAAAGTAAAGAAGCCAGGTGGAGAATTGGTCAATAAAGGCAGTGACTGGGCCTGGAGGTCGGTATATGACAGCTACTTGGAAGGAGAGTAGATGAGGACAGAGTGGACTTCAAAAGAAGGGAGAGTGAGGGAGGGTAGAGGTGGGAAAGGGCTAAAGGAGCAGTTGGTAGAAACCATATCTGTTACCAGGGCGAGGCATGTGGGTGAAGTGGAGGCCACCGTAACACAGCGCAGCAGGGGAGGCAGTGTCGGAGGGTGTCAACCATGTCTCTGTGATGCCCAGGAAAAAGAGATGACGAGAGGTAAAGAGGTCGTGGACAAAATGGAGCTTATTGCAGACATAACGGGCATTCCAGAGTGCTCCAAAGAGAGGCAACAGGGTGGGTGGGCATCAGCGGCACGGGTTTTATGTAGGAGAGGTTGCGGTAATTTGCAGTTGGTTGGAAGCAATAGGAGGGGGTATTGGTGTGGGGTGTGAGGTGTTTGGGTCCAGGATTGGGAGATATGTCGCTAGCAGTGAGGAGAAGCAGAGAGAGGGAGAGCAGGTGGGAGAAGGAGAGTGTCCGGCTTGTTTTATGTTTTGGTAGGATAGATCTGAGTTTGAGGAGCAGGTCTGCAGATGAGGTCAGGTGGGAAGGTAAGAGGGAAGGAGAGATGATTATTTGGTTAGAGGGTGCTGGGGTTTGAGGACAGCAAAGGAGAGTAAGGTTTAGTGGTGCCAAGAAACTAAGGGCGTATGTAAGCATAATGAAGGTTTAAGTGTGAATGAGAAAGAGAAAGAAAAGAGGATCATATCTCATTAGACTACCATTCACTGGTGTACACCACCATAATTATATCGAGTATAGACTGGGAAGGGAAAAGAGGAAAAGATGTGAATGGAAAATAAAATATAATGTTTATTGAAAATTACTATTAAAATAGATAAATTTGTGCAAAACGTGTATTAATAAATGCATACAGGGTCACCATCTATCAAATGGTGACCCACAAAACCCGGTCCGTAGTGAGGTGGAAAAAATAGTATTAGAAATGCCTAACCCAGTCCCTTATTTATTGAGTCATGGCTGTATATTATACACCTAAATTAGCCCAATGAGGCCCTTAGAAAAAGCCGGTATACCGGCGAAATGCGCGTCAGAGACCGAGTCCCGTGTTCTGATAGTATAGGTGGATAGGGAAATTGATTATACCAATGAATAACAGTGTAACATTCTCAGCAACTCTGATTAAAGCTCCTCTGGCTAACCTGTGATCCATATCCATCTTTTCCTCTTTTCCCTTCCCAATCTATATTTGAATGAGAAAGAGAAACTAAGCACAATTAGTAGATGGTCACTCGTACCTTCTGGTCACTTCTGGCCCATTTCTGGCATATTTCTGATAAAAACCCTTAAGAGCTAGATGTGCAAAGCTGGTAGAGGCAGACCCCAAAAGACTGGCAGCAGTAATTGCAGCAAAAGGTGGTCCTACAAAGTATTGACTCAGGGGGGCTGAATACAAATGCACATCACAATATTCACATTTATAAAAGTAATTCTAAAACCATGTATCAATTCCTTTACACTTCACAAATACTTGCTACTTAGTGTTGGTAAATCACATAAAATCCCAATAAAATACTTTAAGTTCATGGGTGTAACATGAAAAAATGTGGGAAGGTTCAGTGGAAAGGCGCTGTAAATGATGTGGGGTGAAACAGATGAAAAAAAAAAGAAAAAAAAAACACACACAATTTGTCATTAACCCCTTAAGCCCCGCGGGTGGTTTGCACGTTAATGACCGGGCCAATTTTTACAATTCTGACCACTGTCACTTTATGAGGTAATTACTCTGGAACGCTTCAACGGATCCCCCTGATTCTGAGACTGTTTTTTCGTGACATATTGTACTTCATGATTGTGGAAAAATTTCTTCGATATCACTTGCGTTTATTTGTGAAAAAAACGGAAATTTGGCGAAAATTTAGAAAATTTTGCAATTTTCAAAATTTTAATTTTTAAGCCCTGAAACAAGAGAGATATGTCACACAAAAGAGTTAATAAATAACATTTCCCACATGTCTACTTTACATCAGCACAATTTTGGACCCAAAATTTTTTTTTGTTAGGGAGCTAAAAGGGTTAAAAGTTGACCAGCGATTTCTCATTTTTCCAACAAAATTTACAAAACCATTTTTTTTAGGGACCACATCACATTTGAAGTCACTTTGAGAGGTCTTTATGACAGAAAATACCCAAAAGTGACACCATTCTAAAAACTGCACCCCTCAAGGTGCTCAAAACCACATTCAAGAACTTTATTAACCCTTCAGGTGCTTCATAGGAATTTTTTGAATGTGGAAGAAAAAAATGAACATTTAACTTTTTTCACAAAAATGTTACTTTAGACCCAATTTTTTTTATTTTCACAGGGGTAACAAGAAAAACTGGACTGCAAAATTTGTTGTGCAATTTCCCCTGGGCACGCAGATACCCAATATTTGGGGAAAAAACACTGTTTGGGCGCACTGTAGGGCTCGGAAGGGAAGGAGCGCCATTTGACTTTTTGATTGTAAAATTTGCTTGAATAATTAGCGGACACCATGTTGCGTTTAGAGAGCCCCTGTGTGCCCAAACATTGGAGCTCCCCCACAAGTGACCCCATTTTGGAAACTAGACCCCCCAAGGCACCTATCTAGATGCATAGCGAGCAGTTGCAACCCCCAGGTGCTTCACAAATTGATTCGTAAAAATTAAAAAGTGAAAAAAAAAACACTTTTTCATTGTTTCGAATCAATTTGTGAAGCACCTGGGGGTTCCAACTGCTCACTATGCATCTAGATAGGTGCCTTGGGGGGTCTAGTTTCCAAAATGGGGTCACTTGTAGGGGAGCTCCAATGTTTGGGCACACAGGGACTCTCTAAATGCAACATGGTATCCGCTAACAAATTGAATGGAAAATCGGCTCAAATTGTTAGCGGACACCACATTGCGTTTGGAGAGCCCCTCTGTGCCCAAACTTTGGAGCTCCCCCACAAGTGACCCCATTTTGGAAACTAGACCCCCCAAGGCACCTTTCTAGATGCATAGTGAGCACTTGGAACCCCCAGGTGCTTCACAAATTGATTCGTAATAATGAAAAAGTGAAAAAAAAAAACACTTTTTCATTTTTACGAATCAATTTGTGAAGCACCTAGGGGTTCCAAGTGCTCACTATGCATCTAGATAGGTGCCTTGGGGGGTCTAGTTTCCAAAATGGGGTCACTTGTGGGGGAGTTCCAATGTTTGGGCACACAGGGACTCTCCAAATGTAACATGATATCCGCTAACAATTTGAGCCGACAATTTGTTAGCGGATATCATGTTGCATTTGGAGAGTCCCTGTGTGCCCAAACATTGGAGCTCCCCCACAAGTGACCCCATTTTGGAAACTAGACCCCCCAAGGCACCTATCTAGATTCATAGTGAGCACTTGGAACCCCAGGTGCTTCACAAATTGATTCATAAAAATGAAAAAGTGTTTTTTTTTCACTTTTTCATTATTACGAATCAATTTGTGAAGCACCTGGGGGTTCCAAGTGCTCACTATGCATCTAGAAAGGTGCCTTGGGGGGTCTAGTTTCCAAAATGGGGTCACTTGTGGGGGAGCTCCAAAGTTTGGGCACAGAGGGGCTCTCCAAACGCAATGTGGTGTCCGCTAACAATTTGAGCCGATTTTCCATTCAATTTGTTAGCGGATACCATGTTGCATTTAGAGAGTCCCTGTGTGCCCAAACATTGGAGCTCCCCCACAAGTGACCCCATTTTGGAAACTAGACCCCCCAAGGCACCTATCTAGATTTATAGTGAGCACTTGGAACCCCATGTGCTTCACAAATTGATTCACAAAAATGAAAAAGTGTTTTTTTTTTCACTTTTTTATTTTTACGAATCAATTTGTGAAGCACCTGGGGGTTCCAAGTGCTCACTATGCATCTAGATAGGTGCCTTGGGGGGTCTAGTTTCCAAAATGGGGTCACTTGTGGGGGAGCTCCAATGTTTGGGCACACAGGGGCTCTCCAAACGCAACATGGCGTCCGCTAACAATTTGAGCCGATTTTCCATTCAATTTGTTAGCGGACACCATATCGCGTTTGGAGAGCCCGTGATGTGCCTAAACAGTGGAGCTCCCCCACAAGTGTCCCCATTTTGGAAACTATACCCCTCAAGGATTTTATTAAGGTGTATAGTGAACATTTTGAACCCAGAGGTACGGCACAGAATTTGTTTACATTAGGTCATCATATTGAATAAGTTGTCATTATTCTTGAGCGCAAGTGCTCGCTACTTGAGTTTGCATCGGGTACTCAGGTATGCACCATGTACAGCGTGTGCTCGAGTGACATGCTCGAGTCCCTGCTCCGCATGTTTCACGGTTATTAGACACCCAAAAAAAAACATGCGGGGATCGCTCGTGCATGGCAGGCAATCCCCGTAAAGTTTTTTGGCCGCGAAGCATATGGGGCAGAGACTCGAGCATGTCACTCAAATACCCACGATACTGAATGCATACCAGAGCACCCGATGCAAACTCAAGTAGCGAGCACTTGCTCTCAACACTAGTCGCCATATCGTCATCTTTTTTTCTTACTTTTGAAAAAAATCACAACTCTAGCCCCAGCACAACCCTAGCCCCAGTACAACCCTAGCCCCAGCACAACCCTAGCCCCAGCACAACCCTAGCCCCAAACCCAGCCCTAACCCTAGCCCAATCCTAACCCAAGAGTTTATTTTTGACGCCGTTCCTTGTGCGGTATAAGTGATTAGACGACTTTATTCTTCGGGTCGGTGTGATTACAGCAATGCCAAAATCATATGGGGTTTTTATGACTGACAGCTGTCACACACTAAAAGACGCATTTTTTGTAAAATTTAGATTTTGCATCGCCATATTTTGAGAGCTATAATTTTTCCAGATTTTGGCAGACAGTCATGTGACGGCTCGTTTTTTGCGGGATGAGTTGACGTGGTTATTGGTGCCATTTTCAGGCACGTGACATTTTTTGATTGCTTTCTATTCCGATTTTTGGGAGGCAGAATAAACAAAAACCAACAATTCAGGAATTGTTTTTTTTTTTTATTCTGTTCCGCGTGTGGTAAAATTGATGAGGTAGCTTTATTCTTCGGGTCAGTACGTTTACAGCGGTACCACATTTGTATCATTTTTCTATGTTTTGGCGCTTATACACAATAAAAGCTATTTTATAGAAAAAAATATTTTTTAGTATCGCTTTATTCTGAGAGCTATAACTTTTTTATTTTTCGGCTGATGGAGCTGTATGGTGGCTTGTTTTTTGCGGGACGAGATGACGTTTTCAGCGGTATCATTTTTATTTATATGCGTCTTTTTGATCGCATGTTATTCCACTTTTTGTTTGGCGGTATGGTGATAAAGCATTGTTTTTTGCTTCGTTTTTTTTTTTTTTTTTTACCGTGTTCACTGAAGGAGTTAACTAGTGGGACAGTTTTATAGGTCAGGTTTTTCCGGACGCGGCGATACCAAATATGTGTACTTTTATTGTTTTTTTTTGTTTTTTTTTATAATAATATTTATTGATGGGTACATTATATTTTTATTTTTGGTGTATTATTTTTTTATTTTTTTATAATATTTTTGCACTTTTTTTTTTTTTTTTTTTTCCCACTTTCACACAGTTTATACACTTTATTACTTTGTCCCACTCTGGGACTTTCACTTTTTTTTTTCTGATCGCCTGCATGGCACAGGAATGGAGCACCATCCCTATGCCATGAAGGCTGTCAGAAGTGCACAGTGTGAAGATTGCTTGGAGATGCACTGCGCATGTCCAAGCAATCTTCCTGCTCTCTGGTGACCCGGATGTTGTCATGACGACATCGGGTCGTCATGGCAACACCCGGGAAGCCTTTGCAGACTGCGCTGGAAGCCGGAAGAGGAGGTGAGTATCGCCGATCACCTCCCCTTGCCCCCGCAATGCCGCGATCGACTTCGATCGCGGCATCGCGGGGGTTAATGTGCTGGGAGCGGTGCAGGACCGCTCCCTGCACATAGTACCGGGTGTCAGCTGTGACAATCAGCTGACACCCGGCGGCGATCGCTCCCGCACAGCCTGTGTGCGCGCGCGATCGCGATGACGTACTAATACGTGTCTGGCTCTTAAGTCCCAGGGCACAGACGCGTATTAGTACGTCAGATGTTATTAAGGGGTTAATGCTTTGGTTTTGTTGTTAAGGCATTCACAGTGCAGTAGCAATGATATGTTAACTCCTTTCATGTCAGTACTAGTGATGAGCGAGTAGGTTTCATTAACTCTTTCTGTGAGCATGCTCGTGTGCTCGCCGAGTATTTTGGTGTGCTTAGCATTTCTTTTTATGTCGTTGCGCCTGCAAGTGTCACGGCTGTTAGACAGCTGTGATACATGCAGAGATTGCCTGTTTGACAGGCAATCTCTGCATTTGTCACAGCTGTGGGATAAATAACGTGATATTTTAACATTATTTAGTCACTCTTGGGGCCTTGAACATGTAACTGATCCATTCAGTGAGTGTGCAGGTGTCAAAATAAAGTCATCCGTTTCGGACAGCCCCTTTATTCCTCCATCCTGTTATATATTTTTTGTTACATACAAATTGCTAGTCATTTTAAAGGGAATCATAAAATGAAGATAATCCAGCTCAACGAACCGTGAATAGGCTCTTTTTCACAAAAAGTGCGTAACAGAGGACAAGGTCAGCATTACAGCCAGAAGGAATGCGACATCAACGCGTTTCAGGTGACAGATCACCCTTAGTCATGACTTATCTGCAGACATCGGGCTAATCTCCAGGTTAATAGCGTTAGGAAGGTGACTGGCTGCCATCCCAAGAATGAGCACAAGGGAGAAAATTAACTTTATTCCTCCTGTGAGCCGCCAGCTTTCAGTCATGCAGGTGTGCCTTTTGTCACCAATCTGTACACAGTAAGCAATGGTTGTAAGCACGCCCCAGCCCTTTGACTGACAGCTAGCTCTACAGTGCATCAGTGCAGAGCCACCTGTCAGTGGAAGTTCCAGGGCGTGCTTACTGCCACTGCTCACATTGTATGGAGTGGTGAATAAAGGCACGCCCTGCATGACTGAAAGCCGGCGGCTCACGGGAGGAATAAAGTTCATTTACTCCCATGTGCTGCACATTCAGTATAGTGGCCAAGCACTTCCTAATGGTATTACCCTGCAGATTAACCCTACATCAGCAGGTTAATAGCGTTATCCAATGTGACAGGTTCCCTTTAACTTAAAGGATCATGTTCACAACAGGAAAAGTCTTCAAACGCTTGTTTCTAATCTATTACTAGTTATTGGCCTTCTTGGTTGATGGCGTGTGGTGTGGAGTATTTTTACCGAATACAAGTTTCCATTTTGATAAAAAACAACACATTTTTACCGACATGGAGGCGAATTCCCTCCTCTTCACCAGCCTCCATTATTGGTTTTATCAGATCGTATACTCACTTTATCAAAGTTTAGTGGGTACTGTGCTGCAGACTCCAGCTGACGGACCACCACTTCATTAGGAGCCACGTTTCTGTTCCTCATGTCCCGCAGAATATTGGTCAAGTAGACGTCATCTAACCTCTTTATGGCCGCATTAATCAATGTGCTGTATACATTGATATTTGGATGGAATCCACAAATCTGTAAAACAAGTTACCGATCAGATATGCAAAAAGATCCTTGTCACTTGTTTTCTATAAAAAGGCAAATCAGTTTAAAAATGACATTATTTTCTAGACTTTATCAAGTAGGAGTAAAAAAAAAAAGACACTAAACTATGTAAACCAGCAATGTCATTACCGCCATGTCTTCCAGGAGCTGTAAACCATCTTTTTCTTTAAGGCATGCCCTAGCGAGATTGCAAAAGGTATGGATGTTTGATGCAATGCCTCTCTGTGCCATCATAGGCAACAGCTGCTGTAAAGAAACCATTCAGACCATCAGTTTTTACACTGTACGTGTGGCATGAAGTGTGGAAGAATCGGCACTAAGTTTCAGAATGTGTCAGTGTTCTCCATGACAGCCAACCAGATGCCACGTTTCATTTTACCAGGGCAATAAAAGAAGAGCTCTGATTGGTTGTTATGGGTATCACTGTCTTTTTCGACAAAAAGTTTGTTTCTGCATGAGGCCCGACGCATTTTCAGAAAAAGGGAAATGCTAAAATCTGTATTAAACAGTATTCACACATAAAATATTGCTGCGTCCAACTGAATGTTGCATTTTGGCGGCAGCGCACAAAACGCCTTCATATAGGCTCAGTGCACAATTCCCTGCCGAAGCGCAAATTCACACAAGCACAATGCTTTGTGTTCAGGGGAAAAAAAGGCCATTTTTGATCCGTACAGCGTCCATTTGTCATCCATAACTAAAAAAAAACTAATAGAAGGCCAGACACACTTTCCTATGTAATCTATGCAGTGCGTCCGGTAAAACATACCTGCCACACGGATTGTGTCTGATTGTTGTGCAGCCTTTGAAATCTACGGTTATATCTCATTAAAAAAACGGATGGATGAGATAAGCGCCTGTAGCCATTATTCCCCCACAGTCTGGTGGTCAATCCATTCATGTGGAATATTACACTGGGTGACATGGACATCACACAGACCAAAAACACAAATGGAGGAAATCTTCCTTGATGGTGCGGCCAGAAAAAGCAAAAGGCCTCATTCACACATCATGTTGCACGTGGAGGTTTATCCCTTTTTTTCATGGATACATCACATACCCAGTATAATCTATGGTGCTATTCACATGTCCGTCTGTCTGTCTTTTTCCGATATCACAGATGAAAAGAGCCGATACAAGTCTATGGGTCTGTGCAAAAACATTCAGCACCCGGATGGCAAAGAATAGGAGAAGCTCTGTAATTCAAGGATTTATTTATCCATCCGTCAAACATTGATGGGAAAAACGGACACACAGACCGAACACTGATGACACACGGAACAAACACTGCTGACACCAGGGCCATTTTTTCCATGTACGTGGTTAAATATGGACATGTAAATGAGAAAATTTGTCATACTTTAGACTCTTTTGCTGGCTTGCCTTGCATCACTTTTTTTGCCCCCCCCAATTTTCAAACAATTTAGTGCATGCTGTGGTATTTAAAGCCATGCCCCTTCTGTCAAAGCCATGCCCCTTCTTTCAAAACCATGCCCCTTCTTCAAAGCCATGCCCCTTCTTCAAAGCCATGCCCCTTCTTTCAAAGCCATGCCCCTTCTTTCAAAGCCATGCCCCTTCTTTCAAAGCCATGCCCCTTCTTTCAAAGCCATGCCCCTTCTTTCAAAGCCATGCCCCTTATTTCAAAGCAATGCCCCTTCTTTCAAAGCCATGCTTAGAAACAATTAGGCAGATATCTAAAAGTGTAGTTTCTATATGAATCTGTTGGAACTGTGGCGTCCCTGAGGGTTCAGTCGCCACATGGGTACTGCACCTCAGACCGAGGTGTGGTATCTCCTCTCCGAGGTAAGAATGGAGCACCACACGGGACCCAGCCTCAGCACTCAACACTACACCACTCCTGTCCTGTGGGGGGCTTATATGCACCAGGGTGCTGCCCCAGCCGGGATAGAGGAGATGGGGGGGAACCAAAGATAGGGGGAACCATGTAGTGGGTGAGGGTGGAGGACACACTTTTAGGTTACACTTACTGATACATCTATCTATATATATATATAATCGTCTTATCCCGTCTGTCTGTGTCTTTCTGTCTGTCCTGGAAATCCCACGTCGGTCATTGGTCCGGCAGCGGCCAATCAGCGCCGCGGGATTTATGAAAAAAGATGGCGGCCGTTAGCGGCTCATCTGCGGGACGGAGCTCAGCGGCGATGCAGCCGGGAGATGACCGGCGCGAGGCGCTCATCTCCCGGCCGCTAGCAGCAGAAGGACCCCTAACGCCGGAGCCATCTGCGGGACGGAGATGTAGCCGGGAGATGACCGGCGCGAGGCGCTCATCTCCCGGCCGGTAGCAGCAGAAGGACCCCGAGCGGGTCGGGATACTTCTGCTGCGAGCAGTTGCTCATGTCCCGGGTTCTCGCAGCAGAAGTAGCCACACAGGCAGCGACGCTCCCCGGTCCTCACCAATACGATTCGATGATTGGTCTTCGGCCGCGACCAATCACTGATCTTGCCGACGCTGCTGTGTTGATTGGTCGCCGACGCTGCCCGCAGTGTTTAAATTTCTCTGCAAGATCTGTGATTGGTCGCGGCCGCTATTTAAATGTGGCGCCCAAGTCGGTGATTGGTCGCGGGCAGCGTCCGCGAACAATCAGCACAGCACTGTTTAAATTTCTCTGCAAGATCTGTGATTGGTCGCCGCCGCTATTTAAATGTGGCGCCCAAATCGGTGATTAGTCGCGGGCAGCGTCGGCGACCAATCAGCACAGCAGTGTTTAAATTTCTCTGCAAGATCTGTGATTGGTCGCGGCCGCTATTTAAATGTGGCGCCCAAATCGGTGATTAGTCGCGGGCAGCGTCGGCGACCAATCAGCACAGCACTGTTTAAATTTCTCTGCAAGATCTATGATTGGTCGCCGCCGCTATTTAAGAGATCAGCGGCTAGGGTGTGAAGGGAGGACCGGGGAGCGGCGCTGCGGGTTGGGATACTTCTGCTGCGAGCAGTGGCTCATGTTACGGCTTCTCGCAACGGAAGTATCCGCACAGGCAGCGGCGCTGACCTCCATGCGGCTAGGGTGTCAAGGGAGGACCGGGGAGTGGCGCTGCGGGTCGGGATACTTCTGCTGCGAGCAGTCGCTCATGTCCCGGCTTCTCGCAACGGAAGTATCCGCACAGGCAGCGACGCTGATATCCATGCGGAAGGGAGGACTGGGGAGCGGCGCTGACATCCATGCGGCTAGGGTGTGAAGGGAGGAACGGGGAGCGCCGCTGCGGGTCGGGATACTTCTGCTGCGAGCAGTCGCTCATGTCCTGGCTTCTCGAAGCGGAAATAGCCGCACAGGCAGCCGCTCCCTGGTCCTCACCAATAAGATACGCTGATCGGTCGCGGCAGGAGGGCGCGACCAATCAGAGATTCGCTGTCCGCTCCTTAGTAACATGGCACGCGAGATTTAAAACCCGCTTCTATGATTGATCGCGGACGCCGCCCGCGACCAATCACAGATTTTCGCGCCAATTTTAAACACACTCTCCGGCCAATTACCGCAACATTTCAAATAGCTACGCCACCTTTGGGAGATAGCAGGGCTAACTCCGCCCATGTGGTCATGTGACTCACAAACTGCTCATAACGTACTGAGCAGGTTTTCTCACTCACACTGTGCGAGGGACTTCAGTCACACTGTGCGAGGGACTTCAGTCACACTGTGCGAGGGACTTCAGTCACACTGTGCGAGGGACTTCAGTCACACTGTGCGAGGGACTTCAGTCACACTGTGCGAGGGACTTCAGTCACACTGTGCGAGGGACTTCAGTCACACTGTGCGAGGGACTTCAGTCAGGTTTACTGAACACGTTCTGCCAGTGACAGCGCGCTAAAGAGATACTTCTTTACGCTTCCTGTTTTATAATGAGTCGTAAGCGAAAATACGCCACGGAGGAAGACAGAAAAGCAGCAGAATCAGCAAGACAACGACAACGTCGAGAGCAACAGACACCACAACATACTGCCGCCAGACAAGCCCAGGATGCGGAATCTCACAGACAATGTCGGAAACGGGAGACACCGCAACACACTGCCGGCAGACAAGCCCAGGACGTGGAATCTCACCAAAAATGCAGGAAACAGGGGACACCGCAACACACTGCCGCCAGACAAGCCCACGATGCGGAAGCTCACCCAAAACGCCGGGAACAGGAGACACCGCAACACACTGCCGCCAGACAAGCTAAGGATACGGAAGCTCACCAAAAATGCCGGGAACAGGAGACACCGCAACACACTGCCGCCAGACAAGCCCAGGATGCGGAAGCTCACCAAAAACGCCGGGAACAGGAGACACCGCAACACACTGGCGCCAGACAAGCCCAGGATGCGGAAGCTCACAAAAAACGCCGGGAACAGGAGACACCACAACACACTGCTGCCAGACAAGCCCACGATGCCGAAGCTCACCAAAAACGCCGGGAACAGGAGACACCGCAACACACTGCCGCCAGACAAGCCCAGGATGCGGAAGCTCACCAAAAACGCCGGGAACAGGAGACACCGCAACACACTGCCGCCAGACAAGCCCAGGATGCGGAAGCTCACCAAAAACGCCGGGAACAGGAGACACCGCAACACACTGCTGCCAGACAAGCCAAGGATGCGGAATCTCACCAAAAACGCCGGGAACAGGAGACACCGCAATACACTGCCGCCAGACAAGCCAAGGATGCGGAATATCGCCAAAAAAGCCGGGAACAGGAGACACCGCAACACACTGCCGCCAGACAAGCCCAGGATGCGGAATCTCAACAAAAACGCCGGGAACAGGAGACACCACAACACATTGCCGCCAGACAAGCCCACGATGCCGAAGCTCACTAAAAACGCCGGAAACAGGAGACACCACAACACACTGCCGGCAGACAAGCCCAGGATGCGGAAGCTCACAGAAAACTTCAAAAGCGGGAGACACCACAACACACTGCCGGCAGACAAGCCCAGGATGCGGAAGCTCACAGAAAACGTCGGAAACAGGAGACACCACAACACACTGTCGCCAGACAAGCTCAGAATGCGGAATGTCACAGACAACGTCGGGAGCAAGAGACACCACAACACACTGGCGCCAGACAATCCCAGGATGCGGAATCTCACAGACAACGTCGGGAACGGGAAACACCGCAACACACTGCGGCTAGACAGGAACACGATGCGGAATCCCATAGACCATGTCGGCTTCATGAATCTCCAGAATCTAGGACAAACCGAGAACAACACGATCGACAAATTTATCAAAAAAGAATGCTCTACCAACTGAGGCAAACCCAGCAGAACATTCAAAAACTTGCACGTTTCTTAACAGACAATGAAACTATAATTATTCAACACTACTGTGGGAAGATGAATGTAGTTTGTTCAAAATGCGACTCTCTGAATTTCATTGAGGAAAAACCATCTGACAATCAGTTTACTCAATGCTGCCAAAAAGGAAAAGTGATGCTACCAAGACGTCACTACTCAGATCTCTTTGAGCAGTTGATGAAAGGAACGCATGAACACAGTATAAATTTTATGGAAAATATCAGAAGTATCAACAGTTCTCATGCGTTTGCTTCATTTGGTGCCAACATTGCACCGCCCCCTGGATTAGGACCGAATTGTTTTAAAATTCATGGCCAGATCTACCACCGCACTGGAACACTTCACCCAGAACTAGGACAACCACCAACATTTGCACAATTATACATCTTTGATCCAAATGAGGCTACAGAACAAAGGATGAACCGAAAAGAAAATGAAAAGTGTAATGCGGAACTGATGAACCTAATTGCCGTACATTTACAAACAATCAGCCCATTTGCTGCCGCATATCGCATGCTAAAAGACGTTGAAGCTGAGGAGGAACAGAGAGCTATACAAAATGGGACGGAAATGCCTTCTATTATCATGGCCATTAAAGAAGAACGTCAACAAGATCCCCGATGTTACAACAAACCACGTGTAAGTGAGGTCGCAGTTGTTTTTCAAAACGATGATGGAGAGCCTCCTTTTCAAAGAGATATATTAGTCCATCTTAAGCCAGACAAAAACAACCCTTTCGTTCCTAAAACACAATGTATTAGCATTTTGCACAGCAATCTTGATGCTCTTCTGTATCCGCTATTCTTTCCAAGCGGTGATCAAGGGTGGCATGAAAACCTACACCAGCAAGGAACTTCAAGAAGAATTACACAACTACAGTACTACAGTTTTCTTCTGTCTGTGCAAAATTACTACAATCCTATTTTAAACGGTGGGAAACTGACACAACAGTACTTAGTCGACGCATACGTTAAAATTGAAGCTAATCGGCTCAATTTCATACGAATGAACCAAAAACAACTTAAAGTTGAAGACTACTGCGTTCTTCAAGAACATTTGCAAAAACAATCCATTCAAAAAGGAATTCCAATTGGAAAAACAGTAATTCTCCCGTCGTCCTTTGAAGGTAGCCCCTGCAACACGCAACAGCGTTATCAAGATGCAATGGCAATAGTAACAAAGTATGGAAGACCTGACATTTTTTTAACAATGACCTGTAATCCTATGGCCGGAAATAACAGAAAATCTACAACCCTGGCAGCAAGTTGAACACAGGCCGGACTTAGTTGCACGCGTATTTCGACTAAAACTCAGCAGTCTTTTTAAAGACATCAAAAATGGGCTTTTTGGAACAGTCGTAGCAATGGTACACGTCATAGAGTTTCAGAAACGAGGTCTCCAACATGTGCATAAACTAATTATTTTAGACGCGGATTCCAAGTTTCGCACGGAGGACGAAATTGACAACACAGTGTGGGCTGAAATTCCTAACCAAGAAAAGTATCCTGAATTGTATAATATTGTAATCTGTAATATGGTTCATGGCCCATGCGGTGTAGCAAATCCAAAAAGTCCATGCATGGAAAACGGAAAGTGTACAAAAGGGTTTCCAAAGCAGTTGAAACAGCACACTGTTAAAGATTTGGACGGCTACCCATCCTACCGGAGACAACTGATTGATAACATTGTACACAACAAAAAGATTATAAATAACTCATGGATAGTTCCATACAACCCGTACTTATTAAAAAGCTACAACTGTCACATCAACGTTGAAATCGGCGCTTCAATAAAAAGTGTTAAATATCTTTTCAAGTACATCTACAAGGGGTATGACAAAGCTAACGTCGAAATACAACAAAAAACAGTCAATCACGATGAATCATCACGGTTTGTTGACTCAAAATATGTCAGTGATCCAGAAGCTGCTTGGAGAATATTTGCGTTTCCAATGCATTCACAGTCCCATGCCATTATACGTTTAGCTATTCATTTACCAAATCAACAGCAGCTTTATTTCTTTGAAAATGCTCAAGTCGAAGATGTCTCAAAAAATTTAAGCACAACGTCAACATTAATGGAATGGTTTTTGCTGAACCAACGTGACAAAAACGCAAGGCAGTATTTGTATCGAGAGATTCCAGAGCATTACGTTTGGAATAAAACTTGGAAGCCAAGACAACGAGGACTTAGCAGAATAATTGGACGCATGTATACTGTTAGTGTCAAGGATCAAGAAAGATATTGCCTTCGGCTGTTACTACTGCATGTCAAAGGAGCTAGAAGTTACGAAGATTTGAAAACAGTTAATGGAGTATTGCACGATACATTTAAAGCTGCAGCTTTGGCTTTAGGACTTCTATTGGATGATACTATGTGGACACTTACTTTAGAAGACGCAGTTACCCTACATATGCCTAAGACTTTGTGAATTGTTTGCCTACATTTGTGTCTTTGGACCGCCTACAAATCCAGCTCAACTTTGGACAAATTTCAAAGAACATATAATTGAAGATTACTGCTTACGTCTTCACAACAAAAGTGGAAATTGTCAAAATTGCGAATCTTAAGCCATGCAAGATGTTCAAAATGTCCTACTACTGCATGGAAAAACGTTTTCAGACTTTATTTTGCCACAGCCTGCAAGTCAAGTTGCACAAATTCAAGAGTATGACGAAGCTTATGAATTATTGTTGGCAACAGAGAAGAAAAAATCCTTAAATCAACAACAACGGATTGCATATGACGCTATTGTGAGCGCTTTAGAAAACCAAGCCGATCCAACGCCAAAAATGTTTCTTTATTGACGGTCCTGGAGGCAGCGGTAAAACATACCTCTATGAAGTTTTAATGCATCACGTTAGAGGGTTGGGAAAAGTCGTATTGCCATCGGCTACAACAGGTATTGCAGTAAACCTTTTAAGAGGAGTTCGCACTATGCATTCACTCTTTGGGATACCAGTTCCAGTCAATGAAATCTCCGTTTCCAGAATCAAACAAGACACATTTGCAGGAAAACAGTTAAACAGTGCAAATCTTTTGATACTTGATGAGTGCACCATGGCACCCAAATATGCTTTGAGCTTAATTGACAGACTTCTGCGTGAAGTTATGACTACAAATATTGCAGAAAAAAATGAAATTTTTGTCCTTGGCGGAGATTTTAGGCAATGCCTTCCAGTTGTACCAAATGGAACAAGAACAAATATTATCGAGTCAACCTTAAAAATGTCAGACCTTTGGAAAGAGTTTAATAAACTCCAATTAATTAACAACATGCGATCTTCTGACCCAGAGTACAGCAACTGGCTTCTTAAACTTGGTAATGGTGAACTTAGCAATAAATATAACCTTGGAGAAGACATTATTGAAATACCAGAAGACATGTTGTGCACTGACTGCATCGTAAGTGATGTTTTTGGACAACGCGTTGAAATAGATGTGAACGACCAAAGCAGTGTTGAGAGGGCCTCTTCCTATGCAATTCTCTGTCCCAAGAACGATGACGTAGCTCTGCTAAATTCACGTGTGATGGATAGAATGCCTGGAGAGTATAAATTGTACAAAAGTGATGATTCGGTGGATGTCGACAATGAAGATGAACGAGAGCATTATCCAGTTGAATTTTTAAATAGTGTTACGCCATCAGGAATGCCATCCCACGGACTACAACTTAAAGTTGGAGCAATCGTAATGTTGCTGCGGAATCTAAATACAAGAAATGGTCTATGTAATGGAACTCGCCTTATGATTACTGGACTCCATTCCCACATAATTCAAGCAACACTGATCACTGGATCTGCAAAAGGAGACAAAGTGTTCATTCCACGCATTGATTTATGTCCTTCAGACACCGGTCTTCCATTTAGGCTTCGACGTCGACAGTTTCCAGTAAAACCAGCATTTGCCATGACAATAAACAAGTCACAAGGTCAAACTCTACACCGTGTTGGCATATATTTACCGGAGCCCGTTTTTGGTCATGGACAACTCTATGTTGCATTTTCAAGAGTTAAAATGAGATCCAATATCAAGGTGCAAGTTTTGGATACCCATTTACAAGGAAAGTTGCTTACAGATAGTCCAAAAGTATTCACCAAAAATCTTGAGTACAAAAATATTTTAGGTTGATATTGTTACGAAATATATTCTAGGGTCTTACTTCTTTTGTCCGATTTATTATAAAATATTGTTACATATTCATGGAATAGTTTATATATTTTGATCAATAATATGTTTAATAATTTTGTTCAGTTGTATTAAGTTCTATAACCAATAATAGTTAATAATAAAGTATTATTTTGTGTATTCCTTGTATTATTCTTAAATCTTCATAGCGACATCTGCAGCATGTGCTACTAAAGTGAATGCAGATTTGTGCCTCTCCACGCACTTAGTCCCGGCGTGGAAAGCAGCGAATCTACAGACAGCAGCTAATCACAGCAGTATCTGAGAGCGCGTGCTGTGCCTTCGATCCTGCGAGGAGCTGCTGAAAACAGGACAGACAGCGCTGGAGCAGAGAAAAGGAAACAAGGGGAGGATTAGGGCTTAGTTTATTAACTGTGCTGTGGAGATGGGAGAATGAGTAGGTCATACAAAACCAGGATAAGGAGGCCATACAAGCTAAGATGAGGAAGGCGTACAATCCAAAATAAGTCAGCCATACAAACCAGGATTAGAGGAATGACGGAGCCATACAAACCACATTGACAGACCGTACTGTGGATGCTGGATGTGACACGATGGGGGATAACCCCGCCACAGCCCGTCATTCACTGTGGTGCGCGGAACAGCAGACCCCTGGCTGCAGCCACAAATAGTTGTGATGTAAACGGAAGCAACAGCCGGCTGCAGGCGGGACAATTACGTGCTGGCTGTGCGTCGTCAGCGATGTTGTCACAAGCAGGATTGACAACATGACGTAATGACAAAATTCATTAGGGGCACCGAGGGGATACATTGTGAAGTTAATTAAAAGTAGTGCACAACTCATTTAAACACTGCTTCGCTGCTTAGTCGTGCCCGGTCAGCCGCATGCATATTCTAGAATACCCGATGCATTAGAATCGGGCCACCATCTAGTATTTAATACACGGCCATCTTAGGTTCAAGGTCTTTGATTGTGATCTTCATCGCTGATAGTGGCTTTCTGCTGGAATCTGCAGCTTGTTGAAGATACACGGTCCTCGTACTCTGGCCTTGAGACGAGAAGCGGGTTAGAGTTAACCGCTGTCTCTACCCGGTCAAGGTTCCTACCTAAGAAGGCCTTGAGGGGAGCGGAGGAGTAAAGCTCCACAGTAGTGTTGAGCCACCCCCGTAGTGTTCGAGTTCGGTTCGGTTCGTCGAACACCCGTATGTTCGCCGAACTGTTCGTCGAACACCTTCGAACACCGTTAAAACCAATGGCAGAAACACATAGAAAACACCTTCAAAGGTGTCCAAAAGCTGACAAACTGCTCAGAAGACACAACTAACACATGGAAAAGTGACAAGTACATATAGTCATGCGAAAAGAAAAGAGGTGGAGGAGTAAAAGGAGGGGGAGACACAGATATAGGCATGTTATGTCCTTCTAAAACCAAAAAAGTGCAAAGCCGAAGGGGGAGACCGGTCCCCGAAACCAGTGGAGGCGGGAAACGACCCTCAGCTAGAAACCGGAGGCTGTGACATTTTATGTGGCGTAGCCCCTCGCTACACCCGCTAAGAAGGCACCACATAGGGTCAGGGAAACTGGCGCCAAGTTTACCAAGAGGAGGCCCGAGGCAGCCGGACAGAAGCGTTGGTAAGAAAGGCCAGACAAAGGACACACAAAAGGGGTCCTGTGAAGCGCTCCAAAGTTATCTGGGAGTTGTCTGAGCCCCTCACCTGGTGAGCACAGTACGACGTGGGCAGCCGTTACCTGCAGAAGTGGTCTGGATAATAAGAACTGTGAATAAAGGCCCTGGACTGCATCACTGACTCCGTGTCGCTACTGCTGCTGCCCTGCACCATCACCCCCATCCTCCGCATACACTGCCCTGAGGCTATACTCCTCCCGTGTGGAGTTATACTACGCTCTGCTGCACCCACAACACCAGCCTCAGCGGTCTGCCCTGCAGCGGCGGTTCACTCTGACCGCAATCAACAGGTGGCATAGTCGGATATTTAAACATCAAAACCACATATATAGTTCCGCCACTGGTTTGACCGACCTGAGCCACGGAACAGGGTCGCCGCCACGGAGACTACAACCACCAGCAGCCACCAAAAAGGGTCCGGCCCCGGGTGTCCCAAGGCCCAGGGGGCACGTCAGAACATTTTCATCACCTTTCATAATCACCAATGGGACAAGGCAGGGATGTTCTCTGTCCCCTCTCTTATACATCCTAGTGACGGAGCACCTGCTCTCATCAATTCGCCATAACCCCAATATTAGGTGGATTGAGGTGGGAGGCACCGAGTACAAGTGCTCTGCATTTGCTGATGATGTCCTAGTATATATCACTCAATCACATATATCCATCCCTATTGTTATGGCTGAAATAGATCACTTTGTTACATGGTCAAATTTTAAAATCAATGCAGCGAAGTCTGAGGCCCTCGATGTCTCCCTCCCCAAATCCATACAGGATTCCATCCAGTCCAACTTTCCCTTTGCCTGGCCCTCACAGGGTATCAAATACTTAGGAATTCCTATTCATAGAGACCTCTCCCGTCTATGTTATCTTAATTTTGGGCCCTTTATTGAACAACTCCATACAGACCATGGTTGGCAAGTTAGAACTGTAAGATTCACTACGTGAACCACTGGTGTTTTGTGGAAAAGCACATGTACACTGTGTTCCAAATTATTATGCAAAAAGTGTTTAGGAGTGATAAGGGAAGAATTTGTTTGTTTGTCAGTTAAACTCATTGATGGTGATGTGTGTCAGGACTCTTTATATCACTGTAAGCAATTGCAGACACCTGTGCTAATTAGTTTGGCAGGTGTGTCCAATGAAAGGCAAGAACACTTAAGAAGGCTGTCCCACATTATTAAGCAGCCTACATTTTCTGCCAAAATGGGAAAGAAAAAGGATGTGTCGGCTGCTGAGAAGCAACAAATTGTGGAGTGTTTAGGTCAAGGCATGACTACAATCAACATTGCCAAGACACTTCATCCTGATCATCGCACAATCAAGAAGTATGTAGCTGATTCACAGTACACACGCGTGCGTGCTGATAAGGTAAAATTGAGGACTCTTTCCTACAGGCAATTACATCAGGTTAAAAGAGCAGCGGCAAAAAAGCCTTGTCATAGCAGCAGACAAGTTTTTGAAGCTGCTGGTGCCTCCAACGTCCCCGGAACAACAAGATGCAGAGTCCTTCAGAGGTTTGCAGCTGTGCATACGCCATCCTGTCGACCTCCTCTATCCACTGCACACAAGCAGAAACGGCTCCAGTGGGCCAAACAATACATGAAGACTGACTTCAAAACAGTTTTGTTCACCGATGCGTGCCGTGCAACGCTCGATGGTCCAGATGGATGGAGTGGAGGATGGCTGGTTCATGGACACCCCACGCAAACACGGCTACGGTGCCAACAAGGAGGAGGTGGAGTAATGCTTTGGGCTGGAATCATGGGGAGAGAGATTGTCGGCCCCTTTAGGTTCCCTGAAGGGGTAAAGATGAACTCCATAATGTATGTGGAGTTTCTCAAACAGCACTTCCTGCCATGGTTCAAGAAGAAGAACCGTGTATTCCACAGCAAGATCATTTTCATGCATGATAATGCACCGTCTCATGATGCACATAAAACATCTGCATCTCTGGCTGATATGGGCATAAAAGGGGACAAACTTATGGTGTGACCCCCCATGCTCCCCTGACCTCAACCCCATTGAGAACCTCTGGAGCATCATCAAAAGGAGTGTCTATGAAGGCGGGAGGCAGTTCACATCTAAGCAACAGCTCTGGGAGGGTATTCTGTCCTCATGCAAAACAATTGAAGCAGAAACCATCCAAAACCTGACAAATTCAATGGACGAGACAGTTCAGAAGCTCCTTTCGAACAAGGGGTCCTATGTGCAAATGTAACATCACCTAGAATAAAGTTTTGAGTTGAAAACTGTTTGATTTCAGTTTCTAATAACCTGCTAATGCTTATAATTTCAAAAATGACCATTTTTTTGTTCTTTATTAAAATGAAAAGGTTGATCGAAGAGTGTGGGGGATCTAAGAGTGTGGCAACCCAGTAGTCATGATTACTTCGAATTCTGACAATATGAGGGTCATGTTGCAGGTAGTGCAGCAAGAAGGCACTCATGTGTCTTGCGCATCTAGGAGCCCCAAAATTATTTTCTGGGCTAGATGCAGCTAAAAATTATTATTAATTTTCAAATTCAAGTTTTTTTTATTTTTTGTGTTGAAAAAGTACAAGAAAATACAATATACATAGTAAAAGGGGTAACGTAACTATAAATCTATGCATAACTACAGTACATTGGGGGGTACAGGGAGGGTTTTACATCAATATCCAGATCAAGCATGTATTTTTCCATATGAAAGATAGAGAGAGAGGGAGCGGACCACGGCAGACCACCAATCAATAGAGTGTGATTATGATCATTGTTGTGACGACATCCCGGATAACTTTAGTTGGGGGCTAGATGGTAGGCGTCAGAGTTTTGGAAATCCATCCAATCCCTCCAAATCACACAGTATCTATCAACATCAGCCGGTGAGATGGCAATCAGATGCTCCATCCCATTAAGGAGGGAGATCTCCGCAAACCATTCCTCCACAGTGGGTGGGTCTCTGCTTTTTCAGTGTCGTGGAATGACATTCTTAGCCGCCTGTATTAGGTAGCCTATTGATGACCTTTTATAACTACGTTTACTTATTGGTAACATTGATATGTGTGACATTGTCCCTTCCCCCTCCCCACATCTCCAACATCTGTCTGAGACCACTGGGTACCATCTATGAAGGACTGCTGGTACCCGGTACCATCTAGAGATAATTTTGAAGGAGGTTTCCTGAGCTTTGGACCCTATTGAGGTTTTATGTGTTAGGAAGAAACATTTATCCCATTGTGAGTCAGAGAAGGACTTCCCCAGTTCCCTTTCCCATGCACCGCAGAATCCTGGCCTATTGTCAGCTACCTGGGCAATGAGGAGATTATACAGTAGGGAGATGGAGTGTGTAGGGTGTGACAATGATAGGCACAATTTTTCAAAGTTTGTGAGATCTCTATGAAGATGTGTGCGCTTCTTCACAGTTGAATAGAAGTGTTGTAATTGACTATATTCAAAATTAGCCTTCGGGGAAGTGGCTCTTCCCTGTAACAAGTCATTGAGGGGGAGCAGCGAAGTGTTGGAGATGACATGAGAAAAGAATATCGGATGGGATTTGTTTGAACCGAGAAATCTATTTGCAGATAGTCCTGGTGGGAAATCCGGATTATCTGAAATCGGGAGCAAGGGGCCCTGGGGGTCGATTAAGGATAAGCTTTTTTTATGGGATCTCAAAGCCAGAGCAGTGGCATAAGTACTATCTGACATAAGGCCAAGAGAGGGGACTATTAATTTTAAATCTGGTGGAGCTTAGTATAGATGGCCTAACAGAATCAGTACTGCACACTGCTACAAAGCCCAAATTATTTTCCAGCCAAGATACAGATAAACATGATTATTAATTTTAAATCTGGTGGAGCTTAGTGTACACTGTGTTCCAAATTATTATGCAAATAATATTTTCTCAGATTTTCCCAAATTACCTATATGAATTGCAGTCATTGTAATTTTCCAGTCAAATAACTATTAGAGTACAATTGAAAGGTTTTTGTACAAACTGCCTATGATAACAGTATATTTTTTAAAAAATAAAAAACTCAAACTGCACTCAAAATGCATGTTCCAAATTATTATGCACAGCAGAGTTTTCAACCTTTTCATTTTAATAAAGAACAAAAAAATGGTCATTTTTGAAATTCTAAGCATTAGCAGGTTATTACAAACTGAAATCAAACAGTTTTCAACTCAAAACTTTATTCTAGGTGATGTTACATTTGCACATAGGACCGCTTGTTCGAAAGGAGCTTCTGAACTCTCTCGTCCATTGAATTTGTCAGGTTTTGGATGGTTTCTGCTTTAATTGTTTTGCAGGAGGACAGAATACCCTCCCAGAGCTGTTGCTTAGATGTGAACTGCCTCCCGCCATCATAGACACTCCTTTTGATGATGCTCCAGAGGTTCTCAATGGGGTTGAGGTCAGGGGAGCATGGGGTCACACCATAAGTTTGTCCCCTTTTATGCCCATAACAGCCAGAGATGCAGATGTGTTATGCGCAGCATGAGACGGGGCATTATCATGCATGAAAATGATCTTGCTGTCTCTAGGCGTGGACTATGTGTCAGACTTCTTGTCTCCTGTGGCCTTGCAAAGGATGGGCTAAAAAAGTGGTGAAATGATTCCGCAAAATTGATGTTACCAGCAGATACTGTGTTTCTGTTACGGTTTGAGTGCTGAACACTCGACGGTCCCACGGTTGGCAAGTTGGAACTGTGAGATTCACTACGTGCACCACTGGTGTTTTGTGGAAAAGCACATGTAAGATTCTGCAACAGCCTCTGCTGATACTCCTGCATGCGTGCATCCCTTTCTATGGCAGGAACTTTTGTACCGGGGATCTAACAGTGTGGCAACCCAGTAGTCAGGATTATTTCTAATTCTCACAATTCGAGGGTCATGTTGCAGGTAGTGCAGCAAGAAGGCACTCATGTGTCTTGCGCATCCAGGAGCACCAAGTCCCTGTTGTGTTGGTGGCGAGGTAACAATCATGCTTCCTTCCTGTCCTCTCCCCCCAACCTCGCCCAACAGAAATGTGATCAAGGTCTCCCTCATCTGAGGAGTCTTCCATCAGTTCGTCCTCCACTTCTTCCTGGGCTCCTGCACCTTCCTCACTAGTTTGGCTGCTACCATGCGCCCTGGTAAAACCATCTCCCCCACCCTCACATGCCTGCCGCCTTGGTGCTGCCGACCGTCTGGACCTTGCAGATGTTAGCCCTTCAGCATACTCCTCCTCCTCTACTTCCTCCACCTCCTCTTGTGCCATCACCTGACTCACCGGAATAGTCATGCTGATAATGGCATCGTCAGCACTAAACATCTTCGTCGCCATTTCAAAACTGTGCAGAAGGGTGCATAGGTTCCTGATCTAAGACCACTCCTCCAGCGTGATTTGCCCCACCTCTGGATCTCGTTGGCCCAGGCTATACGTCAGAACGTATTGCACCAGGGCTTGTCGGTGCTGCCACAGTAGGCACATAGCATTTTAGCCGGTGAAGTGGCAGGCCCAACGACTTCTGTAGAGATGTAAGTCGCTGAGCTGCGGGATGCTAACGGCGGAAGTGAGCACACAGCGACCGTGCCCTCTGCAGAAGGCCATCTAGTCCGGGATAGTGGGCTAAAAATTGCTGGACAACCAGGTTCAACACGTGAGCCATACAAGGCACGTGTGTGACATTGCCCGGCGAAGGACCGCACCCAGGTTTGAAGCATTGTCGCACACGGCCTTCCCTGGTTTCAGGTCCAGTGGAGACAACCATTCATGAAACTGGTTCTCCAGAGCTGACCACAACTCCTCAGCTGTGTGACTCACATTTCCCAGACATTTCAAAGTAAAAACCGCCTGATGACGTTGAGCCCTGCTGCCAGCATAGTAAGGAGGTGTGCAGGATCCCTTCTGCGCAGTTAGAAAGCGGGTGGCATTACCAGACAGGCTTTGGGTGCAGGTGGAGGACCGAGAGGAGGTTGAGAAGGCAGAAGCAGTGGAGGAACTTTGAGATAAAGAGGATTGACGCACAACTCGTGGGGATGGCAAGACTTGGACAGCAGCCCCTTGTCCTGCTGTCACCATAGTTACCCAGTGCCCCGTCGGCGACATGTAACGTCCCTGTCCATGCCTACTCGTCCAAGTGTCTGTGGTGAAATGCACCCTGTCACACACAGAGTTTCTCAAAGAAGCGGTGATGTTGTGTGCGACATGCTGGTGGAGCGCAGGCACACCTTTCTTTGAGAAGTAGTGCCGACTGGGCATCTGGTACTGGGGCACTGCGACGGACATAAGGTCTCGAAAATCCTCTGTGTCCACCAGGCGGAAAGGAAGCATTTCTGTAGCCAAGAGCTTGCAGATAGTGAAATTCAACCTCTTAGCTTTCTCATGGCTAGGAGGAAATGGTCTTTTACTTGTCCACATCTGAGGGACCGAGGGCTGGCTGTTGTGCTTAGACGGGGTTGAGAAGGGTGTCCCCGGCAAACTGCCGGTCTGTGAGGAAGATGCAGGCGGACATGTTAGGTTGCCTTGATCCAAAGGTGGTGCTATCGATGTCGGAGAGCGCTCAACACCAGCTGGTGTTACCACCTCAAAAGAAAATGATGACCTGCCAATCACGCTGGCTGTTGCGGGTAAAGAGGTGGCAGGTCTGCGTCCCAAAACAGGTGTGACTGCTGTCCCCCCAGCCACAGAGGATGAAGAGGCCGCGGATGCACAAGATGTGGCAGACGGTGGTTGGCCCGGCCAGCTAGGCCGCATTATAGCACAGTGACCATCCCACTGCAACTTATGCTTCATGTCCATGTGCCGGTTCATGCATGAAGTACTCAAACTATGTATTTTTTGGCCTCTACTTAGCTTTTGCTGACAAATGTTACAGATAACATGAGTTGGGTCATCTTTATCGATCTGAAAAAATGCCCAGGCTATGCAAGGCTTAGCACCCATGCGACCTGAAGAGCCACCACGACTTGTGGTGAGAGGCAGAGTTGTGTTTGAGGATGCAGTTGTTGACGTGCTTCCAGTACTACGTCTCTGTCCAGGAAGGCGCAACCTGACCTCGTCGTCACTAGCATCTTCCTCCACCTCCTCTGCTGACCTCATCTCTTGGCTGACTGTGGGTTGACAGTAAGTGGGATCTCCAACCTCATCATCACCCTGTGTGTTATCACACCCGTCGTCCTCAGAGCCAACCTGTTCCTGCCCTGACAAAAAACTAAAGTTGTCGCTCCAATCAGGTATTTGAGTCTCATCATCGTCTTCCTCATTGTCTCCACCAACAGGAGTTACAGTTTGGGAAAGAGGGTCTACATTATGGTCAGAACCTTCTGCGTCTGGTCCTGGATCCGACTCATAAAGATTCTGGGCATCAGTGCAGATCATTTCCTCGTCTGGATTCACAGAAGCGCTGGAGTCGACCTCTGATTCCCAGGCTATAGTATGAGTAAACAGCTCTGCAGATTCAACCATCTGTTCTACCTCATACTCAGACGGGCAGCTGGAGACTTGGGAGCTGTGAGGAAGCCAGTGCGATTGGGGTGACACCTCTGAGGACTGGAGTATTTGTGATGTTGAAGTTGAGGTGGAGGAGAGCCCACTTAAAGGAGCACTTGATATCCGTTGAAGCACCTGCTGTTTTTGTGCCTCATCTGGAATTTGTAGCGATTGGCGTGGCCGTAAGAAAGGGATCTTATCACATTGTCCGCTAAAAGAAGTAGACATCTTAGTTTGGCTGGAAGATGGTCTTTCTTCTGCAGATGTTACTGTTGCTTTAACACCTACCCCACGGACACAACCTTTTTTCCCCTTCCCAACACGCCTATTCCCCTTTCCACCAGCAGCAGGCCTTTTTCCACTCATTTTGGTGGTTAACTAATTCACATCTCTGGAGTTGTTTGCACAAAAAAACAATGGATGGGAACCGAGCAGAGCTGAGTGGCCAAACTGTGTTATTAGGCCAAAAGTATTGGCTGGGTTAGATGCAGAAAAAAAATTATATTGAATTTGCAACCTGGTGGAGGTCAGTATAGATGGACTAATAGAATGATGCTATGGCCAAAAGGTTTTACTTCACTAGGTGCAGTAAAATAAATTGTATTCTATACACAGGTGGTGTAGCTTGCAACACAGATAGGCTACTCCACTGACTAACACACTCTGCAATAGGCCAAAAAGGATTTGCTTTGCTAGATTTAGCCAAATGCTGTGAAAAAAACTTGCACAGCACTGGCACAGACCTGCCTGGCAAAAACTGATAGGAACTGATGTAACTTAGTCCTGAAAAGGACTGCAATTACAATTAGTCTTTACTCCCACAATCTATCTATTTAAGAGCACAGACCTGCCTGATAAAAGTCGTAGGAAATGCTGTAACCTAGTCCTTAAAAGGACTGCAATCACAACTCTTCCCTACTCCCAAGCTATCTGTAGATTTGTGCGAAAATTGGCTTGAAATTAACAAGGTATAGAGCACACAGCTACAGCGGTGCCGTCTAACACGCAGCTGCAGCAGTGAGAAAATGGTGGCGACGGGGAAAATGGCTTGGTCTTATAGGGCAAGGACATGTGA
Organism: Phyllobates terribilis; assembly: GCF_046119375.1. Taxonomy (NCBI): domain Eukaryota; kingdom Metazoa; phylum Chordata; class Amphibia; order Anura; family Dendrobatidae; genus Phyllobates; species Phyllobates terribilis. The sequence continues at coordinate 109,334 of NW_027363648.1, forward strand.
CATACACTGCCAATGACACATGCCCTTCCTTGTGTGAAAAAAAGCACTTCGCTCCGTGTGTGCGCTGCTGATAGGCTGACAGACTGCACCTCCCCACTGTAAATGCGGGAAAGAGAAAAAAAAATGGAGATCTTCATTATTTCTGCAGAGATCCATCCCCTGCCCCTCCCCCCGCCCCGCTGTACACTCAAACTGCGTATTAACATTAATTTTCAGCATTACTGAGAAAAAATCCAGTTATGATTTTGGTGCACGAACAGTTATCGAACATAACCTCGAACAGCCGAATTTTTTTCAAATAGTTTGTGTTCGCCGATCGACTCGAACACCGCCCAAAACAGCTCGAATTTGAGATTGGCGAACAGTTCGAGTCGAACACCGCTCATCTTTACTCCACAGGCAAAAGGATCCGAGGGGATACGGACGGAGCAGCTTACACCACCTGTATTTCTTACTCTGGCCTAGTCAGAGGGATTCCTGCTGTAAGAGGGGTACCGGCCCCCGATATCTGACTCTGTTACTTCACGTCTCAGTCGGAAAAGCCCGGAGGCCTTCTGGATCCCTAAGGGGGATATGAACAGAGCGGAGTACGCCACCCGTATCCCTTAAACTGCGCTGATGCAGCGGGAACCGGCCTTTCACCAAGTTCATACCACACACACACAGTCAGGAGGAGAGTTAATGGGAGAACTCACCAAGGAGAGGAACATTCTGGTCCAGGGGTCTCGTTAAAGTGCACCTAAACTACCCGGAGTGTGCTGAACCCCTTCCTGGTGGTCGCAGCGCGCCGTGAGGAGCAAGGAGAAGCTTTGTGCTTACTACTGAAACAACGTGAGTAAAGCTTGGAAGACTTCACCCCTTGCCTCCGTTATCCTGTCCTGCGCGGCACCGCATACACACCACCAACCTCCAGACTTTCCTCTCTCTCTGCCCTGAGGCCCTGCTCCGCCTGTGGGGAGTAGTACCAGCTGAGCTGCCACGACACCCGCCTCTGAGGACTGCTGCAGCGCTGGTGGTAATCACCGGGAACCACATGTGGCGTAGTTGACAAATAACCACTCATCTGCTAGCCCATATTTTTAATGTGTGCGCCCTGGGCACGGACCGGGTCAAGGCCGCGACTGCATCCCCCCTCTTCCACCGGCCCATCGTCCAAGTACACCTTTCCCAGGGAGAGCTAACGCTACCTGAGTAGTAGTGGGTCACACAGAACCATTTGCTTTGGATCGTTATTAAGCCATAGTAAAAAAAAAAAAAGGTATTCACTTTTAAGAAAAAAAAATATATAAAAAGTCAGGCAGATCTGTCACACACTTTACAAATGATTTCATGAAACAAATATAATCCAGCGAGCCTACCCGTGTAATAAGACCCAATGCCAGCGCGCCTACCCGTGTAATAAGACCCCGATGCCAGCGCGCCTACCAGTGTAATAAGACCCCGATGCCAGCGCGCCTACCCGTGTAATAAGACCCAAATGCCAGTGCACTTACCAGTGTAATAAGACCCCGATGCCAGCGCGCCTACCTGTGTAATAAGACCCCGATGCCACAGCGCCTACCCATGCAATAAGACCCCGATGCCAGTGCGGGTATCCCGACTGGCCATTACAGGTTGCAGATGGAAGTGCCATTGGGGGGGGATATGCCAACCGAAGACAGCGAAAATCATGCAAAACGTCAAAAAATAACTTATCAGCATGCTGCCTACTGCAACAGTCCACCTAAAGTGGCCGACCGTGGTATTCCCTTTGTTACTAAAAATCTGGCACAAAATCCTTATCTACTAGCCAGTCTAATCACTAGCCAGCCGTTAGCTGCTCACCCTCAGACGCTCAGACGCACTCACGCTGAGACGCACTCACGCTCAGACGCACTCACGCTCACCCTCACACGCTCACCCTCACACATTCTCACGCTCACCCTCACCCGCTCACACTCACACCCGCTCCCACTTTCACCCTCACATTCTCACCCTCCCACGCTCACTCGCTCCCACGCTCACCATCACACGCTCACACTGTGCTAGCCGGTCATCTCCCTCACACGCTAACCCTGTGCTAGCCGGTAATCTCCCGGCTGCTCGCAGCAGAAGTACCCCGACCGGCGGCCTCACTCCCCGGTCCTCCAAAATTCATTTGGGTCCCCGGGGGGATACATTGGGGGGTTAATTTAAAGTAGTGCACAACCCATTTAAACACTGCTTCGCTGATTAGTCGCGCCCGGTCGGACGCATGCATATTCTAGAATACCCGATGTGTTACAATCGGGCCACCATCTAGTACAATATAAAGAGGTGAAACTGTTACCAAAGCCTTGTTATTCCGCTCACAGTAACGTCTGAGCCAGCGTCGCTGACACCTCTGCGGGCCGATTTATGCTTTTAGAAAAGTCACATGAGTATCACTACACATGAGACTTCTGCAGCCGGACAGGAGTCCTGCCCCGGCTTCTGCCCTCCGCCACGCGTCATCTACAAATATGACAGGCGGGTGGGAGACGCCACATCTCTACTTAGATAAATGTCCTGCTTTATCTCCTGGGCATTGGCACAAGGACGGGTATGTGCCTGCGGGCCGTCAGCATCTTCCCTGAGGAGAGCGGGCACCTTCCCGGCCGCCGCACACCGGAGATGCAGGTCCGGTGCAGGAATAACTGTGCTCCTTTGGCAGGATTGCCAGAACTTGTTCCCTCTACTTGTCGGCACCACCTGGACTAACTACACAGCAATAAATCTCCCCTCCTGGCAGTGATGTGGAGCAGGTTGCTCTGTAGCTGCACGCTCCGGCCCCCAGAGCCTGAGTAGTACAGACATACACTACATGGCTGCACTGACCACCAGAGGGAATAACGGACATAATAAAGGTGGACAGGATAGGGGGAAAATAACCACATGGATGCAATTAAAGGGTTATTGCCAAAATAGAAAATCATCTCTTATCCAAAGGTTAGGGGATAACTTACTGATCACTGAGGGTCTGACTGCTGGAACCACTAGCAAAGCCAAGAACAGGCAGCATGCTCAGCCTCCCCTCCATTCACTGTCTATAGGACTGCCCAAAAATAGCCAAGAGCAGCGCTCCCCTAGTTCTGGCAGTCCCACAGACGATGAGTATGACGCGGCCAGGGGATGGGGACGACTCGGTACCCGGGCCTTTGGCTGGTTTTGGGGATGTCGCGGTGGTCGGCTCCTGGGCCCGTACCCTGGGGTCACTCTTGAAAATGGCGATTGGAACTTGGATAAAATAAATAAACAGTTTGTGACGCCACCTGTGGTACTTGGTAATGATTACCAGCGGTGCTTCAGACCTCCGGGGGGGTGATGGGATGGCAGCTGAGGTGTTTCTGCTCCCCACAGGTGGAGCGGGCCCCCGGGGCAGTGTGGAATTTGGTGGGAGGTGATGCTGGGACTTGTAGTGCAGGCGGGATGATGCAGCAGGAGTAACTGACAGAGACAGTGGATTCGCTTCAATATCTTTACTGGTGCGGATGTCAGGTACGGTCCAGGGTACTCAGTAGGATGGGTGCACTTCAGGACTTCTCCCCAGTGAGCGGGTATAAGGCCTCCTGGTCCGTGTCTGCCTCTCTGTATGCTCCTGGCCAGCCTGCAACTGGGCCTAGTTTATGTGTCGTGCTGTTCCTTCACCTGTCGCTCGGTAGTAGGACCTTCTGCTGGCAACCACTATCCCTGGTCGTCGGGGCCTTCATGGTTCCTGGTCCTGTAATGGGTCTAAGCTTCAGGTCTGCCAGGGACTTGTAGTCCACCTGGAATGCCGGTGGTCCCTACTGGGTATAAAGGACCCTGTAGGGGCGGACCCGGTGTCAGGTTTGTATCTTCGGGGTGAGCCTTGTGATGCTCCTCTGCCACCTCAACTCCTCTCTCCTCTCCTCCTTGCCGTCAGCCACACTGGGGGCCCTCAGAAACCAGCAGCAGACGCGTTGCGTCTTCGCTGCTCTCAGCGTCAGCACGCTCTCAGACTCTCTCTGTCTGACTACTAACTCTGACTGAACTGCCTGGCTCCACCCTCCATATATATATATATCCCTAACGGGCTCCCTCTGGTGGTATGAGGTAGAAGGGTGGAGGTGTTTGTATGTAGTGAGGGCCTCTTGTGGAGAAGTCCATCCATGCACCCTGGGTCCTGTGGTACCTGTTGTAGCAAGGTGCCACAAATGGAGTGGTGGTTGAGTATACGCACTGCCGCTCCGTTCATTCTTAATGGGAGTGCTGAAGACCAGCCGAGCACAAAGCTTCAGTCGTCCCATAGAGAATGTATGGTGCAGCAATGATCGACCATCACATCAGTCACAAAGGACTCTTCAAATCCCCAGTTTTCAGGATTGGTGAGGCTCCCAGCAGTCAGACCCCATCCATCGGGAAGTTATCCTATGGATAGGAGATATCTTTTAAACTTTGTACACCCCCTTTGAAGGATTATTCAATCTAATTCTAAAGTCGGGGGATACTGACAGCCGCCCTCCACTAATCACACCATGTTGGCATATTGTAGTGATATCCCACCGCATTGTGATGGAAAGAAGAATATAACTGTATACAGAATAACATGGAGATGTTTGATAGAATCCAGCAGCCCGGAGGTTATGGGAGCGCCGCCAGCTTCTGTACCTCTGTACTAGATGGTATACAGCAGTGACCGTCCCTACACGGGACCCTGATCATCAGGAATATTGCCTCTTACACCCGAGCCCAGGGAATTCTAATTACTAGTGTACACTGCTATATCAGTTTATTATCACCTCCGGCCATGAAAGAATTGTCACATTATTTATTTTATAGAATTTTGTCTAGCATGGAAGTTATGAAACCTTACAAATCCATGCTCAGTACTCTCTATATACATGTATAAATTAGATACATTGTAAATGAAAACATCATATATTTAGGAGTTTGTGAGCTACATATCCTTATATACTCCCTGCAACCACTTTGATGTTGCACTTTACTGCAATGCTGTGGCAGCAAAAAAAACGTCATTCTGGCATTTTGATTTTTTCCCCCATTACAATGTTTACTGATCAGATTAATTAGGAGACTTGGAGCGGCGATCGTCTGATCGCTTGTGCTGTACATACACTGCTATCTATAGCAGAAATCACCATCTTCTATGAACGCCGGCCCATAGGAGGGTCATAATGACATGTATGGGAGGTCATCAGCAGACCCCCAGCTCTCATGACAACCCATCGGTGCCCCACAATCACGTGGCAGGATGTATGACGCGCTTCCAGCCAAGGTGCGTTAAATTCCGCTGTCAGAGATTGACAGCTGGATTTAACGGGTTAATAGCAGCAGGCGGAGCAACAGTACATCAGCAGCTATTAAAGGCAGATGATGGTTGATTAAATCAGTCATCATGTGCAGGGAAATATGTGGGCTCGGTGTGCAAGATCACATCAAAGGCATAGACACGACCTTTGACATAAATAGACGTCAAAGATGGTGAAGCGGTAGAGCAAAGCACAGGTTGCAGCCTCTTCTCTAATATTCAAAGACTGGCTAAAAATACTCCTGAAAAATACTATGAGGAGGATTTTTACTCTTCTGTAAAAAATGTAGAGCGACCTCTGCAATGCGGTATACATTTCTTTACAATGGGTCCCAATAGTGGACGGATGCCTCATCATCCATCCTGACAGTGGCCACTAGGGGGCACACACCTTCTATGTGTATGCGCCCAACAATGGCCACAAACGTAATGTGCACCGAGCCCAACAGAGTCATCAGAGAATCCAAGAGTCCCACCCTCAGCCGGCATGCCCCATCGTCACTTCAGCAGAAATACTGCAGCAAGAAATATCTGTATTAGTAAAATGAACAGTTGCTCCATGATTCCTCAATGTTTTTGCGTCTCTCATCATGTCGGAAGTGTGAGACATAATTCCCAGGTAAGTGTGCACTGTACGGATATAGGATGTAGGATGTGTGCAGCAAGCCATACCTGCAGAGCTTGTAGGAAGCCCAGCTCTTCATCCTTTATGCATCCCATAAACAGGACGGTGAATGTTTCAGGGCCAACGACACGGAATTTTTGTGCAATTTCCTATAAACCCAAGAAGACCATATTAGCTTGTTATTATCCAGCTCGCGACATCACTGCTTGAGTATTGCAAGAGAAATCTAACCAAAATCAAAATCTCAGGAAAAGCGTCACTTTGCCGTTCCCAGAACAGCCGGGTGGCCAGTGAAAAACACAGTGAAGGGGGCGCAGTGCTGCACCAGTGCCCAGGATCAGTGGGGTCCAGCGCCGGACTGGAGTACCTGGGGCCCACCAGGAAAAAATCAATCTTGGGGCCCACCAGCACCATGCAGTTACCGTATATAGGAATAACATAAGTCCACAAACTCTTTCAAAATGAATCAACTTTATTAACCAATAAATAACCAATATAACGAATAAATAACAAACTAAAGAAACACTCCTGGCGAAAGAGGAACACTGTTATCTTATTCACACCAGTGTGTGATAAAGTGCCATAACAGAACAATAAATACTACAGATAATGTAGAGATTATCAGTGACATTATGCACAGGAGCTCTGTATATAGTGTCAGTTTGTGTGTATAGGTAATACAGTGATCACCATTGACATTACACACAGGAGCTCTGTATATAGTGTCAGTGTGTGTGTATAGGTAATACAGTAATCACCAGTGACATTACACACAGGACCTCTGTATAAAGTGTCAGTGTGTGTGTATAGGTAATACAATGATCACCAGTGACATTATGCACAGGAGCTCTGTATATAGTGTCAGTGTACAGGTAATACAGTGATCACCAGTGACATTACACACAGGACCTCTGTATATAGTGTCAGTATGTGTGTATAGGTAATACAGTGTTCACCAGTGACATTATGCACAGGAGCTCTGTATATAGTGTCAGTGTGTGTGTATAGGTAATACAGTGATCACCAGTGACATTATGCACAGGAGCTCTGTATATAGTGTCAGTGTACAGGTAATACAGTGATCACCAGTGACATTACACACAGGACCTCTGTATATAGTGTCAGTGTGTGTGTATAGGTAATACAGTGATCACCAGTGACATTACACACAGGAGCTCTGTATATAGTGTCAGTGTGTGTGTATAGGTAATACAGTGATCACCAGTGACATTACACACAGGAGCTATGTATATAGTGTCAGTGTGTGTGTATAGGTAATACAGTGATCACCAGTGACATTACACACAGGAGCTCAGTATATAGTGTCAGTGTGTGTGTGTGTGTGTGTATAGGTAATACAGTGATCACCAGTGACATTACACACAGGACCTCTGTATATAGTGTCAGTATGTGTGTATAGGTAATACAGTGATCACCAGTGACATTATGCACAGGAGCTCTGTATATAGTGTCAGTGTGTGTGTATAGGTAATACAGTGATCACCAGTGACATTATGCACAGGAGCTCTGTATATAGTGTCAGTGTACAGGTAATACAGTGATCACCAGTGACATTACACACAGGACCTCTGTATATAGTGTCAGTGTGTGTGTATAGGTAATACAGTGACCACTTGTGACATTACACACAGGAGCTATGTATATAGTGTCAGTGTGTGTGTATAGGTAATACAGTGATCACCAGTGACATTATGCACAGGAGCTCTGTATATAGTGTCAGTGTGTGTGTATAGGTAATACAGTGATCACCAGTGACATTATGCACAGGAGCTCTGTATATAGTGTCAGTGTGTGTGTATAGGTAACACACACTATATACAGAGCTCCTGTGCATAATGTCACTGGTGAGTGTGTGTGTGTTACCTATACACACACACTGACACTATATACAGAGCTCCTGTGCATAATGTCACTGGTGATCACTGTATTACCTATACACACACACTGACACTACATACAGAGCTCCTGTGCATAATGTCACTGGTGATCACTGTATTACCTATACACACACACTGACACTATATACATAGCTCCTGTGTGTAATGTCACTGGTGATCACTGTATTACCTATACACACACACTGACACTATATACAGAGGTCCTGTGTGTAATGGCACTGGTGATCACTGTATTACCTGTACACTGACACTATATACAGAGCTCCTGTGCATAATGTCACTGGTGATCACTGTATTACCTATACACACACACTGACACTACATACAGAGCTCCCGTGCATAATGTCACTGGTGAGTGTGTGTCAGTGTGTGTGTAAAGGAAATACAGTGATCACCAGTGACATTATGCACAGGAGCTCTGTATATAGTGTCAGTGTGTGTGTATAGGTAACACACACACACTCACCAGTGACATTACACACAGGAGATCTGTATACAGTGTCAGTGTGTGTGTATAGGTAGTACAGAGATCACCAGTGACATTACACACAGGACCTCCGTATATAGTGTCAGTGTGTGTGTATAGGTAATACAGTGATCACCAGTGACATTGCACACAGGAGCTCTGTATATAGTGTCAGTGTGTGTGTATAGGTAATACAGTGATCACCAGTGACATTACACACAGGACCTCTGTATATAATGTCAGTGTGTGTGTATAGGTAATACAGTGATCACCAGTGAAATTACACACAGGAGCTCTGTATATAGTGTCAGTGTACAGGTAATACAGTGATCACCAGTGACATTACACACAGGACCTCTGTATATAGTGTCAGTGTGTGTGTATAGGTAATACAGAGATCACCAGTGACATTATGCACAGGACATCTGTATATAGTGTCAGTGTGTGTGTATAGGTAATACAGTGATCACCAGTGACATTACACACAGGAGCTCTGTATATAGTGTCAGTGTGTGTGTATAGGTAGTACAGAGAGATCACCAGTGACATTACACACAGGAGCTCTGTATATAGTGTCAGTGTGTGTTTATAGGTAATACAGTGATCACCAGTGACATTACACACAGGAGCTATGTATATAGTGGCAGTGTGTGTGTATAGGTAGTACAGAGATCACCAGTGACATTACACACAGGAGCTCTGTATATAGTGTCAGTGTGTGTGTATAGGTAATACAGTGATCACCAGTGACATTACACACAGGAGCTCTGTATAATGTGTCAGTGTGTGTTTATAGGTAATACAGTAATCACCAGTGACATTACACACAGGACCTCTGTATATAGTGTCAGTGTGTGTGTATAGGTAATACAGTGATCACCAGTGACATTACACACAGGAGCTCTGTATATAGTGTCAGTGTGTGTGTATAGGTAATACAGTGATCATAAGTGACATTACACACAGGAGCTCTGTATATAGTGTCAGTGTGTGTGTATAGGTAATACAGTGATCACCAGTGACATTACACACAGGAGCTCTGTATATAGTGTCAGTGTGTGTGTATAGGTAATACAGTGATCACAAGTGACATTTACACACAGGACCTCTGTATATAGTGTCAGTGTGTGTGTATAGTTAATACACTGATCATCAGTGACATTATGCACAGGAGCTCTGTATATAGTGTCAGTGTACAGGTAATACAGTGATCACCAGTGACATTACACACAGGACCTCCGTATAAAGAGTCAGTGTGTGTGTATAGGTAATACAGTGATCACCAGTGACATTACACACAGGAGCTCTGCATATAGTGTCAGTGTGTGTGTACAGGTAATACAGTGATCACTTGTGTCATTATGCACAGGACATCTGTATATAGTGTCAGTGTGTGTGTATAGGTAATACAGTAATCACCAGTGACATTACACACAGGACCTCTGTATATAGTGTCAGTGTGTGTGTATAGGTAATACAGTGATCACCAGTGACATTACACACAGGACCTCTGTATATAGTGTCAGTGTGTGTGTATAGGTCATACAGTGATCACCAGTGACATTACACACAGGAGCTCTGTATATAGTGTCAATGTGTGTGTATAGGTAATACAGTGATCACCAGTGACATTACACACAGGAGCTCTGTATATAGTGTCAGTGTGTGTGTATAGGTAGTACAGTGATCACCAGTGACATTACACACAGGAGCTCTGTATATAGTGGCAGTGTGTGTGCATAGGTAGTAAAGAGATCACCAGTGACATTACACACAGGACCTCTGTATATAGTGTCAGTGTGTGTGTATAGGTAACACACATACTCACCAGTGACATTACACACAGGAGCTCTGTATATAGTGTCAGTGTGTGTGTATAGGTAATACAGTGATGACCAGTGACATTACACACAGGAGCTCTGTATATAGTGTCAGTGTGTGTGTATAGGTAATACAGTGATGACCAGTGACATTACACACAGGAGCTCTGTATATAGTGTTAGTGTGTGTGTATAGGTAATACAGTATTCTCCAGTGACATTACACACAGGAGCTCTGTATATAGTGTCAGTGTGTGTGTATAGGTAATACAGTAATCACCAGTGACATTACACACAGGACCTCTGTATATAGTGTCAGTGTGTGTGTGTATAGGTAATACAGTGATCACCAGTGACATTACACACAGGAGCTCTGTATATAGTGTCAGTGTGTGTGTACAGGTAATACAGTGATCACCAGTGACATTACACACAGGAGCTCGGTATATAGTGTCAGTGTGTGTGTATAGGTAATACAGTGATCACCAGTGACATTACACACAGGAGCTCGGTATATAGTGTCAGTGTGTGTGTATAGGTAATACAGTGATCACCAGTGACATTACACACAGGACCTCTGTATATAGTGTCAGTGTGTGTGTACAGGTAATACAGTGATCACCAGTGACATTACACACAGGAGCTCTGTATATAGTGTCAGTGTGTGTGTACAGGTAATACAGTAATCACCAGTGACGATACACACAGGAGCTCTGTATATAGTGTCAGTGTGTGTGTATAGGTAACACACATACTCACCAGTGACATTACAAACAGGAGCTCTGTATATAGTGTCAGTGTGTGTGTATAGGTAATACAGTGATCACCAGTGACATTACACACAGGAGCTCTGTATATAGTGTCAGTGTGTGTGTATAGGTAATACAGTGATCACCAGTGACATTACACACAGGAGCTCTGTATATAGTGTCAGTGTGTGTGTATAGGTAACACACATACTCACCAGTGACATTACACACAGGAGCTCTGTATATAGTGTCAGTGTGTGTGTGTATAGGTAGTACAGAGATCACCAGTGACATTACACACAGGAGCTCTGTATATAGTGTCAGTGTGTGTGTATAGGTAACACAGTGATCACCAGTGACATTACACACAGGAGCTCTGTATATAGTGTCAGTGTGTGTGTATAGGTAACACAGTGAGCACCAGTGACATTACACACAGGAGCTCTGTATATAGTGTCAGTGTGTGTGTATAGGTAACACACATACTCACCAGTGATGTCTCTAGGTGAAGTTCTTTATCTGCCGCAGAGCGATATATCTCATCTTCTATGCAGGACTTATCTCTGCAGAAAATAACATAGTTCGCTATAACTGATCACTTCCAGAGCACAATCTACACTTTTCCCAAGATTTCTACACTGCATGAAATGACAAAGAAAGAAATCTAGTGCCGCACTACACAGTAACAGTGCTCCAGTGTCATTCTGTGCCGGCTCATCTCTGTCAGTAGACATATTGTCAGATGGCAAAGATGTAGCAGAGCTGAAGACAGAAGACCTATGGATTACGCTGGAGTGAGGATTTTTCTTTATTAAAGATGGAGTCCCTAAATGTGTTTTATTTTTAATAAAAAAAAAAAAAATTCTGTCTTTTTTTTTTCTGTTTACTAGAAATTCATGGTGGCTATGTCTAATTTGGCGTGACACCATGAATTTCGGGCTTAGCACCAGCCGATAATACAAAGCTGGCCTGGTACTAACCGTATTATTACCCAGGGTGCCACTCACCACCAGGGCCGCTGGAAGAGCCGGGTAAAGCACCTGGAAATGGCGCTCTGAGGAATGCGCCATTTTCAGGGGTGGCTGCGGGCTGAGATTTTCAGCGTGGGGGGCCAAGAACGCTTGGGCCTTACCATGCTGCCAATCCCAGCCCCCAGCTGCCTTGTTTTATCTGGCTGGCGATCAACATATGGCGGGAGCTGGGCAATGGGCATGATTATCAAATAATATATACCTGACAGGGGCCCATAGATTCTGCTGGCTCCAATAATATATACCTGACAGGAGCCCATACATTCTCCTGCCTCCAATAATATATACCTGACAGGAGCCCATACATTCTGCTGCCTCCAATAATATATACCTGACAGGAGCCCATAGATTCTGCTGCCTCCAATAATATATACCTGACAGGAGCCCATACATTCTCCTGCCACCAATAATATATACCTGACAGGAGCCCATACATTCTGCTGCCTCCAATAATATATACCTGACAGGAGCCCATACATTCTCCTGCCTCCAATAATATATACCTGACAGGAGCCCATACATTCTGTTGCCTCCAATAATATATACCTGACAGGAGCCCATAGATTCTGCTGCCTCCAATAATATATACCTGACAGGAGCCCATACATTCTGTTGCCTCCAATAATATATACCTGACAGGAGCCCATACATTCTGCTGCCTCCAATAATATATACCTGACAGGAGCCCATACATTCTGCTGCCTCCAATAATATATACCTGACAGGAGCCCATACATTCTCCTGCCTCCAATAATATATACCTGACAGGAGCCCATACATTCTGTTGCCTCCAATAATATATACCTGACAGGAGCCCATAGATTCTGCTGCCTCCAATAATATATACCTGACAGGAGCCCATACATTCTCCTGCCACCAATAATATATACCTGACAGGAGCCCATACATTCTGCTGCCTCCAATAATATATACCTGACAGGAGCCCATACATTCTCCTGCCTCCAATAATATATACCTGACAGGAGCCCATACATTCTGCTGCCTCCAATAATATATACCTGACAGGAGCCCATACATTCTGCTGCCTCCAATAATATATACCTGACAGGAGCCCATAGATTCTGCTGCCTAAAATAATATATACCTGACAGGAGCCCATGGATTCTGCTGCCTCCAATAATATATACCTGACAGGAGCCCATACATTCTGCTGTCTCCAATAATATATACCTGACAGGAGCCCATACATTCTCCTGCCTCCAATAATATATACCTGACAGGAGCCCATAGATTCTGCTGCCTCCAATAATATATACCTGACAGGAGCCCATAGATTCTCCTGCCTCCAATAATATATACCTGACAGGAGCCCATACATTCTGCTGACTCCAATAATATATACCTGACAGGAGCCCATACATTCTCCTCCCTCCAATAATATATACCTGACAGGAGCCCATAGATTCTGCTGCCAGCAATAATATATATGACACGCTCCCTGGGCCGTGTGGGGAAACCGGAACCGGGCCTTTTTGTGGATGCTGGGGGTTGTAGTCACCGTGGCGATGACCCGGTCCCGTGGCTCAGGGTGGTCAAACCAGTGGCAATCTATTTATGTGGTTTTGATGTTTAAATGTCCGACTACGCCACCCGTGGATTGTGGTCAGAGTGAACCGCCGCTGCAGGGCAGACCGCTGAGGCTGGTGTTGTGGGTTCAGCAGAGTGTAGTATAACTCCCCACGGGAGGAGTGTAGCCTCAGGGCAGTGAGCGCAGATGATGGGGGTGATGGTGCGCGGGAATAATGGCTCAGAGTCCCTGTAATGCAGTCCAGGATCTTTACTCACAGTTCGTTATTCCACGTTACTCCGGCCGGCTGTAACTTCCCGCGTCTCCCCATGTTCACCAGGTGAGGGGGCTCGGCCAACTCCCAGATAATTTTGGAGCGCTTCGCAGGACCCCCTTTGCGTGTCCTTCCTCTGGCCTGTCATACCCCACCAGTGACCACGCTTCTGTCCGGCTGCCTCGGGCCTTCTCTGGGTAAACCTCGGCGCCAGTTTCCCTGACCCTATGTGGTGCCTTCCTAGCGGGTATAGTGAGGGGCTGCACCACGTAAAATGCCACAGCCTCCGGTTTCTAGCTGAGGGTAGTTCCCCGCCTCCACTAGTTTCGGGGACCGGTCTCCCCCTTGGCCTGACCGCTCTACGCAGGTAGATACGGGCGTATGGTGGCTACCAGCCGGTCCACACCCCTGGAGCCCCTTCTTTTCTCTGTGTTCCTGGAGCCTCCTCCGCTCCTCTTCATTCCTTCTCCCCAACTCTCTCTCTCTCTTTTCAGTGCTGACTGGGCCTCACAGGCTAGACCCGCGTCCGGAGCAGCGCTACACAGAGTCCTGCTCTGTCACATCTTCTCTCAGACTGCGCACTCATCTAAGATGGTGCCCACCTTTTATACCTCCCTCTAGGTGCACCCAGGAACTGCTTCCTCCCTGCTCCTGCACTACAGGGTTCCCCATTTCTCGGTGTTCCCTTCCCCCACTCCAGCCAGGGACAAGGACTGTCGTGCTTCACTTGGAGCATATCGGTCGCCCTGACCCCCGGAAATGTGGTGTAATGCAAGCAGGTGTCAGGGTCCTGATCCACACTCCATCCTTACCTGAGAGTGAGATATCGCACATCTGGATGAGATGCAATACCTCTGTAGCAACCGAGCCCCCAGGGTGCTACATATACCTGACAGGAGCCCATAGATTCTGCTGCTTCCAATAATATATACCTGACAGGAGCCCATAGATTCTCCTGCCTCCAATAATATATACCTGACAGGAGCCCATACATTCTGCTGCCTCCAATAATATATACCTGACAGGAGCCCATACATTCTCCTGCCTCCAATAATATATACCTGACAGGAGCCTATACATTCTGCTGCCTCCAATAATGTATACCTGACAGGAGCCCATACATTCTCCTGCCTCCAATAATATATACCTGACAGGAGCCCATACATTCTGCTGCCTCCAATAATATATACCTGACAGGAGCCCATACATTCTGCTGCCTCCAATAATATATACCTGACAGGAGCCCATAGATTCTGCTGCCTCCAATAATATATACCTGACAGGAGCCCATACATTCTGCTGCCTCCAATAATATATACCTGACAGGAGCCCATACATTCTCCTGCCTCCAATAATATATATCTGACAGGAGCCCATACATTCTGCTGCCTCCAATAATATATACCTGACAGGAGCCCATAGATTCTGCTGCCTCCAATAATATATACCTGACAGGAGCCCATACATTCTCCTGCCTCCAATAATATATACCTGACAGGAGCCCATACATTCTGCTGTCTTCAATAATATATACCTGACAGGAGCCCATACATTCTGCTGGCTCCAATAATATATACCTGACAGGAGCCCATACATTCTCCTGCCTCCAATAATATATACCTGGCAGGAGCCCATACATTCTGCTGTCTTCAATAATATATACCTGACAGGAGCCCATACATTCTCCTGCCTCCAATAATATATACCTGGCAGGAGCCCATACATTCTGCTGTCTTCAATAATATATACCTGACAGGAGCCCATACATTCTGCTGGCTCCAATAATATATACCTGACAGGAGCCCATACATTCTGCTGCCTCCAATAATATATACCTGACAGGAGCCCATACATTCTGCTGCCTCCAATAATATATACCTGACAGGAGCCCATACATTCTCCTGCCTCCAATAATATATACCTGGCAGGAGCCCATACATTCTGCTGTCTTCAATAATATATACCTGACAGGAGCCCATACATTCTGCTGGCTCCAATAATATATACCTGACAGGAGCCCATACATTCTGCTGCCTCCAATAATATATACCTGACAGGAGCCCATACATTCTGCTGCCTCCAATAATATATACCTGACAGGAGCCCATAGATTCTGCTGCCTCCAATAATATATACCTGGCAGGAGCCCATACATTCTGCTGCCTCCAATAATATATACCTGACAGGAGCCCATAGATTCTGCTGCCTCCAATAATGTATATCTGTTAGGAGCCCATACATTCTGCTGGCTCCAATAATATATACCTGGCAGGAGCCCATAGATTCTGCTGCCTCCAATAATATATACCTGGCAGGAGCCCATACATTCTCTTGTCTCCAATAATATATACCTGACAGGAGCCCATACATTCTGCTGCCTCCAATAATATATACCTGACAGGAGCCCATACATTCTGCTGCCTCCAATAATATATACCTGGCAGGAGCCCATACATTCTGCTGCCTCCAATAATATATACCTGACAGGAGCCCATAGATTCTGCTGCCTCCAATAATATATACCTGGCAGGAGCCCATACATTCTGCTGCCTCCAATAATATATACCTGACAGGAGCCCATAGATTCTGCTGCCTCCAATAATGTATATCTGTTAGGAGCCCATACATTCTGCTGGCTCCAATAATATATACCTGGCAGGAGCCCATACATTCTGCTGGCTCCAATAATATATACCTGACAGGAGCCCATAGATTCTCCTGTCTCCAATAATATATACCTGACAGGAGCCCATAGATTCTGCTGCCTCCAATAATATATACCTGGCAGGAACCCATACATTCTGCTGGCTCCAATAATATATACCTGGCAGGAGCCCATACATTCTGCTGGCTCCAATAATATATACCTGGCAGGAGCCCATAGAATCTGCTGCCTCCAATAATATATACCTGGCAGGAGCCCATACATTCTGCTGGCTCCAATAATATATACCTGGCAGGAGCCCATAGAATCTGCTGCCTCCAATAATATATACCTGGCAGGAGCCCATACATTCTGCTGGCTCCAATAATATATACCTGACAGGAGCCCATAGATTCTGCTGCCCCCAATAATATATACCTGACAGGAGCCCATACATTCTGCTGGCTCCAATAATATATACCTGACAGGAGCCCATAGATTCTCCTGTCTCCAATAATATATACCTGACAGGAGCCCATAGATTCTCCTGTCTCCAATAATGTATATCTGTTAGGA
This sequence comes from Phyllobates terribilis, assembly GCF_046119375.1. NCBI lineage: Eukaryota > Metazoa > Chordata > Amphibia > Anura > Dendrobatidae > Phyllobates > Phyllobates terribilis. The sequence goes on from NW_027363648.1 coordinate 126,253, forward strand.
GCCCATACATTCTGCTGCCTCCAATAATATATACCTGACAGGAGCCCATAGATTCTCCTGTCTCCAATAATGTATATCTGTTAGGAGCCCATGGATTCTGTTGCCGCTGCCTGGGGCGACGCCGGGTCCATCCTCCACAGCGCCCTGAGACTGACTTCCTGCGCACGCGCCTGCAGTGTCGCGCTCCGCAGAGGAGGGAGAGGGGCACTGCGGGAGCAGGCAGAGCGCTCTCTCTGATTTGCCGCTGCAGAGGGCCCATCACTAATCATATCGGCAGTGCTGCCGATATGATTAGCGAACCGGGGGGAGGCCTCTATTCTCCGTACAGGGCCCAGGGGAGGTGGGGGGGTGGGGCTTGGGGGCGTGGTCAACGGGATCCGGGGCCCACCGGGGGTTTTCCCGATCCTCCGGTGGGCCAGTGCGCCCCTGGTGGGGTCCCTGTGCCCCCCTAACAGGAGACATACTAACTAGCTGAAAATTTACACCCCAGCACCATCTTCCTATCTCTTAAGCTGACAGTGGATGTGTTGGTAGTAGATAGTACGAGCTGTCCACCTTTCTCAGATTTAGTAAGTGACCCCCTGGTCCCCACAGAAGAACTGAACTCTGGTGGTGTCTTCTGATGGCGGCTAAGTCCCCGGCCAGACATGGTGCACTGGTGATTCCCCGTGGAATGATTACAATGATGCTGTTCCCTCCCGGTTAATCTACGATAGGGGCATCTTATAAGGACTCCATTGTGGGTGACCAGGACTGTGACCTTGACTTACCTTAAATAGCTCACAGCTCCCCTGCAGTCCTGAGCTCAGCGTGCAGACCTTCAGCGAGCTCCGGTAAGTGATGGGATTAAGCGCAATGTTCTTGTCCATCAATTCTTTCCGCAGCTTCAGTGCGTGCTGCAGACCCGAGTCTTTCCATGGCGACTCCGCGCAGGCGTTGAACAGGGCAGTATATGTGGCATCTGTGGGAACCAGACCTCGCTTTTTCATCTAAATGATGTAACAAGAAATGAGTCTGTACTGTAAAAACTGTATGTAATAATAGCAATAATAATGTAAGTACATAATATACAGGGCATTATCAGATAATGTACAGGTACTTTACTGCATTACGTTATCGGTCCTCCCAATTAACAGAACAAATGGTCCATGGTGCTCACTGGGGCGCTGACGCCCCTTCACAGCAAGATCCATATAAGTGTGTGTGCCTGGTACTGCCGGCCTCGGCCAGACCCCACAGCTTGTACACTGATGGACAGCGTACACAATGAATGTTATATTGAGGGCATAACAGTCATGTCAGATGGCTACTGCTATGTGTATATTCTATTCTGGCCCCTGTGTGTCCTGCAATTGTCACCAGTTCTCCCCTCTGCAGGCTCTAGCGCTAAGCTTCAGTTATCTCTCAGCTAGTGGGTAGAGAATGCTGCACTGTCTGCTCACGTACACATCGCACACAGGCGGGAGGGATTCCCGCTTACCATTCAGCACATGTTCAGAAGCAGTGGCAGTGATATGGTTGTGTAGAAGTGCTCAGCACTGAAGTGAGATAAACTCCTTACTAGAATAAGCTGCAGCACGATCTGCCCGTGTCTCCCTCTGATTGTCCTATCACTGTGCTCCTGCTTCAGCCTAACCTGATTTCATTAATCAATAGTGCAAGTAAAGATAAGACACTTTGTAATATACATTATCAGATAAACCTTCTTCTTTTGTCACTTAAAAGACATTTTTTGGTCTCCTGCACTAATCATTCACTCTCAATATCTGCTAAATCTGTGGGAGAAGGGAAGGGAACCTGTCACGTGAAAAAACGCTATCAACCTGTAGATATGGGGTTACACTGCAGGTTAATAGCATTCTGAACCTGCCCGGTGCCGGAATTTAGACTCCCTCTGCCAGGAGGAAATGAACTTTATTGCACCTGGTAGCGTTTGGGTATCAGTCATGGGGGCGGCACTGGTTCAGTCACCGCTCTGTGTATAGAGAGTGACGGCTGTCACCGTGCCCCCAGCCCTGATTGACAGCCGGCCCTAATGCTGAGCTGCCGCCAGTCACTACAGGGGTCGCACTCAGGAGTGTATAATGAGTGGCAATTATTCCTTATATAGTTCTCCTTATTCTAAAAAGTCATCTGAAAGTGCTGTTAAATCGTAAGGGAATCTGCCACCCGGTTTTAGATGCCCCATCTGAGAGCAGCATGATATAAGGGGTGAGACCCTGATTACAGTGATATCTCACGTTTTTTGCTGCTTACTGCTGTTTTGATAAAATCAGTGTTTTATCTGCTGCAGCTCTAGTAGTTCTCTGAATGCTGAGCTTTGTATAACCTCACCCACACCACTGATCGGCAGCTTTCCTTCAGTCAGTGGTGGGGATGGGGTTATACAAAGCACATGAATGCCGAGGACTACCTAGCAGAATTTCATACAATTTGCCCAACAGAAGAAAATTCATATGTAAAAGAATACAACGACTATAATACTGCCCCCTATGTACAAGAATATAACCACTATAATACTGCCCTCTATGTACAAGAATACAACTACTATAATACAGCTCCTATGTACAAGAATACAACTACTATAATACTGCCCTCTATGTACAGGAATACAACTACTATAATACTGTTCCTATGTACAAGAATATAACTACTATAATACTGCTCCTATGTACAAGAATATAACCACTATAATACTGCCCCCTATGTACATGAATATAACTACTATAATACTGCTCCTATGTACAAGAATATAACTACTATAATACTGCCCCTGTATAAGAATATAACTACTATAATACTGCTCTTATGTACAAGAATATAACTGCTATAATACTGCTCCCTATGTACAAGAATACAACTACTATAATACTGCCCCTATATACAAGAATACAACTACTATAATACTGCCCCCTAATGTACAAGAATATAACTACTATAATACTGCCCCTATGTACAAGAATATAACTACTATAATACTGCTCCTATGTACAAGAAAATAACTGCTATGATACTGCTCTTATGTTCAAGAATATAACTACTATAATACGGCTTCTATGTACAAGAATATAACTGATATAATACTGCCCCTGTATAAGAATATAACTGCAATGATACTGCCCCTGTATAAGAATATAACTACTATGATACTGCCCTGTATAATAATATAACTACTATAATACTGCCCCTATGTACAAGAATATAACTACTATAATACTGCCCCTGTATAAGAATATAAGTACTATAATACTGCCCTTATGTACAAGAATATAACTGCTATAATACTGCCCCTGTATAAGAATATAACTGCTATGATACTGCCCCTGTATAAGAATATAACTGCTATAATACTGCCTCTGTATAAGAATATAACTGCTATGATACTGCCCCTGTATAAGAATATAACTACTATGATACTGCCCCTGTATAAGAATATAACTGCTATGATACTGCCCCTGTATAAGAATATAACTGCTATAATGCTGCCCCTGTATAAGACTATAACTACTATAATACTGCTCCTATGTACAAGAATATAACTGCTATGATACTGCCCCTGTATAAGAATATAACTACTATAATACTGCTCTTATGTACAAGAATATAACTGCTATAATACTGCCCCTGTATAAGAATATAACTGCTATGATACTGCCCCTGTATAAGAATATAACTACTATGATACTGCCCCTGTATAAGTATATAACTGCTATGATACTGCACCTGTATAAGAATATAACTGCTATAATGCTGCCCCTGTATAAGAATATAACTACTATAATACTGCTCCTATGTACAAGAATATAACTGCTATGATACTGCTCTTATGTACAAGAATGTAACTACTATAATAATGCTACTATGTACAAGAATATAACTGGTATAATACTGCCCCTGCATAAGAATATAACTGCTATAATACTGCCCCTGAATAAGAATATAACTGCTATGATACTGCCCCTGTATAAGAATATAACTGTTATGATACTGTTCCTGTATAAGAATATAACTGCTATGATACTGCCCTTGTATAAGAATATAACTGCTATAATACTGCCCCTGAATAAGAATATAACTGCTATAATACTGCTCTGTATAAGAATATAACTGCTATAATACTGCCCTTGTATAAGAATATAACTGCTATGATACTGCCCCTGTATAAGAATATAACTGCTATGATACTGCCCCTGTATAAGAACATAACTGCTATGATACTGCCCCTGTATAAGAATATAACTGCTATGATACTGCCCCTGTATAAGAATATAATTGTGCTATGATACTGCCCCTGTATAAGAATATAACTGCTATGATACTGCCCCTGTATAAGAATATAACTGCTATGATACTGCCCCTGTATAAGAATATAACTGCTATGATACTGCCCCTGTATAAGAATATAACTGCTATGATACTGCCCCTGTATAAGAATATAACTGCTATGATACTGCTCTTATGTACAAGAATGTAACTACTATAATAATGCTACTATGTACAAGAATATAACTGGTATAATACTGCCCCTGCACAAGAATATAACTGCTATAATACTGCCCTTGTATAAGAATATAACTGCTATAATACTGCCCCTGAATAAGAATATAACTGCTATGATACTGCCCCTGTATAAGAATATAACTGTTATGATACTGCTCCTGTATAAGAATATAACTGCTATGATACTGCCCTTGTATAAGAATATAACTGCTATAATACTGCCCCTGAATAAGAATATAACTGCTATAATACTGCTCTGTATAAGAATATAACTGCTATAATACTGCCCTTGTATAAGAATATAACTGCTATGATACTGCCCCTGTATAAGAATATAACTGCTATGATACTGCCCCTGTATAAGAACATAACTGCTATGATACTGCCCCTGTATAAGAATATAACTGCTATGATACTGCCCCTGTATAAGAATATAATTGTGCTATGATACTGCCCCTGTATAAGAATATAACTGCTATGATACTGCCCCTGTATAAGAATATAACTGCTATGATACTGCCCCTGTATAAGAATATAACTGCTATGATACTGCCCCTGTATAAGAATATAACTGCTATGATACTGCCCCTGTATAAGAATATAACTGCTATGATACTGACGCGCCCCTGGGCCTACTTGGTGTAGCGTTGCGCACGCGGGGACTACCCGGAGCCGGGCCTGTTGGGGGTAGTAGTCTCGTGGCGGTGACCCGGTCCGTGCCCAGGGAGTCAAACTGTGTGGCTGAGTATTAGCAGTAGATGTTGGACGACTACGCCACCCGTTGAATGCAGCTATGGAGCTGCCGCTGCAGGGCAGACCGCTGAGGCCGGTGGTACGATTGTGCAGCGTAGATGGTATAACCCCCAACGGGAGGGGTATGGCCTCAGGGCAGCCGACGTGGATGATGGGGGTAGCAGGAACCACTCAGAGACGATGCGGTGTAGTTCAGGGTCTTTACTGGTGACATAAATAGACCCTCCCGGAGTACTGGCTAGCGATTGGGGCCTGGTCAGTCCTTGAGCAGATGGGATCTCCCCTGGCCAGGCGGAGTTGTAGGCCTCCCCAACTAATTGTACTCTTCTGGCTACCTTGCTAGAGGCGGGTAAAAGTAGCCCACGTCCCTGAGTGTACCGTGTGGTGCTCACCCGTATGGCCGGTGACTCGGGGCCTTCTAGTGGCTTCCGCTCCACGATGGCGGTGCTGGTCCCACGCGTGTGACCGTGCCTTCGGGTTTCTTGGCCAGGGGACCTGAAATCCCCTGCCGATCGGTTTCTGCTGCTGGGTAAGGATTAGTCCCCACAGCCTCGGACTCCGGGTCCGGTGGTAACTCTTCAATCAGGGCGAGCTCTTCAGCTGCCAGCCCCTGATTCCTTTTAGCACGACTTCCCCAGAGCTCCTGATCTCTCTTTCCTATAGCTGCTTCTCCTCTTCTCTCTCTACTCTTTCTCCTCTAACCCTGCCTCAGCCCCAGTTTTATATAGGGGAAGTTCTTCCCCTCCCAGGACTGGGCAGGAGGTGTGGCATGCATAGGATTCCTGACCAGGAGACCTCCCACCTGCTCTCAGACGTAATATCTCTATTACTGTGGCAACCAGACCCCTGGGGTGTCACATTCCCCCCTAGTGAAATTTAGTACTCCGGGACTAAACATGTTTTTGTAAAACATAACAAGTAAAAACAGAAACGGTACAATAAAGAAAAACACATTAAGATGGTCACGGCATGTCCGCAACCGGGTGCAGTCTTTGAAGAAAACAAAGGTGTCCATTTCACCAAAACAAGGAGACGTAACCAGGTAGGGGTCTGTCCTGCCCCGAGTCCTTATCAGTCTTTTAGTCCATCCTGGGTTACGCTCCAACATATGTACAAAGGATTCCTGGTAAATCCACCAAAGACTCCTACAAATAACTAGAAACACAAAATTATACACAAGCAACAATAAACAGGTAAACATTAATAAAATAGCTTGAACATTTAGATCCTCCACCGTACGGGCAACTGGCCTCTAGTGACCCTAGTGGACCTACGGAGCTGGCTGACTGGTCCTGAGCTACAGGGTATAGGAGCTGTCAAGGGTAAACTGGGCAGCCGTCTACGGACTCTTTGGCTCACTAGGGGTATGGCAGGCTCACTATAAGCAGAGGGTTGATTCTCCTGGTCTGCTTGTGTGGGGTCTTCTGCCTCCTGGACCGGCTGTTCTTCCAGCTCTACCTGTGTCTCCGTAGGCACTTGGGATGCTGGTTGGAGGAACGTGAGGACGGGTACCACAACAGCACCATTGATTTGAGTCCAAGACCGAGAGAAGTCTCCGAGCACAGTACTAACCATATCTTCCCTTTCCTCTACGGGTCGAGGGTCTTCTTGTTCCTCTTCAGGGTTCCGTAGCTGTTCGGGACACTTCTTCAGGTGATCCCGGGATACAATGGCTGTGGTTTTCCCTCCGTCTTTACTGATTGTACAGATCTTTGGGTTGTCGTGGCTTGAGGGCAGTACGGTGTACGGGTCCTTCTCCCACTGGTCGTCCAACTTGTGGAGCCGTCTTTTCCTCTTCAAGACCTGCTCTCCGGGCACCAGGGGAACAGCGGGAGCATACTGGTTGTAAGTTTTCTCTTGTCTTTCCCTAGCTTGACAGAGACTTCGCTCCACGCTCTCCTGTACTTTCCGGTACTGCTGCTGCCTCTCTGTGTCCCAGTCTGCTTCTGGTGAAGTGTCCTCGGGTGTCAGGACTCCCATCTCCAGATCAACAGGAAGCTTACCAGGTCTTGCCCTCATTAGGTAAGCCGGGGTACAGTTGGTGGAACCTACAGGGATGTGGTTGTATAGGTCCACCAGGTCGGGCAGCTTTTCAGGCCACAGACTACGTTCTTCCAGGGGCAATGTTTTCAGAAGATCTATCACCACCTGGTTCATTTTCTCACAAAGTCCATTAGTTTGCGGGTGATAGGGTGTTGTTCTAATCTTCCGGCAGCCATACAGGGTGCAGAACTCCTGGAAGACTTCCGCTTCAAAGGCAGGCCCCTGGTCCATCAGCACCTGCTCCGGGTATCCGTGCGGACAGCAGAAGTGCTGCTGGAAGGCTCTAGCTGCTGTTTGAGCCGTTAAGTCCTTGACGGGGACAACCAAGAACCGGGAGTAGTGATCCACGATGGTTAACGCGTAGACGTAGCCACTTCTGCTTGGAGTCAGTTTTACATGATCCAAGGCTACCAGTTCCAACGGCTGTCTGGTGATGATGGACTGCAGGGGAGTCTTCTGGCTGGCACGGTCCCTCCTTCTTAGGTTGCATGGGCCACAGTCTCTGCACCACCTCTCGATGGTTCCTCTCATGCCTACCCAATGGAACCGCCCGCGCAGCAGGAACTCCAGCTTCTTCCATCCGAAGTGCCCAGCTCCGTCGTGGTATGCCTCCATCACCATAGCTGCGTCTCTTCTTGGCACCACTACTTGCCAGATTAGTTCATGCGTCCGGGAGTTAACCATTCTGCGGCACAACTTCCCCTTGTAAAGGAACAGTCGACTCTTCTCAGCCCACAGTTGCTTGGCTTCCTCCGGAGCGTCTGGGTCAAGGCGTGCATCTGGCCGAGTCAGCATCTCCTTTACCAGTCGGACGGCAGGGTCACTGTCTTGCGTCTCCGCCCAGTTGTAATGAGGTAATGGGTTGAACGTAGCGGATTGCTTACTCCTTACACGGTGGGAATACTGGATAGTCCCATGACGGTGGAACGCGGGGAGTTCAACTTCTTCCAGTTCCTCTGAATCTTCCCCTACGTCCGGTAGGTTCGGCATCCTGGACAGGGCGTCCGCGTTGGTATTGGAGCGTCCTGCCCGGTATTTGATTGTAAACTCATAATTGGACAAGCGGGCCATCCATCTCTGCTCTAGGGCACCGAGTCTTGCAGTGTCCAGGTGTGTCAACGGGTTGTTATCCGTGTACACGGTGAACCGGGAAGCAGCGAGGTAGTGCTTAAAGCGTTCGGTGACTGCCCACACCACTGCCAGGAACTCTAGCTTAAATGAGCTGTAATTCTCAGGGTTTCTTTCGGTGGGTCGCAGTTTTCGGCTGGCGTAAGCAATTACCCGTTCCTTCCCCTGCTGGATCTGGGACAGTACGGCTCCTAGCCCGATGTTACTGGCGTCGGTGTAGAGGATAAAGGGCTGGCTATAATCAGGGTACGCCAGGATTTCATCCCCCGTGAGGGCCATCTTCAGCTGGCGGAAGGACTCTTCTTCCAGCTTCTCCCATCTGAAGGGTGGCTTCTGGTTCTTGGCCTTCCTGGACTGGCCTATCAGGAGGTCCTGCATAGGAGCTGCCTTTTTGGTGAAACCGGGAATGAACCTTCGGTAGTAGCCTACCAACCCGAGGAACTGCCTCACTTCCTTTACGCTGGAGGGGCTTGGCCATTCCTTAATTGCGGTGATCTTATCAGGGTCGGGAGCCACTCCGTCAGCACTCACCACGTGTCCCAGGTACTGCACCTTTGGCTTCAGGAGGTGACACTTGGAGGGTTTCACCTTTAGGCCGTAACTTGCCAGAGCTTCGAACACTTCCGCCAGGTGTTTCAGGTGGTCCTCGTAGGTCTTGGAATAGACGATGACATCGTCCAGGTATAACAGGACCGTCTCAAAGTTTCGGTGTCCCAGACAGCATTCCATCAATCGCTGGAAGGTTCCTGGTGCGTTGCAGAGTCCGAACGGCATGCAGGTAAACTCGCTAAGTCCCATCGGGGTGGTGAATGCGGTCTTCTCCCGGTCCGCCTCTGCTACAGGAACCTGCCAGTACCCGCTAGTGAGATCCAAGGTGGAGAAGAAGTTAGCAGATTTTAAAGCAGCCAAAGACTCCTCTATTCTTGGTAAGGGGTACGCATCTTTGTGTGTGATACGGTTAATTTTCCGGTAATCTACACACATTCTCATGGTGTTGTCTTTCTTTTTGACCAAGACTAGTGGAGCTGCCCAGGGGCTACAGCTATCCCTGATTACCCCAGCCTCCTTCATGTCTCTAAGCATCCCCTTGGCGTGTTGGTAGTGTGCAGGGGGTACGGGTCGATACCTCTCTTTTATGGGAGGATGGTCTCCCGTGGGGATGTGGTGTTCTACCCCCTTGACTCGCCCGAAGTCTAACGGGTGTTTACTAAACACTCTCTCGTACTCTCGAACCACCCGGTAGACTCCCTGTTTCTGGTGGGAGGGAGTGGAGTCAGTACCCAAATGTAGTTGCTGACACCAATCCTCCATTATTTTCGTAGAGCCGTTACCTTCCTCCGGGTGAGATGGAGGCAAGGGTTCCACAGACTGTATAGAATTTTGGTTGATAGTATATAATTTGGCTAGCGTAGCATACCGGGGCAGGTATACTTCCCTTTTCCCGATATTTATTATACGAACGGGCACCCTCCCATGGCGTACATCAACTACCCCCCGTGCTGTCAAAATGGTGGGCCTACTGTCTGAGTAGACTGGTTCTACCATGGCCTGGTAATCTCTACCTCTCAGACCAATAGCTGCCCGGCACCAAATCATCATTTCACTTTTCGGGGGCATGGCAATAGGGAAAGGGTCACACATTCTTACGCTACCAATCTCACCACCGGAGAGTTCCACCTGTTGCCGTCGCATCAGTGCCCGGATCTCTTTCTGGAGCACTCGCTGCTGGCCGGAGCTGGCGTTCTTGGCAACCTGCTGTAAAATGAAAATCATCTCTGCAAGACAATTTTCAATCACATTAGTTCCTAGAGTTATCTTTGGGTGACTCTCGTGCTTGTCAATGTCTACAATGATCAGTCCCTGTGCTGCCAGTTCGACTCTACCGATTTTAATGGTCATTTCTTTAAATCCGATCTGTGGCACGGGCTGACCATTACTGGCGATGATACTCAAGTCGTCGTCTGGATAGCGGGTTATATCCGAGTCATTCCAGTACTGCTTGAAGAGCACGTACGGGATGGTGGTGACCTGTGACCTGGTGTCCAGTAGGGCACTCATAGGGATGCCATCCAGTACCACAGGCAAGACTGGACGTCCTCCCACATATTTGTCGCGCCAGTTCGATGGGCCTGGTGATCTTTTTCCTGGGGGTTGGCCCTCTACCCCAGGTTGTGCCAGTTTAAAGGACAGTACCTTGCCATATGTCCGGGTTGATTGCAGCGGCGGCAGATAGGTTGTCCGTCCTCGTTGTACCGGTCGCTGGGTCTTCCTCTGGCCGGTGGGGTCCTCCTTGGTCGACGCCACGGGATGTCCTCCGGTCCGGATGCCAGCTGGATCTTCCCTGGAGTGGAAACCTGTAAAGACTGCACTGTTTGGGTTAGCGCAGCAACGCTTTTAGCTAGCTCTTGGACCTGATGGTGCAGGTCCGGAGCCGGGTCATTGTTCAAAGCCTGCGCATCAGCCCCCACAGGCCCTGCCGACAAGGGCGCCGCCTCCTGGTGGTAAGTGGTAGTAGGGCGCCTGTGGGTCACAACGCCACCCGGTGCCGGTTCTCGGAGCACCCGGATAGCTCTGTCCTTGAACTGTGCAAAGTCCAGATGAGGATCCTGTAAGGCTATGGCCCGCAACTGGGTTCGGTGGACATTGCAATATAGTCCCTCTATAAATTGCTCGGTCAACAGCCTGTCCTCGTTTCCCACGCTGTCAGGGTCGGTCTGCTTAATGGCTCTCAGGGCCTCTTGTAGGTTTAGCGCATAGTCCCTTATACTCTCATGTGCTCGTTGCTTGCACCCATAGAATCTAAGCTTAATCTAGGCTGAGGTGCGGGTATTAAAGGTGTCCCTCAGCCGGGTTAGTATCCCTGCGACAGTCCTCCTCCCAGGTGGCCAGGATTTTACCTCCCTTTGGGCTGCCCCGGTTAGTTGGGCCACCAGGATGCTCACTTTTTGCTCTTCTGTGAGGGGGTACACCTGGAAGAGGCTATCCAGCTTTTCTTTAAAGTCATTCAGGGTATGTGACTCCCCTGAGTACTGGGGTAGCCAGGCTGCTCCCGGGATATAGGGCATGGTGAAAGGCATGACTGCAGCAGCGGTGGCGCTGGCGGGGGTTGAGGCAGTGAAGCTCTCCTCCGTATCCGACATCCTCCTCCCCCCTAGTGGACCGTGGCCTACCTTGCGATGATCCTCTTCCGTAGGCCGCGGCTCCGCAGTGGATCGTCAGGGTCGAGGACCTTCCGTCGCGCTCCTGTGACGTCGGCGTCTGCTGGGCTCCTTCCAGGACCTTACGCAACGTCCGGACGTGAGGCGGGGCTTCAGTTCTCGCGCGCTTTCGGAGTCCACGCCCCTCTTCTTCCCGCGCGGCGTCTTCAAGATGGCGTCCAACGGCGGGAAAACTCCACGGATGGCGGGAAGAAGGCAGAAGATGGCGCCGGATGGCGGGAAAACTTCGCGGATGGCGGGAAGAAGTTAGAAGATGGCGCCAGATGGCGGGAAGAAGGTAGAAGATGGCGCCGGATGGCGGGAATCTTCACCACTGGTAAGTTTGAACAGTCTTTTTCAGGCACGCAGTACCCGGTGGTTGCGGGCACGAAATCCTGCCGACTACGCCAAAAGCTGACGCACCCCTGGGCCTACTTGGTGTAGCGTTGCGCACGCGGGGACTACCCGGAGCCGGGCCTGTTGGGGGTAGTAGTCTCGTGGCGGTGACCCAGTCCGTGCCCAGGGAGTCAAACTGTGTGGCTGAGTATTAGCAGTAGATGTTGGACGACTACGCCACCCGTTGAATGCAGCTATGGAGCTGCCGCTGCAGGGCAGACCGCTGAGGCCGGTGGAAGGATTGTGCAGCGTAGATGGTATAACCCCCAACGGGAGGGGTATGGCCTCAGGGCAGCCGACGTGGATGATGGGGGTAGCAGGAACCACTCAGAGACGATGCGGTGTAGTTCAGGGTCTTTACTGGTGACATAAATAGACCCTCCCGGAGTACTGGCTAGCGACTGGGGCCTGGTCAGTACTTGAGCAGATGGGATCTCCCCTGGCCAGGCGGAGTTGTAGGCCTCCCCAACTAATTGTACTCTTCTGGCTACCTTGCTAGAGGCGGGTAAAAGTAGCCCACGTCCCTGAGTGTACCGTGTGGTGCTCACCCGTATGGCCGGTGACTCGGGGCCTTCTAGTGGCTTCCGCTCCACGATGGCGGTGCTGGTCCCACGCGTGTGACCGTGCCTTCGGGTTTCTTGGCCAGGGGACCTGAAATCCCCTGCCGGTCGGTTTCTGCTGCTGGGTAAGGGTTAGTCCCCACAGCCTCGGACTCCGGGTCCGGTGGTAACTCTTCAATCAGGGCGAGCTCTTCAGCTGCCAGCCCCTGATTCCTTTTAGCACGACTTCCCCAGAGCTCCTGATCTCTCTTTCCTATAGCTGCTTCTCCTCTTCTCTCTCTACTCTTTCTCCTCTAACCCTGCCTCAGCCCCAGTTTTATATAGGGGAAGTTCTTCCCCTCCCAGGACTGGGCAGGAGGTGTGGCATGCATAGGATTCCTGACCAGGAGACCTCCCACCTGCTCTCAGACGTAATATCTCTATTACTGTGGCAACCAGACCCCTGGGGTGTCACAATACTGCCCCTGTATAAGAATATAATTGTGCTATAATACTGCCCCGTATAAGAATATAACTGCTATAATACTGCCCCTGTATAAGAATATAACTGCTATAATACTGCCCCTGTATAAGAATATAACTGCTATGATACTGCCCCTGTATAAGAATATAACTGCTATATACTGCCCCTGTATAAGAATATATCTGCTATGATACTGGTATGAGTGGCGGTATTGCCATCATTATTTGCGCTGTTTTTGTCCTGCATTAATCCCTCCTCGTCTTAAACCTGTTTTGGGCTTAGATGAGGGCTCAGCTCTGGGCGCTTGTATGCGGTGACTTCTCTGGATGCCACATTTCCGGGCACTTGCTCTACAATGGCCTCACTTCTGTTCCTGTATGGCCTCCGCTGGGTGCGGCCTCACTCGCTGGGAGGAGGTCAGTTACCGGCCTCTGGGCTTGGACCTGGTGCCCTGTAGGTAGCAGCTGTGACTTGGAGGACCCCTGCTATGACCGACTCCTGACAGTGTTCAGGGCCCATCCTGCCGCTATAGTGACTGGCAGACCCGGCCGTACAGGGTTACTGGGCGTTCGCCTCTGAGTGATGGAATCAGCGCGCAGACGATTATTGTGTCAGCCCGGAGCGGTGAGAGCCGGGGCCCTATAATCCGGCACATTCCAGCCGTTCATCCTAATCCGCCTACAGCGGCCGCTAATGTGTGCCCTCCAGGCAAGAGAGGAGGCGAGTCCCCACACCGGCCTCACATGGAGGCTCGCACCATGGGGATCGAAGCTTCAGCATCCCGCCCGCCGGAATAAACTGCAGGCGCTTTCTTATATATCTTGCGTTTTTATTCTTCACCATTTACTTCGTCAGGGAATAAAAACATTTAAATAATTGTTACGGAAAACAGCGCCACCCTGACCCATGGGTTGTATTTGGTATTACAGCTCAGGGTCCTGCAATACCGGCTGTGAGCAGATGTGGCGCTGTTTCTGTACCAGAGCAGCCATGGTTTTCCACTCTAAGCAGGGCTGTGTCCAGGAAATCTCTAACCATAGGGATCTGGTTTGAGCGGGCATTTCCCCTTTAAATGTTATGGTCACCTTTGGGGACTTTCTTTTGTATTTAAATGCATTTATTTTTGAGCCAAATATTTTTTGCAAATTGGTTCCAGTAAAATTTTTTCACAGTTTGGCTTTTACAGGCCTTTTAAGTGGCTGTGGAATGAGTCAACTGAGGACCTGTCAGTGAGCTCCTCTCACTGACACAAAGTTCTGCTCAGCTTTCATGTAGGCTCAGTAAAATGACAGCTTAAAAAAAAAAGCTGCAAGCTCACTGATAAATTCTCAGTTAACTCATTCCGCAGATGTCAGATGCAAAAAATTTAATAAATCCCATTTTTAATAAAATCAAAATATATGCATTTAAGAAAATGTAAAAAATGCCAGGTAAGTGTGAACGATGTCTTGTAGGTGGCCAGGTGGATTGTCTGTACTTACTGTACAGGCAGGGGCGTACATAGGAATCATGGGGCCCCATAGCAGAAGCTCTAATTGGGCCCCCCCCCCCCCCAAAAAATGTAAATAATTGTCGGGGTCACCAAAGATCAGATCTCACAACTTTCTATCCTTTACATAGTAATTTTCCTCCTGCTGATGTCCTAGATCTCTCTTTCATTGCCCCATAAAGTGTGATGCCAAAAAAGGGCCCCCCAAACACAGTATGAAACCCCCATGGTGAATTCCTCCACATGCGCAGTATAATGACCCTACTGTACCCCACCTCAACTCCCAGGGTAAAGTATGCTGACCCCAACACAGTATGATCCCCCAACTGTGAGCCGCTAGAGAGGATGGTACATAATAAGGGACGGCTCTATACATAATGAGTACACTATATACTAAGGGACTGTGCTGTACATAATAAGGCTACATTCCTGCATCTGTGCGCAGTGTCGGTGTGCTGGCCTGTTTTACTGACGCATTGAGCATGTCCTATTCTAATCCTCAAAATCGGATCAGAACAGGACATTCTCTGCCCTCTTAGATCTCATTCTCAGATCCGTGATTTTCATGGATGTGTGAATGGATCTATAAAACTGTACGAGTCCGTGGACCATCCGATAAAAAGATCTGGCAGCACACGGACATTTCACACAAATGTGAGAATGCAGCCTAAGGGATTTTACAGATAACATCATCACTCCAAGTCACACAGCGCAGATTCAGAATAATATTTACATCCAGGCACTTACCGCTGACGTCTCATCTGATCAGAGCCGGTTTCTGCTGCTTCTTCTCCATCTGGTCAGACCTTCATGTCGACATCTCCCAGCCACGATGATCAGTACAGCCCTAAAAATAACAAGGTCAGATATTGTCTGCATACATGTGTCTCCCCCGCTCTGCGTCCTCGAATACAGATATGTAACCCCCCCCCATTAATATACTATTAGCCACTTAGTAATCAAAATATAAAGTGATAAGCAGCACTGTGCCCCCCATTAACTATAATCTGCACCGGCCAATAAAATAAATTATTCAGTCTCTGTGACTCTCCCCAATTAACTGTAAGGCTATGTGCACACGGAAAATATACAAGGCTTCACAGTACAAGCAAAGTGAAACCCCCATCATTGCTCTCTACCATCACCCCCATCATTGCTCTCTCCCAGCACCCTCGCAATTGCTCTCTCCCAGCACCCCCGTCATTGCTCTCTCCCAGCACCCCCGTCATTGCTCTCTCCCAGCACCCCCGTCATTGCTCTCTCCCAGCACCCCCGTCATGGCTCTGTCCCAGCACCCTCGTCATGGCTCTGTCCCAGCACCCCCATCGTTCCTCTCTTCCAGCACCCCCATCATTGCTCTCTCCCAGCCCCCATCATTGCTCTGTCCCAGCACCCCCATCATTGCTCTCTCTCAGCACCCGCATCATTGCTCTCTCTCAGCACCCGCATCATTGCTCTGTCCCACCACCCCCATCATTGCTCTCTCCCAGCCCCCATCATTGCTCTGTCCCAGCACCCTCATCATTGCTCTCTCCCAGCCCCCATCATTGCTCTGTCCCAGCACCCCCATCATTGCTCTCTCCCAGCCCCCATCATTGCTCTGTCCCAGCACCCCCGTCATTGCTCTGTCCCAGCACCCCCATCATTGCTCTGTCCCAGCCCCCATCATTGCTCTGTCCCAGCACCCCCATCATTGCTCTCTCCCAGCCCCCATCATTGCTCTGTCCCAGCACCCCCATCATTGCTCTGTCCCAGCACCCCCATCATTGCTCTCTCTCAGCACCCGCATCATTGCTCTCTCTCAGCACCCGCATCATTGCTCTGTCCCACCACCCCCATCATTGCTCTCTCCCAGCCCCCATCATTGCTCTGTCCCAGCACCCCCATCATTGCTCTGTCCCAGCACCCCCATCATTGCTCTGTCCCAGCACCCCCATCATTGCTCTGTCCCAGCACCCCCATCATTTCCTCTCAGCACCCCCATCATTACTCTGTCCCAGCACCTCCATCATTGCTCTCTCCCAGCCCCACATAATTGCTCTCTCCCAGCACCCCCATCATTGCTCTCTCCCAGGAACACGTCATTGCTCTCCCCTTCCCTACCATCCCCATCATTGCTCTCCCCAGCCCTATCAGCCCCATTATTGCTCTTCACAGCCACATCATTCCTCTCCCCAGCCCCATTATTGCTCTTCCCAGCCCCATCATTCCTCTCCCTAGCCCAATCAGCCCCATCATCCCTCTCCGCAGCCCCATCAACTCCATTATTCCTCTCCCCAGCCCCATCAACTCCATTATTCCTCTCCTCAGCCCCATCAACTCCATTATTCCTCTCCCCAGCCCCATCAACTCCATTATTCCTCACCCCAGCCCCATCAACTCCATTATTCCTCTCCCCAGCCCCATCAACTCCATTATTCCTCTCTCCAGCCCCATCAACTTCATTATTCCTCTCCCCAGCCCCATCAACTCCATTATTCCTTTCCCCAGCCCCATCAGCCCCATTATTGCTCACCCCAGCCCCACCATCCCCATCATTGCTCTCCAAAGCCCCATCATTCATCTCCCCAGCCCCATCATTGCTCTCCGTAGCCCCACCATCCCATTATTCCTCTCCCCAGCCCCATCAATACCATCATTCCTCTTCCCATCCCCATTATTGCTCTCCCCAGCCCCATCAACCCCATTATTCCTCTCCCCAGCCCCATCAGCCCTCTCCCCAGCCCCAATATTTCTCTGCCCAGTCCCATCAACTCCATTATTGCTCTTCCCAGCCCCATCATTCCTCTCCCCCCACCTCCCCTCCCCAGCATTTCAGTAAAAAAAAACCAACAACTTACCTCAGCTCGCTCCCCTGCAGCATCCTCCTGGTTGCCGGCAGCTTTCTTCTTGACCCAGGCGCGCGCTGCATGATGACGTCATCAAGCTGCGCGCGCCTGGGTCAGGGAGGAAGCAGAGGACGAACCCTCCAGCTCCGCTGCTATTCTCCCTGACCGCCGCGTGCAGGGAGCAGCTGCACCTTGCGGGCCCCTTGGAGCAGCTGCATGGTGGAGACCCGGCGCTGCTGCACAGGCGGCGGTATGTCCACCCCTGGACTGCTATGGGGTCCCCCGGCTCACGGGCCCCATAGCAGTCGCGTGGTCTGCCGCCATTGGCGGTACGCCACTGCGTACAGGAGCTGGGAGCACTGGCTGTAGCCTCCTCCATCTCCTCGCACTCGTCTGCCGCCCTCTGGCGGTCGCTGTAGGTCATGGAGCACACGGCGGCTCCGTACTCCACCAGGAACTTACACACCTGGACGTTGTTGCAGGAGGCGGTGCAGTGCAGCGGGGTCCTGACAGCGACACCAAGCGGAGAAAACGACAGAAACCGCCACAGAAAACCCCCTGAAAAACTAGACCGTCTGTCCTAAATCACCCAGACCCTCGGGGGCTCAACTTTTCTATTTCTTGGGCCAAGAATTTTTTTTCTTTTTCTCCCATTGATGCAATCTGGCCGGTGGCTGAGTCACGTGCTGGCCGGGGGGGCGGGGTAGCGCTTAATAAGTGCTCTCAGGCCTCTAACAAGGGATGGGGGGTTTTCTGCCGACCCCCTTTAATGCGAGCCGATATTCGGGGCAGCAGCCGGCGCTGTCTGCTGCGTTTACCTTCACTCCGAACTGTATGAGGAACTGGACGATCTCGGTGTGGCCGGCGCACATGGCGGTGTGGGGGGCTGTGAGACCCTCGTCGTTGGGCTGGCTGGGGTCTTCCACCTGCAGATGAGAAGGATGGAGGAGATACAACATTAGTGCTGGCAGAAATCCAGAGCGCGGGAGTCATCAGCACAATAAGCGAAGGAGCGAGACAGGCCGGGGGGACGAGCGCGGTAATGAGGGGGACAAGGGCCGCATTCAGCAGAGGAAAGGAATGAGGGGGGCTTCTAATTCTACCAATCAGAGGCGGATAATATCTGGCTGCAGGACAGGAATGACATCACCGCCCAGCAGCTCTCATCACATTGCCCTCTGTTCACACCTGAGCTGTGTCCACAGTTTATAACTGAAGCAATAACTGTCATAAAGCCGCTGTAAATGGGACAGAAAATCTGCACCAAAATCTGTGCAAAACTTAACTGCAGATTTTAGTGCAGATTTGGCCACAGATTTCACTCTTTGCAAACCATTAAGTGAAATTAGCTGTGACAATCCACACTGCGAAGTTGTGTGGGCGCTATATGATGCTTGTTGTAGGCACTGTATAGCGGTAATGTGTGGGCACTATATGATGTGTGTTGTAGGCACTGTATAGCGGTAATGTGTGGGCGCTATATGATGTGTGTTGTAGGTACTGTATAGCGGTAATGTGTGGGCACTATATGATGCTTGCTGTAGGCACTGTATAGCGGTAATGTGTGGGCACTGTGTGATGTGTGTTGTAGGCACTGTATAGCGGTAATGTGTGGGCACTATATGATGTGTGTTGTAGGTACTGTATAGCGGTAATGTGTGGGCACTATATGATGTGTGTTGTAGGTACTGTATAGCGGTAATGTGTGGGCACTATATGATGCTTGCTGTAGGTACTGTATAGAGGTAATGTGTGGGCGCTATATGATGTGTGTTGTAGGCACTGTATAGCGGTAATGTGTGGGCACTATATGATGTGTGTTGTAGGTACTGTATAGCGGTAATGTGTGGGCACTATATGATGCTTGCTGTAGGCACTGTATAGCGGTAATGTGTGGGCACTGTACGACGCGTGCTGTAGGCACTGTATAGCGGTAATACGTGGGCCCTGTATGACGCCTGCTGTAGGCACTGTATAGCGGTAATGCGTGGGCCCTGTGTGATGCGTGTTGTACGTACTGTATAGCGGTAATGTGTGGGCACTATATGATGCGTGTTGTAGGTACTGTATAGCGGTAATGTGTCGGCGCTATATGATGCATGTTGTAGGTACTGTATAGCGGTAATGTGTGGGCGCTATATGATGCGTGTTGTAGGTACTGTATAGAGGTATGTGTGGGCGCTATATGATGCGTGTTGTAGGTACTGTATAGCGGTAATGTGTGGGCGCTATATGATGCGTATTGTAGGTACTGTATAGCGGTAATGTGTCGGCACTATATTATATATGTTGTACTGTATAGCGGTAATGTGTGGGCACTATATGACGGCATTTTGCATACTTATACAAATAAATATTGGCATCCTGCTTTGCTTTTGCTCACGGCCCCGTCGCCTTCTCTCCTCTGCCCGCGACCCGTCGCCTTCTCTCCTCTGCCCGCGCCCCGTCGCCTCCTCTCCTCTGCCCGCGCCGTCGCCTCCTCTCCTCTGCCCGCGCCCCGTCGCCTTCTCTCCTCTGCCCGCGCCCCGTCGCCTTCTCTCCTCTGCCCGCGCCCCGCCGCCTTCTCTCCTCTGCCCGCGCCCCACCGCCTTCTCTCCTTTGCCGGCGCCCCGCCGCCTTCTCTCCTCTGCCGGCGCCCCGCCGCCTTCTCTCCTCTGCCGGCGCCCCGCCGCCTTCTCTCCTCCGCCCGCGCCCCCTCGCCTTCTCTCCTCTGCCCGCGCCCCCTCGCCTTCTCTCCTCTGCCTGCGCCGTGCCCCTTCCTCACTAATATTATTTGCTTTCCTTAGATTTGCTTTCTGACAACATTGTGCTTTCGCTGACCCACGCTGCAGCCGCAGAGGTCGTCCTGCAGATCATCTCGGAGTGTTACCCCCAGGTAATAATAAATACTATTAATTACAGCCCCATCTGTGACCTGAGCAGATCCACACTAGGCTATGCCACTGGAGATCCTTGGGGACCCCCACAATCTTTTTTGTCACTCTTGGGCTAATGATACATGGGGTAAAAACCAGCGCCCCCCTGTCCATAGGGTGTTTGTGAAATTCTCTATATATATTTTTGTAGCTTCAGTCTTTGGACCTGAGTTGTTGTCGTCTCTCCAAGCTGACTGGTTTTGCTCATCTCTTCTACCTGACCCGGCACCTGCAGAGTCTGAACCTCTCCTATAACGAGGTACGTCGCCTCCTTGCGCAGGGATCGGGTCTGCTGCCGTCGTGACGTCTTTTCCGATTACCCCGTATATGCCATCGATCGTGGGGTACCGGTGGGTAACAGTGGCAGTCAGTGGCCTCCTGAAGACCCCCGTCCTGCCATCTCTGTACATCTGTGTTCCCAGTATAGTACAAGCGATCAAACAGTCGCAGAGTCCAGGGCAAAAATAAGTAAAAATTTATTTAAAAATGAATAAATAAACTAAAACCCATAATTTTCATTTGTCTCGCTTTTCCCAATTAAAAACTAAAGAAATTAAAAAAAATAAATAAAAAGAAAAATTGGTAAATCAAATTCTGTAAAACTCCATCCTATGAAAATATAAAGAACCCAAATTGTAAACCGTTTAAAAAAATCAAAATAATTGAATTTTCGATCGCTGCACTTCTCAAAAATGGAATAAAAAGCAATCGATCCAAATGGTATGAATAAAAATACAAAAAGACCCTCACCCACCCCAGCAACAGAAAAAGTTACAAGTCCCAAAAATGGAGGAATAGAAAGCCCATACTCATCCTGGGGAAAAAAAACCCCAGGCCATATAGACGGAACAATAAAATGGTTTGTGGCTCTTGGAAGAAGGCGAGAAACAAACAAATCTCTGTGTTTTCTGGTGGTAGCTGGTGACGGGAACATGTTCTTTTTTAGCTTTGCAGAGTTGAAGAGCTGGATCTGATGCACAACCTGGAGCTGAGAGAGCTGTGGCTGGAGGGAAACCCTCTGCACGGGGCGGTGGAAAGCTTCTCCGCCTGCTACAGGTGCCCGCACCTCTCTGCTATCACATTATTATACAAATGCAAATCACCGATTCAATGCTTTTATTTTTCTTTTTTTGTGTTGCACAGATTGGTAACTTATTTTCCCACCATTGAAAAACTAGTAAGTATACACCTAGGAAGACTGTAAAGCATCAACTGTATCCTAAAAAAAGGGGTATTCCCATCTCCAAGATCCTATCCCACTATGTAGTAGGTGTAATAATAATATTAGCAAATACCTCCAATTAAAATTGTAGTATTGTTCTTCTGATTAGCTATGTCGCTTACCCCATGTGCACTGCATTGTAGTACCTAACAGGAGCCCATACATTCTGCTGCCTCCAAAAATATATACCTGACAGGAGCCCATACATTCTCATGCCTCCAATAATATATACCTGACAGGAGCCCATAGATTCTGCTGCCTCCAATAATATATACCTGACAGGAGCCCATAGATTCTGCTGCCTCCAATAATATATACCTGACAGGAGCCCATACATTCTGCTGCCTCCAATAATATATACCTGACAGGAGCCCATACATTCTCCTGCCTCCAATAATATATACCTGACAGGAGCCCATACATTTTCCTGCCTCCAATACTATATACCTGACAGGAGCCCATAGATTCTGCTGCCTCCAATAATATATACCTGACAGGAGCCCATACATTCTGCTGCCTCCAATAATATATACCTGACAGGAGCCCATACATTCTCCTGCCTCTAATAATATATACCTGACAGGAGCCCATACATTCTGCTGCCTCCTATAATATATACCTGACAGGAGCCCATACATTCTCCTGCCTCTAATAATATATACCTGACAGGAGCCCATACATTCTCCTGCCTCCAATAATATATACCTGACAGGAGCCCATACATTCTCCTGCCTCCAATACTATATACCTGACAGGAGCCCATACATTCTCCTGCCTCCAATACTATATACCTGACAGGAGCCCATAGATTCTGCTGCCTCCAATAATATATACCTGACAGGAGCCCATACATTCTCCTGCCTCCAATACTATATACCTGACAGGAGCCCATAGATTCTGCTGCCTCCAATAATATATACCTGACAGGAGCCCATACATTCTCCTGCCTCTAATAATATATACCTGACAGGAGTCCATACATTCTGCTGCCTCCTATAATATATACCTGACAGGAGCCCATACATTCTCCTGCCTCTAATAATATATACCTGACAGGAGCCCATACATTCTCCTGCCTCTAATAATATATACCTGACAGGAGTCCATACATTCTGCTGCCTCCTATAATATATACCTGACAGGAGCCCATACATTCTCCTGCCTCCAATAATATATACCTGACAGGAGCCCATACATTCTGCTGCCTCCAATAATATATACCTGACAGGAGTCCATACATTCTGCTGCCTCCAATAATATATACCTGACAGGGGCCCATACATTCTGCTGCCTCCTATAATATATACCTGACAGGAGCCCATACATTCTCCTGCCTCTAATAATATATACCTGACAGGAGCCCATACATTCTCCTGCCTCCAATACTATATACCTGACAGGAGCCCATAGATTCTGCTGCCTCCAATAATATATACCTGACAGGAGCCCATACATTCTCCTGCCTCCAATACTATATACCTGACAGGAGCCCATAGATTCTGCTGCCTCCAATACTATATACCTGACAGGAGCCCATACATTCTCCTGCCTCTAATAATATATACCTGACAGGAGCCCATACATTCTCCTGCCTCCAATAATATATACCTGACAGGAGCCCATACATTCTGCTGCCTCCAATAATATATACCTGACAGGGGCCCATACATTCTCCTGCCTCCAATAATATATACCTGACAGGAGCCCATACATTCTCCTGCCTCCAATAATATATACCTGACAGGAGCCCATACATTCTCCTGCCTCCAATAATATATACCTGACAGGAGCCCATACATTCTCCTGCCTCCAATAATATATACCTGACAGGAGCCCATACATTCTCCTGCCTCCAATAATATATACCTGACAGGAGCCCATACATTCTCCTGCCTCCAATAATATATACCTGACAGGAGCCCATACATTCTGCTGGCTCCAATAATATGTACCTGACAGGGGCCCATACATTCTCCTGCCTCCAATAATATATACCTGACAGGAGCCCATACATTCTCCTGCCTCCAATAATATATATCTGACAGGAGCCCATACATTCTGCTGGCTCCAATAATACCGTATATTCCGGCGTATAAGACGACCTGGTGTATAAGACGACCCCCCTACTTTCCTGTTAAAATATAGAGTTTAGGATATATTCACCGTATAAGACTACCCCTTTTCCAACGCATACCAAACACCGGTAAAAATTAAAAAAAAACAGATTTGAATTTAACATGGTCCTTTTTTAATTTAAATTCTTATGACATGCAGGTATATAGCAGGAAAACTGTCACTCATAAACATATTAAAATAGGGGGGACCCCACGTCATTTTTTGGGGGGGTCCCCCATTCTAATAGCTAGTAAAGGCTAGGTATTCAGCTGGGGGCTGATATTAGTAGCCTGGGAAGCTCCGTGGGTTTTACCCCCTTCCCAGACTTCAAACATCTGCCCCAGCCGTCTGCTTAACCTCCGCTAGAGACTATAATGATGGTGGATCCCACGCCAATTTTCTTTTTAAAAAATCCTTTATTTTAACACTAAATGACAATTGAGGGGTTAATAAAGATGCAGTCCCTAAATTATTATTAATTTTGTAATTAATTTTTCCCAAAAATGTTGACGTGGGCTTCGCCATATTTTTGTGTCCAGCCAGGTACAGCAGGCAGGAACGGGCTGCCCCCAACCACCAGCTGCCTATTTGTACCTGGCCGGACACAACAATATAGGGAAGCCCTTTTTTTTTTAATTATTTCATGAAATAATTTAAAGAAAATTGACGTGGGGCTTCGCCCTGTTTTTGTGCCCAGCCAGGTACAACTAGGCAGCTGGGGGCTGGAATCCGCAGCGCAGGGAGGCCCAAGCTTTCTGGGCCACCCCCGCTGCAAATTGCAGTCCGCAGCCACCCCGGAAAATGGCGCGTTCATAGAAGCGCCATCTTCTGGCGCTGTACCCAACTCATCCAGGGCCCTGGTGCGGTGGCTCACTGGGTAATAAAGGGGTTAGGGCCAGCTTGACATTATCAGCTGGCCCTAAGCCTGAAATTCATGGGGTCACACCAGTATTAGACATGACCGCCATGAATTTCTAGTAAAGTAATTAAAAAAAACACAACACCCAGAATAAAGTCCTTTAATTGAAATAAACACACAATTTTTTAATGTTCTAAATTAAACCATACTTACCATCACGCCCATTCCAGCTGAAGCCAACGATCTCCTGCAATAAAAGAAAAATAATAAAGCAACCTCATCCTTACCTCTCCATGGTTCCCAGGACAGCTTCAGCTCTGCTACATTCACATGACAGGCTGCACCGCAGCAGAACGCTGCGTTCAGCTTGCCATGCGGCAGACACTGAGAAGCGCAGGCATGCTTGTGCTCCTCAGTGTCTGACTGTGACGGCATAAAGATGAGCCGAGATCATGTCCAATGAACTCAGCTCACCTCATGCACGTCACTGACAGCGTGGGAAAATTCTCCTGCTCCCCGCATGAGCAGTAGAAGTTTCCCACGCTGTCAGTGACGTGCATGAGGTGAGCTGAGTTCATTGTCGGCTCATCTGGATGCCGTCACAGCGAGACACTGAGGAGCGCAAGCATGCCTGCGCTTCTCAGTGTCTGCGGGATGACAGGCTGGATGGCAGCGTTCTGCTGCGGTCCAGCCTGTCATCTCGATGTAGCAGAGCTGGAGCTGTCCTGGGAACCATGGAAAGGTAAGGATGAGGTTGCTTTATTATTTTACTTTTATTGCAGGAGATCGTTGGCTTCAGATGGAATGGGCGTGATGGTAGGTATGGTTTAATTTAGAACAATAAAGAATTGTGTGTTTATTTCAATTAAAGTACTTTATTCTGGGTGTTGTGTTTTCTTTTAACTTTGACTATGGGGTTAGTAATGGGGGTGTCTTATAGACGCCTCTCCATTACTAACCTGGGCTTGATGTCAGCTGGCATTATAAGCTGACATCAACCCCAGCCCTATTACCCCACTGCCACCGCTACAGGGCAGTGGGAAGAGCGAGGCTAAGTGCCAGAATTGGCACATCCTATGGATGCGCCATTTCTGGGGTGGCTGACGGCTGGTGTTTCTAGCCTGGGAGGGGGCCAATATTCATGGCTCCCTTCCTGGGCTATTAATATCAGCCCCCAGCTGTCTGCCTAGCCTTTGCTAGCTATTAACATAGGGGGGACCCCACGTCATTTTTTTGGGGGTCCCCCATTTTAATAGCTAGTAAAGGCTATGTATTCAGCTGGGGGCTGATAATAGTAGCCTGGGAAGCTCCGTGGGTATTACCCCCTTCCCAGGCTTCAAACATCTGCCCCAGCCGTCTGCTTAACCTCCGCTAGAGACTAAAATTAAGGGGAACCCCACGCCAATTTTTTTTTAAATAAATCCGTTATTTTAACACTAGATGACAAGTACAGTAACCAGCACTATCACTGTACTTCATATATATGTGACTGACATGTTTCCATCTATCTAATCTATGTGTGATGCTCTATTCTTTCTATTCTAAATTGTCGGGTACAGATGCTGAATTGCCGGCCGGCTTTTTTAAAGAGACGGTGCATGAAAACACTAATATTTGTTTTAATAAATCCTTTACACTAAATGACAAGTACAGTAAGCAACACTGTCACTGTACTTCATATATATGTGACTGACATGTTTCTATCTATCTAATCTATGTGTGATGCTCTATTCTTTCTATTCTAAATTGTCGGGTGCCGGCTTATGCAGCTGCTGAATTGCCGGCTTTTCATATATTGTCACAGAAGCGATGCGAACTTCCCTGCTCCGGACACAGCGAAGCGCTTCTGTGACAAGTGAAAGCTGTCGGCACAGAAGCCCTGCGCTGTGTCCGGAGCTGGGAATACGCAGCGATGTGTCAGTTTCAGCACAGAAGCGCTGACTGTCTGGACCTACCGCCGCCGTATTTTAACTCCCTCCACCTTATATTAACTCCGACATGGCAGGAATACGGCCACGGCAGCTTATTAACACCCCCAGAGTATCCCCGCATGTCAATTTCTGAAAGTTCAAAAGCATTACCGGCGTATAAGACGACCCCAGACTAGACAGAAGATTTTTCAGTCTTCAAAAGTCGTCTTATACGCCGGAATATACGGTATATACCTGACAGGAGCCCATAGATTCTGCTGCCTCCAATAATATATACCTGACAGGAGCTCATACATTCTGCTGCCTCCAATAATATATACCTGACAGGAGCCCATACATTCTCCTGCCTCCAATAATATATACCTGACAGGAGCCCATACATTCTGCTGCCTCCAATAATATATACCTGACAGGAGCCCATACATTCTGCTGCCTCCAATACTATATACCTGACAGGAGCCCATACATTCTGCTGCCTCCAATAATATATACCTGACAGGAGCCCATACATTCTGCTGCCTCCAATAATATATACCTGACAGGAGCCCATAGACTCTGCTGCCTCCAATAATATATTCCCTCCAAGAGCCCATACATTCTGCTGGCTCCAATAATATATACCTGACAGGAGCCCATAGATTCTGCTGCCTCCAATAATATATTCCTGACAGGAGCCCATACATTCTACTGCCTCCAATAATATCTACCTGACAGGAGCCCATAGACTCTGCTGCCTCCAATAATATATACCTGACAGGAGCCCATACATTCTGCTGCCTCCAATAATATATACCTGACAGGAGCCCATACATTCTGCTGCCTCCAATAATATATACCTGACAGGAGCCCATACATTCTACTGCCTCCAATAATATATACCTGACAGGAGCCCATACATTCTGCTGCCTCCAATAATATATACCTGACAGGAGCCCATACATTCTGCTGGCTCCAATAATATATACCTGACAGGAGCTCATACTTTCTGCTGCCTCCAATAATATATATCTGACAGGAGCCCATACATTCTGCTGCCTCCAATAATATATACCTGATAGGAGCTCATACATTCTGCTGCCTCCAATAATATATACCTGACAGGAGCCCATACATTCTCCTGCCTCCAATAATATATACCTGACAGGAGCCCATACATTCTCCTGCCTCCAATAATATATACCTGACAGGAGCCCATACATTCTGCTGCCTCCAATAACATATACCTGACAGGAGCCCATAGATTCTGCTGCCTCCAATAATATATACCTAACAGGAGCCCATACATTCTCCTGCCTCCAATAATATATACCTGACAGGAGCCCATACATTCTCCTGCCTCCAATAATATATACCTGACAGGAGCCCATACATTCTCCTGCCTCCAATAATATATACCTGACAGGAGCCCATACATTCTCCTGCCTCCAATAATATATACCTGACAGGAGCCCATACATTCTACTGCCTCCAATAATATCTACCTGACAGGAGCCCATAGACTCTGCTGCCTCCAATAATATATTCCCTCCAAGAGCCCATACATTCTGCTGGCTCCAATAATATATACCTGACAGGAGCCCATAGATTCTGCTGCCTCCAATAATATATTCCCTCCAGGAGCCCATACATTCTGCTGGCTCCAATAATATATACCTGACAGGAGCCCATACATTCTGCTGCCTCCAATAATATATACCTGACAGGAGCCCATACATTCTCCTGCCTCCAATAATGTATACCTGACAGGAGCCCATACATTCTCCTGCCTCCAATAATATATACCTGACAGGAGCCCATACATTCTGCTGCCTCCAATAATATATACCTGACAGGAGCCCATACATTCTGCTGCCTCCAATAATATATACCTAACAGGAGCCCATACATTCTGCTGCCTCCAATAATATATAGCTAACAGGAGCCCATACATTCTCCTGCCTCCAATAATATATACCTGACAGGAGCCCATACATTCTGCTGCCTCCAATAATATATACCTGACAGGAGCCCATACATTCTGCTGCCTCCAATAATATATACCTGACAGGAGCCCATACATTCTGCTGCCTCCAATAATATATACCTGACAGGAGCCCATACATTCTGCTGCCTCCAATAATATATACCTGACAGGAGCCCATACATTCTGCTGCCTCCAATAATATATACCTGACAGGAGCCCATACATTCTGCTGCCTCCAATAATATATACCTGACAGGAGCCCATACATTCTCCTGCCTCCAATAATATATACCTGACAGGAGCTCATACATTCTGCTGCCTCCAATAATATATACCTGACAGGAGCTCATACATTCTGCTGCCTCCAATAATATATTCCCTCCAGGAGCCCATACATTCTGCTGGCTCCAATAATATATACCTGACAGGAGCCCATACATTCTGCTGCCTCCAATAATATATACCTGACAGGAGCCCATACATTCTCCTGCCTCCAATAATGTATACCTGACAGGAGCCCATACATTCTCCTGCCTCCAATAATATATACCTGACAGGAGCCCATACATTCTGCTGCCTCCAATAATATATACCTGACAGGAGCCCATACATTCTCCTGCCTCCAACAATATATACCTGACAGGAGCCCATACATTCTGCTGCCTCCAATAATATATACCTGACAGGAGCCCATAGATTCTGCTGCCTCCAATAATATATACCTGGCAGGAGCCCATACATTCTGCTGCCTCCAATAATATATACCTGACAGGAGCCCATACATTCTCCTGCCTCCAATAATATATACCTGACAGGAGCCCATACATTCTGCTGGCTCCAATAATATATACCTGACAGGAGCCCATACATTCTGCTGCCTCCAATAATATATACCTGACAGGAGCCCATACATTCTCCTGCCTCCAACAATATATACCTGACAGGAGCCCATACATTCTGCTGCCTCCAATAATATATACCTGACAGGAGCCCATACATTCTGCTGCCTCCAATAATATATACCTGACAGGAGCCCATACATTCTCCTGCCTCCAATAATATATACCTGACAGGAGCCCATGGATTCTGTTGCCACTGCCTGGGGCGACGCCGGGTCCATCCTCCACAGCGCGCACAGGAAGCAGTCCCGGGGCGATGACGTCATTGCCCTGAGACTGACTTCCTGCGCACGCGCCTGCAGTGTCACGCTCCGCAGAGGAGGGAGAGGGGCACTGCGGGAGCAGGCAGAGCGCTCTCTCTGATTTGCCGCTGCAGAGGGCCCATCACTAATCATATCGGCAGTGCTGCCGATATGATTAGCGAACCGGGGGGAGGCCTCTATTCTCCGTACAGGGCCCAGGGGAGGTGGGGGGGTGGGGCTTGGGGGCGTGGTCAACGGGATCCGGGGCCCACCGGGGGTTTTCCCGATCCTCCGGTGGGCCAGTGCGCCCCTGGTGGGGTCCCTGTGCCCCCCTAACAGGAGACATACTAACTAGCTGAAAATTTACACCCCAGCACCATCTTCCTATCTCTTAAGCTGACAGTGGATGTGTTGGTAGTAGATAGTACGAGCTGTCCACCTTTCTCAGATTTAGTAAGTGACCCCCTGGTCCCCACAGAAGAACTGAACTCTGGTGGTGTCTTCTGATGGCGGCTAAGTCCCCGGCCAGACATGGTGCACTGGTGATTCCCCGTGGAATGATTACAATGATGCTGTTCCCTCCCGGTTAATCTACGATAGGGGCATCTTATAAGGACTCCATTGTGGGTGACCAGGACTGTGACCTTGACTTACCTTAAATAGTTCACAGCTCCCCTGCAGTCCTGAGCTCAGCGTGCAGACCTTCAGCGAGCTCCGGTAAGTGATGGGATTAAGCGCAATGTTCTTGTCCATCAATTCTTTCCGCAGCTTCAGTGCGTGCTGCAGACCCGAGTCTTTCCATGGCGACTCTGCGCAGGCGTTGAACAGGGCAGTATATGTGGCATCTGTGGGAACCAGACCTCGCTTTATCATCTAAATGATGTAACAAGAAATGAGTCTGTACTGTAAAAACTGTATGTAATAATAGCAATAATAATGTAAGTACATAATATACAGGGCATTATCAGATAATGTACAGGTACTTTACTGCATTACGTTATCGGTCCTCCCAATTAATAGAACAAATGGTCCATGGTGCTCACTGGGGCGCTGACGCCCCTTCACAGCAAGATCCATATAAGTGTGTGCGCCTGGTACTGCCGGCCTCGGTCAGATCCCCACAGCTTGTACACTGATGGACAGCGTACACAATGAATGTTATATTGAGGGCATAACAGTCATGTCAGATGGCTACTGCTATGTGTATATTCTATTCTGGCCCCTGTGTGTCCTGCAATTGTCACCAGTTCTCCCCTCTGCAGGCTCTAGCGCTAAGCTTCAGTTATCTCTCAGCTAGTGGGTAGAGAATGCTGCACTGACTGCTCACGTACACATCGCACACAGGCGGGAGGGATTCCCGCTTTCCATTCAGCACATGTTCAGAAGCAGTGGCAGTGATATGGTTGTGTAGAGATAAACTCCTTACTAGAATAAGCTGCAGCACGATCTGCCCGTGTCTCCCTCTGATTGTCCTATCACTGTGCTCCTGCTTCAGCCTAACCTGATTTCATTAATCAATAGTGCAAGTAAAGATAAGACACTTTGTAATATACATTATCAGATAAACCTTCTTCTTTTGTCACTTAAAAGACATTTTTTGGTCTCCTGCACTAATCATTCACTCTCAATATCTGCTAAATCTGTGGGAGAAGGGAAGGGAACCTGTCACGTGAAAAAACGCTATCAACCTGTAGATATGGGGTTACACTGCAGGTTAATAGCATTCTGAACCTGCCCGGTGCCGGCATTTAGACTCCCTCTGTCAGGAGGAAATGAACTTTATTGTACCTGGTAGTGTTTGGGTATCAGTCATGGGGGCGGCACTGGTTCAGTCACCGCTCTGTGTATAGAAAGTGACGGCTGTCACCGTGCCCCCAGCCCTGATTGACAGCCGGCCCTAATGCTGAGCTGCCGTCAGTCACTACAGGGGTCGCAGTTACAGGCGCCACTTTCTATACACAGAGCAGTGCCGCCCCGGTGACTGGAAGTCGAACGCTACCGGGAGGAACGTGACAGGTTCATGTCAACAAAAATGTCTGCGCTGCCCCTATAAACCTATGGAAGGGGGAGCTGGAGGGAGAAAAAGCAGAGCACAGAAAAGGTAAATGCTGAGGCTTATAATGCAGAGAAAAAATGCAGGATACCCATCATATAATGTACACTCCCCATACATTCATGTACACTCAGGAGTGTATAATGAGTGGCAATTATTCCTTATATAGTTCTCCTTATTCTAAAAGGTCATCTGAAAGTGCTGTTAAATCGTAAGGGAATCTGCCACCCAGTTTTAGATGCCCCATCTGAGAGCAGCATGATATAAGGGGTGAGACCCTGATTACAGTGATATCTCACGCTTTTTGCTGCTTACTGCTATTTTGATAAAATCAGTGTTTTATCTGCTGCAGCTCTAGTAGTTCTCTGAATGCTGAGCTTTGTATAACCCCCACCCACACCACTGATCGGCAGCTTTCCTCCAGTCAGTGGTGGGGATGGGGTTATACAGAGCACATGAATACCGAGGACTACCTAGCAGAATTTCATACAATTTGCCCAACAGAAGAAAATTCATATGTAAAAGAATACAACGACTATAATACTGCCCCCTATGTACAAGAATATAACCACTATAATACTGCCCTCTATGTACAAGAATACAACTACTATAATACAGCTCCTATGTACAAGAATACAACTACTATAATACTGCCCCCTACGTACAAGAATATAACCACTATAATACTGCCCTCTATGTACAAGAATACAACTACTATAATACAGCTCCTATGTACAAGAATACAACTACTATAATACTGCCCCCTACGTACAAGAATATAACCACTATAATACTGCCCTCTATGTACAAGAATACAACTACTATAATACTGCTCCTATGTACAAGAATACAACTACTATAATACTGCCCTCTATGTACAGGAATACAACTACTATAATACTGTTCCTATGTACAAGAATATAACTACTATAATACTGCTCCTATGTACAAGAATATAACCACTATAATACTGCCCCCTATGTACATGAATATAACTACTATAATACTGCTCCTATGTACAAGAATATAACTACTATAATACTGCCCCTGTATAAGAATATAACTGCTATAATACTGCTCCCTATGTACAAGAATACAACTACTATAATACTGTCCCTATATACAAGAATACAACTACTATAATACTGCCCCCTAATGTACAAGAATATAACTACTATAATACTGCCCCTATGTACAAGAATATAACTACTATAATACTGCCCCCTATGTACAAGAATATAACTACTATAATACTGCTCCTATGTACAAGAAAATAACTGCTATGATACTGCTCTTATGTACAAGAATATAACTACTATAATACGGCTTCTATGTACAAGAATATAACTGCTATAATACTGCCCCTGTATAAGAATATAACTGCTATGATACTGCCCCTGTATAAGAATATAACTACTATGATACTGCCCCTGTATAATGATATAACTACTATAATACTGCCCCTATGTACAAGAATATAACTACTATAATACTGCCCCTGTATAAGGATATAAGTACTATAATACTGCCCTTATGTACAAGAATATAACTGCTATAATACTGCCCCTGTATAAGAATATAACTGCTATGATACTGCCCCTGTATAAGAATATAACTACTATGATACTGCCCCTGTATAAGAATATAACTGCTATGATACTGCCCCTGTATAAGAATATAACTGCTATAATGCTGCCCCTGTATAAGACTATAACTACTATAATACTGCTCCTATGTACAAGAATATAACTGCTATAATACTGCCCCTGTATAAGAATATAACTGCTATGATACTGCCCCTGTATAAGAATATAACTACTATGATACTGCCCCTGTATAAGTATATAACTGCTATACTGCCCCTGTATAAGAATATAACTGCTATAATGCTGCCCCTGTATAAGAATATAACTACTATAATACTGCTCATATGTACAAGAATATAACTACTATAATACTGCCCCTGTATAAGAATATAACTGCTATAATACTGCCCCTGTATGAGAATATAACTGCTATAATACTGCCCCTGCATAAGAATATAACTGCTATAATACTGCCCTTGTATAAGAATATAACTGCTATAATACTGCCCCTGAATAAGAATATAACTGCTATGATACTGCCCCTGTATAAGAATATAACTGTTATGATACTGCTCCTGTATAAGAATATAACTGCTATGATACTGCCCTTGTATAAGAATATAACTGCTATAATACTGCCCTTGTATAAGAATATAACTGCTATAATACTGCCCCTGTATAAGAATATAACTGCTATGATACTGCCCCTGAATAAGAATATAACTGCTATAATACTGCCCCTGTATAAGAATATAACTGCTATAATACTGTCCTTGTATAAGAATATAACTGCTATGATACTGCCCCTGTATAAGAATATAACTGCTATGATACTGCCCCTGTATAAGAATATAACTGCTATGATACTGCCCCTGTATAAGAATATAACTGCTATAATACTGCCCTTGTATAAGAATATAACTGCTATAATACTGCCCCTGCATAAGAATATAACTGCTATAATACTGCCCTTGTATAAGAATATAACTGCTATAATACTGCCCCTGAATAAGAATATAACTGCTATGATACTGCCCCTGTATAAGAATATAACTGTTATGATACTGCTCCTGCATAAGAATATAACTGCTATGATACTGCCCTTGTATAGGAATATAACTGCTATAATACTGCCCTTGTATAAGAATATAACTGCTATAATACTGCCCCTGTATAAGAATATAACTGCTATGATACTGCCCCTGAATAAGAATATAACTGCTATGATACTGCCCCTGTATAAGAATATAACTGCTATGATACTGCCCCTGTATAAGAATATAACTGCTATATACTGCCCCTGTATAAGAATATAACTGCTATGATACTGCCCTTGTATAGGAATATAACTGCTATAATACTGTCCTTGTATAAGAATATAACTGCTATAATACTGCCCCTGTATAAGAATATAACTGCTATGATACTGCCCTTGTATAGGAATATAACTGCTATGATACTGCCCTTGTATAGGAATATAACTGCTATGATACTGCCCCTGTATAAGAATATAACTGCTATGATACTGCCCCTGTATAAGAATATAACTGCTATGATACTGCCCCTGTATAAGAATATAACTGCTATGATACTGGTATGAGTGGCGGTATTGCCATCATTATTTGCGCTGTTTTTCTCCTGCATTAATCCCTCCTCGTCTTAAACCTGTTTTGGGCTTAGATGAGGGCTCAGCTCTGGGCGCTTGTATGCGGTGACTTCTCTGGATGCCACATTTCCGGGCACTTGCTCTACAATGGCCTCACTTCTGTTCCTGTACGGCCTCCGCTGGGTGCGGCCTCACTCACTGGGAGGAGGTCAGTTACCGGCCTCTGGGCTTGGACCTGGTGCCCTGTAGGTAGCAGCTGTGACTTGGAGGACCCCGGCTATGACTGACTCCTGACAGTGTTCAGGGCCCATCCTGCCGCTATAGTGACTGGCAGACCCGGCCGTACAGGGTTACTGGGCGTTCGCCTCTGAGTGATGGAATCAGCGCGCAGACGATTATTGTCTCAGCCCGGAGCGGTGAGAGCCGGGGCCCTATAATCCGGCACATTCCAGCCGTTCATCCTAATCCGCCTACAGCGGCCGCTAATGTGCGCCCTCCAGGCAGGAGAGGAGGCGAGTCCCCACACCGGCCTCACATGGAGGCTCGCACCATGGGGATCGAAGCTTCAGCATCCCGCCCGGAATAAACTGCACTCGCTTTCTTATATACCTTGCGTTTTTATTCTTCACCATTTACTTCGTCAGGGAATAAAAACATTTAAATAATTGTTACGGAAAACAGCGCCACCCTGACCCATGGGTTGTATTTGGTATTACAGCTCAGGGTCCTGCAATACCGGCTGTGAGCAGATGTGGCGCTGTTTCTGTAGCAGAGCAGCCATGTTTTTCCACTCTGAGCAGGGCTGTGTCCAGGAAATCTCTAACCATAGGGATCTGGTTTGAGCGGGCATTTCCCCTTTAAATGTTATGGTCACCTTTGGGGACTTTCTTTTGTATTTAAATGCATTTATTTTTGAGCCAAATATTTTTTGCAAATTGGTTCCAGTAAAATTTTTTCACAGTTTGGCTTTTACAGGCTTTTTAAGTGGCTGTGGAATGAGTCAACTGAGGACCTGTCAGTGAGCTCCTCTCACTGACACAAAGTTCTGCTCAGCTTTCATGTAGGCTCAGTAAAATGACAGCTTAAAAAAAAAAAAAGCTGCAAGCTCACTGATGAATTCTCAGTTAACTCATTCCGCAGATGTCAGATGCAAAAAATTTAATAAATCCCATTTTTAATAAAATCAAAATATATGCATTTAAGAAAATGTAAAAAATGCCAGGTAAGTGTGAACGATGTCTTGTAGGTGGCCAGGTGGATTGTCTGTACTTACTGTACAGGCAGGGGCGTACATAGGAATCATGGGGCCCCATAGCAGAAGCTCTAATTGGGCCCCCCCCCCCCAAAAAAAATGTAAATAATTGTCGGGGTCACCAAAGATCAGATCTCACAACTTTCTATCCTTTACATAGTAATTTTCCTCCTGCTGATGTCCTAGATCTCTCTTTCATTGCCCCATAAAGTGTGATGCCAAAAAAGGGCCCCCCAAGCACAGTATGAAACCCCCATGGTGAATTCCTCCACATGCACAGTATAATGACCCTACTGTACCCCACCTCAACTCCCAGGGTAAAGTATGCTGACCCCAACACAGTATGATCCCCCAACTGTGAGCCGCTAGAGAGGATGGTACATAATAAGGGACGGCTCTATACATAATGAGTACACTATATACTAAGGGACTGTGCTATACATAATAAGGCTACATTCCTGCATCTGTGTGCAGTGTCGGTGTGCTGCCCTGTTTTACTGACGCATTGAGCATGTCCTATTCTAATCCTCAAAATCGGATCAGAACAGGACATTCTCTGCCCTCTTAGATCTCATTCTCAGATCCGTGATTTTCATGGATGTGTGAATGGATCTATAAAACTGTACGAGTCCGTGGACCATCCGATAAAAAGATCTGGCAGCACACGGACATTTCACACAAATGTGAGAATGCAGCCTAAGGGATTTTACAGATAACATCATCACTGCAAGTCACACAGTGCAGATACAGAATAATATTTACATCCAGGCACTTACCGCTGACGTCTCATCTGATCAGAGCCGGTTTCTGCTGCTTCTTCTCCATCTGGTCAGACCTTCATGTCGACATCTCCCAGCCACGATGATCAGTACAGCCCTAAAAATAACAAGGTCAGATATTGTCGGCATACATGTGTCTCCCCCGCTCTGCATCCTCGAATACAGATATGTAACCCCCCCCCCATTAATATACTATTAGCCACTTAGTAATCAAAATATAAAGTGATAAGCAGCACTGTGCCCCCCATTAACTATAATCTGCACCGGCCAATAAAATAAATCATTCAGTCTCTGTGACTCTCCCCAATTAACTGTAAGGCTATGTGCACACGGGAAATATACAAGGCTTCACAGTACAAGCAAAGTGAAACCCCCATCATTGCTCTCTCCCAGCCCCCATCATTGCTCTCTCCCAGCACCCTCGCAATTGCTCTCTCTCAGCACCCCCGTCATGGCTCTGTCCCAGCACCCTCATCGTTCCTCTCTTCCAGCACCCCCATCATTGCTCTCTCCCAGCCCCCATCATTGCTCTGTCCCAGCACCCGCATCATTGCTCTCTCCCAGCACTCCCATCATTGCTCTCTCTCAGCACCCGCATCATTGCTCTCTCCCAGCACTCCCATCATTGCTCTCTCTCAGCACCCGCATCATTGCTCTCTCCCAGCACTCCCATCATTGCTCTCTCTCAGCACCCGCATCATTGCTCTCTCCCAGCACTCCCATCATTGCTCTCTCTCAGCACCCGCATCATTGCTCTCTACCAGCACTCCCATCATTGCTCTCTCTCAGCACCCGCATCATTGCTCTCTCTCAGCACCCGCATCATTGCTCTCTCTCAGCACCCGCATCATTGCTCTCTCCCAGCACTCCCATCATTGCTCTCTCCCAGCACTCCCATCATTGCTCTCTCTCAGCACCCCCATCATTGCTCTCTCCCAGCACCCCCATCATTGCTCTGTCCCAGCACCCCCATCATTGCTCTGTCCCAGCACCCCATCATTGCTCTGTCCCAGCACCCCCATCATTGCTGTCCCAGCACCTCCATCATTTCCTCTCAGCACCCCCATCATTACTCTGTCCCAGCACCTCCATCATTGCTCTCTCCCAGCACCCCCATCATTGCTCTCTCCCAGCACCCCCATCATTGCTCTGTCCCAGCACCCCCATCATTGCTCTGTCCCAGCACCCAATCATTGCTCTGTCCCAGCACCCCCATCATTTCCTCTCAGCACCCCCATCATTACTCTGTCCCAGCACCTCCATCATTGCTCTCTCCCAGCACCCCCATCATTGCTCTCCCCTTCCCTACCATCCCCATCATTGCTCTCCCCAGCCCTATCAGCCCCATTATTGCTCTTCCCAGCCACATCATTCCTCTCCCCAGCCCAATATTTCTCTCCCCAGTCCCATCAACTCCATTATTGCTCTTCCCAGCCCCATCATTCCTCTCCCCCCACCTCCCCTCCCCAGCATTTCAGTAAAAAAAAAACAACTTACCTCAGCTCGCTCGCCTGCAGCATCCTCCTGGTTGCCGGCAGCTTTCTTCCTGACCCAGGCGCGCGCTGCATGATGACGTCATCAAGCTGCGCGCGCCTGGGTCAGGGAGGAAGCAGAGGACGAAACCTCCAGCTCCGCGTCTATTCTCCTCCTGACAGCAGCGGAGCTGCAGGGATCGCTCCCTGACCGCCGCGTGCAGGGAGCAGCTGCATGGTGGAGACCCGGCGCTGCTGCACCGGCGGCGGTATGTCCACCCCTGGACTGCTATGGGGTCCCCCGGCTCACGGGCCCCATAGCAGTCGCGTGGTCTGCCGCCATTGGCGGTACGCCACTGCGTACAGGAGCTGGGAGCACTGGCTGTAGCCTCCTCCATCTCCTCGCACTCGTCTGCCGCCCTCTGGCGGTCGCTGTAGGTCATGGCGCACACGGCGGCTCCGGACTCCACCAGGAACTTACACACCTGGACGTTGTTGCAGGAGGCGGCGCAGTGCAGCGGGGTCCTGACAGCGACACCAAGCGGAGAAAACGACAGAAACCGCCACAGAAAACCCCCTGAAAAACTAGACCGTCTGTCCTCAATCACCCAGACCCTCGGGGGCTCAACTTTTCTATTTCTTGGACCAAGAATTTTTTTTCTTTTTCTCCCATTGATGCAATCTGGCCGGGGGCTGAGTCACGTGCTGGCCGGGGGGGCGGGGTAGTGCTTAATAAGTGCTCTCAGGCCTCTAACAAGGGATGGGGGGTTTTCTGCCGACCCCCTTTAATGCGAGCCGATATTCGGGGCAGCAGCCGGCGCTGTCTGCTGCGTTTACCTTCACTCCGAACTGTATGAGGAACTGGACGATCTCGGTGTGGGGGGCGCACACGGCGGTGTGGGGGGCTGTGAGACCCTCGTCGTTGGGCTGGCTGGGGTCTTCCACCTGCAGATGAGGGGGATGGAGGAGATACAACATTAGTGCTGGCAGAAATCCAGAGCGCGGGAGTCATCAGCACAATAAGCGAAGGAGCGGGACGGGACGAGCGCGGTAATGAGGGGGACAAGGGCCGCATTCAGCAGAGGAAAGGAATGAGGGGGGCTTCTAATTCTACCAATCAGAGGCGGATAATATCTGGCTGCAGGACAGGAATGACATCACCGCCCATCAGCTCTCATCACATTGCCCTCTGTTCACACCTGAGCTGTGTCCACAGTTTATAACTGAAGCAATAACTGTCATAAAGCCGCTGTAAATGGGACAGAAAATCTGAGCAAAACTTAACTGCAGATTTTAGTGCAGATTTGGCCACAGATTTCACTCTTTGCAAACCATTAAGTGAAATTAGCTGTGACAATCCACACTGCGAAGTTGTGTGGGTGCTATATGATGCGTGTTGTAGGCACTGTATAGCGGTAATGTGTGGGCACTATATGATGTGTGTTGTAGGCACTGTATAGCGGTAATATGTGGGCGCTATATGATGTATGTTGTAGGTACTGTATAGCGGTAATGTGTGGGCACTATATGATGCTTGCTGTAGGCACTGTATAGCGGTAATGTGTGGGCACTGTACGATGCGTGCTGTAGGCACTGTATAGCAGTAATGTGTGGGCACTGTGTGATGCGTGCTGTAGGCACTGTATAGCGGTAATACGTGGGCCCTGTGTGACGCGTGCTGTAGGCACTGTATAGCGGTAATGCGTGGGCCCTGTGTGATGCGTGTTGTACGTACTGTATAGCGGTAATGTGTGGGCACTATATGATGCGTGTTGTAGGTACTGTATAGCGGTAATGTGTCGGCGCTATATGATGCATGTTGTAGGTACTGTATAGCGGTAATGTGTGGGCGCTATATGATGCGTGTTGTAGGTACTGTATAGCGGTAATGTGTGGGCGCTATATGATGCGTATTGTAGGTACTGTATAGCGGTAATGTGTCGGCACTATATTATATATTGTACTGTATAGCGGTAATGTGTGGGCACTATATGACGGCATTTTGTATACTTATACAAATAAATATTGGCATCCTGCTTTGCTTTTGCTCACGGCCCCGTCGCCTTCTCTCCTCTGCCGGCGCCTCGTCGCCTTCTCTCCTCTGCCGGCGCCCCGTCGCCTTCTCTCCTCTGCCGGCGCCCCGTCGCCTTCTCTCCTCTGCCGGCGCCCCGTCGCCTCCTCTCCTCTGCCGGCGCCCCGTCGCCTCCTCTCCTCTGCCGGCGCCCCGTCGCCTCCTCTCCTCTGCCGGCGCCCCGTCGCCTCCTCTCCTCTGCCGGCGCCCCGTCGCCTCCTCTCCTCTGCCGGCGCCCCGTCGCCTCCTCTCCTCTGCCGGCGCCCCGTCGCCTCCTCTCCTCTGCCGGCGCCCCGTCGCCTCCTCTCCTCTGCCGGCGCCCCGTCGCCTCCTCTCCTCTGCCGGCGCCCCGTCGCCTCCTCTCCTCTGCCGGCGCCCCGTCGCCTCCTCTCCTCTGCCGGCGCCCCGTCGCCTCCTCTCCTCTGCCGGCGCCCCGTCGCCTTCTCTCCTCTGCCGGCGCCCCGCCGCCTTCTCTCCTCTGCCGGCGCCCCGCCGCCTTCTCTCCTCTGCCCGCGCCCCCTCGCCTTCTCTCCTCTGCCCGCGCCCCCTCGCCTTCTCTCCTCTGCCTGCGCCGTGCCCCTTCCTCACTAATATTATTTGCTTTCCTTAGATTTGCTTTCTGACAACATTGTGCTTTCGCTGACCCACGCTGCAGCCGCAGAGGTCGTCCTGCAGATCATCTCGGAGTGTTACCCCCAGGTAATAATAAATACTATTAATTACAGCCCCATCTGTGACCTGAGCAGATCCACACTAGGCTATGCCACTGGAGATCCTTGGGGACCCCGCTGGGACCCCCACAATCTTTTTTGTCTCTCTTGGGCTAATGATACATGGGGTAAGAAC
Organism: Phyllobates terribilis; assembly: GCF_046119375.1. Taxonomy (NCBI): domain Eukaryota; kingdom Metazoa; phylum Chordata; class Amphibia; order Anura; family Dendrobatidae; genus Phyllobates; species Phyllobates terribilis. Next base: position 167,421 of record NW_027363648.1, read on the forward strand.
CAGCGCCCCCCTGTCCATAGGCTGCTTGTGAAATTCTCTATATATATTTTTGTAGCTTCAGTCTTTGGACCTGAGTTGTCGTCGTCTCTCCAAGCTGACTGGTTTTGCTCATCTCTTCTCTCTGACCCGGCACCTGCAGAGTCTGAACCTCTCCTATAACGAGGTACGTCGCCTCCTTGCGCAGGGATCGGGTCTGCTGCCGTCGTGACGTCTTTTCCGATTACCCCGTATATGCCATCGATCGTGGGGTACCGGTGGGTAACAGTGGCAGTCAGTGGTCTCCTGAAGACCCCCGTCCTGCCATCTCTGTACATCTGTGTTCCCAGTATAGTACAAGGGATCAAACAGTCGCAGAGTCCAGGGCAAAAATAAGTAAAAATTTATTTAAAAATGAATAAATAAACTAAAACTCATAATTTTCATTTGTCTCGCTTTTCCCAATTAAAAATAAAGAAATTTAAAAAAATAAATAAAAAGAAAAATTGGTATATCGAATCCGTAAAACTCCATCCTATGAAAATATAAAGAACCCAAATTGTAAACCGTTTAAAAAAATCAAAATAATTGAATTTTCGATCGCTGCACTTCTCAAAAATGGAATAAAAAACAATCGATCAAAATGGTATGAATAAAAATACAAAAAGACCCTCACCCAGCCCCAGCAACAGAAAAAGTTACAAGTCCCAAAAATGGAGGAATAGAAAGCCCATACTCATCCTGGGAAAAAAAAACCCAGGCCATATAGACGGAACAATAAAATGGTTTGTGGCTCTTGGAAGAAGGCGAGAAACAAACAAATCTCTGTGTTTTCTGGTGGTAGCTGGTGACGGGAACATGTTCTTTTTTAGCTTTGCAGAGTTGAAGAGCTGGATCTGATCCACAACCTGGAGCTGAGAGAGCTGTGGCTGGAGGGAAACCCTCTGCACGGGGCGGTGGAAAGCTTCTCCGCCTGCTACAGGTGCCCGCACCTCTCTGCTATCACATTATTAAACAAATGCAAATCACCGATTCAATGCTTTTTTTTTTAATTTTTTTGTGTTGCACAGATTGGTAACTTATTTTCCCACCATTGAAAAACTAGTAAGTATACACCTAGGAAGACTGTAAAGCATCAACTGTATCCTAAAAGAAGGGGCATTCCCATCTCCAAGATCCTATCCCACTATGTAGTAGGTGTAATAATAATATTAGCAAATACCTCCAATTAAAATTGTAGTATTGTTCTTCTGATTAGCTATGTCGCTTACCCCATGTGCACTGCATTGTAGTAGTTTAGGTATCCATGATTACGACCACTAACAACTGTCGCTATGAGTGGTCATGACCATAGATACCTAAGCTACTACAATGCCCTGCACATAGGGTAAGTGACATAGTGAATCAGAAGAACTATACTGTATTCTAATTGGAGGTATTTTCGAATATTACTATTAGATCTACTACATATTGCGGTAGGATCTTGGAAATAGGCTGTATCTTTGCCTTTAAAAGGATAGTTCAATCTGTTGCATGGTGCGCTACCCCGTGTACCCCAGCTTTATAACTTCCCCCCCTGTGAGCCTTCCATCATACCAGTCACCTTTCCTGTCCTGTATTATATCCGCTGTCTCCATTCTTGCAGGACGGACAGTTTTTTAAAGAGAATCTATTTTTTGAGCCAGAAGAAGCCCAACCTCTCCCACAGGCAAAGGGAAGTTGTATTCTTCTTTCACTTAAAGGGCTTGTCCAGAGCCGTTCACTTCCACATCGGATATTAGCGGTGCTGATGACGTTGCGATCCGCAGACCTACCGAGACGCTAGCATGATGGGCAGGTATCGTGCACCCGTCCGGTTCATTAGAATAGGACATGTGCCCAATATCTGAACACACGGGTCATGACGTCAGCAGCACCGCTCACTTCCAGGGCGTTGGTAAGCAATGCTGAAGTTCTTTGAATAAGCCCTTTAAAAGGTGTTCTCCCAATGGGATATTCTATGGATATACCTTAAAGGGGTTTCCCAGTTTTGGAAACTCCCTTTTCTTTTGGCTGCTGTTTGTTTAAAAAAAAAAAGCGCTTTACTCGCCAGCCCCAGGTCCAGCACTGAGTCTCCGCCGCTGCTCCAAGTGTCTGTTATGGCCTGCAGCTCTGATGTCACGTCAATAGTGCTTGGCCCTGAGCGTATTGTGCCGCTACTGGCTGTGATGGCAGCACTACTGATAATGACACACTAAAAGGCGCAGCGGAGACTCCGTACCGGACCCAGTGAGGATGAGTACAGCACAGTTTCTTTAACAAAAAAAAATTGCAGAGGGGGAACAGGAGTTTTCCAAAGCTAGAAATCTCTTTAAATATCTGAGATGGACCAACCCTTTTATTGTCCCTTATATTATAGGTTAGATCTAAAGTAGTAAGGTGGTGGGGTGCCATCTTTAGTTGCCTCAATATGTAGGTTTGTGTATATAAATAAAGATATTTTTCTCTACGGCACAGGGCAAAAGTTTTAGTTGGAATAAATGCTGTAGAGTAAAGAATGCTTTCAGAAAGAGAAGTGCTAACGCCTTCACCCTCCAAACCTGTTTTCACCTTCATGACCCGGCCAAATTTTACACTTCTGCCCAGTGTCCCTCTGAGGTAATTACTCTGGAACGCTTCCACGGATCCCCCTGATTCTGAGACTGTTTTTTCCTGACATATTGTACTTCATGATAGTGATAAAAGACGGATTTTGGTAAGACCTTACCTGTAAAATCCTTTTCAGCGAAGGAAGGAAGGGAGACACAGTCATTACTAGTGGGCAGGCGGAGCCCACATAGGATAGAAACACCTCAGATTAAAAAAGAGTGTTGTCCGGCCCCTCCAGCTTGGGCTCCTCCTACTCCAGCTCTCCAGTCCGTACACAAGCTAAGGAAGAGCAAATATCACCAGCGGAGCAACATAACCCCTTCTGAAGAACTTCAGAGAAAAAACAAGAGACAGGTTATGCATATAACAGAAAAACCACACAGTCCCAGGTACTACTCACTGGACCTGACCACTGTGATGAGCTGGCAATGCTGGAACAGAGCCCTAGCGCGCCGACCTCAGCCCAGATAATCGCTATCAGAGAAGGGTCACGCTGCATCTGAAAACACAACAACACACTTCTGCCATGGGAGGGAGCTGTGTCTCCCTTCCTTCCTTCGCTGAAAAGGATTTTACAGGTAAGGTCTTACCAAAATCCGTCTTTCAGCAGCAGATGGAAGGAAGGGAGACACAGTCATTACTAGTGGGACGTCCCAAAGCAGTCCAAAAATTAAGGGTGGGAAAAAACCAACAGAGGCAGAATCCCAACAACCTAGAAAAATGCGCAACTAGCGCTAAATACAAGTTAACGATAACTTAAACTACAGCCGCCTGCAGGACCCTACGTCCTAAGGCTGCATCAGCGGAAGCACTGACGTCCACCTTATAAAACTTTGTAAAAGTGTGGACGGAGCGCCAGGTAGCCGCCCGGCAGAGTTGAGCTGCCGAGGCCCCTTGATGAAAAGCCCACGATGAACCCACAGCTCTTGTGGAGTGAGCTCGAATCTTAATTGGACAAGATTCGCCCTTGAGTCGGTAAGCCTCTAAAATGGCCGACCGAATCCATCGAGCTATAGTGTCCTTGGAAGCTCGTTGACCACGCCGACGACCTGCTGGAATCACAAACAGAGAGTCCGATTTCCGAAAACCTTGAGTAATAGACAAATAGAACTTCAAAGCCCGCACTAAATCCAATGAGTACAAGGCCCGTTCCTTTGCATTCCTCGGTTCCGGACAGAGCGAGGGCAACACAATATCCTGGTTAACATGAAATTGTGACACCACCTTAGGTAGAAAGTCGCCCCGTGTGCGAAGCACCACACGATCCGGGAGAAACTCCAGAAAAGGAGGCGAGCAAGAAAGAGCCGCCAGTTCAGAAACCCTTCTCAAAGAGGTGACTGCCACTAAAAAGGCAACCTTCCAAGAAAGCAAAGAAAGGCTAACGGAGTCCATAGGCTCAAAAGGCCCATGTTGAAGAGCCTCCAAGACCAGATTGAGCCGCCAAGGGGACACAAGCGCCTTCCGCGGCGGAAACTGACGGGTTACCCCGCGAAAAAAGGAACGAACGTCCCTACGCGAGGCGATAGCCTTCCGAAACAGCAAGGACAAAGCAGAAACCTGACCCCTCAGAGTGCTAACTGCCAAACCCTTGTCCAGGCTATACTGCAAAAAGGCCAACAAATTGGGAATGGAAAAAATCCTCGGGTTCCTTGAAGAACCCGAACACCATGAAAAGAAGGCCTCCCAAGTCTTGTGATAGATCCTAGTAGTGGCAGGACCCCTGGCAGCTCGCAGAGTGGCAATGACTTCGGCTGAAAAACCTTGACGAGTCAAGATTTCGGTCTCAAGAGCCACGCCGTCAAACGCAGAGACTTCAGGTCCGGATGACGAACGGGCCCTTGGGTTAACAGGTCCGGGCGAAGAGGGAGAGGAAGTGGAGGCGCAGCCAGAAGCGACACCAGCGTCGAGAACCACGTCCTCCTTGGCCAGTCTGGGGCTACTAACATAGCCGGGACTCTTTCCAGTCTGATCCGACGCAACACCAGAGGAAGTAAGGATATCGGCGGGAACACATAGATTAGCTCGAATTGGTCCCACAGAGCCACCAGAGCATCCACCGCCACAGCCTTCGGGTCCTTGTACCTGGACATGAACGTCGGTAACTTGGTGTTGAACCTTGATGCCATCAAATCCACTTGAGGAGTTCCCCAACGGGAGCACAGCTGTGCAAAAATTTCTGGGTGAAGACTCCATTCTCCGGGATCCACCTTCTCGCGACTGAGGAAGTCCGCCGTGATATTCTGAACTCCCGGAATGTGAATCGCAGAGATGGCTGGCACCTTGGCCTCGGCCCATACCAGGATCCGAGACACTTCCATCATGAGCCTGGAGCTCCTCGTTCCACCTTGATGGTTGATATACGCGACCGCCGTCGCGTTGTCTGTCTGCACTCGGACTGGCAGACCGTTTAAAGGGACCGTCCAGTGTTGGAGGCAAAGGAAAATCGCCCTCAATTCCAGGATGTTGATCGGCAGGACAGACTCTTCCGACGACCAAACTCCCTGAATCCAGAGATCGTTCCAGACACCCCCCCCAGCCTGACAGGCTGGCATCGGTGGTTATGACCGACCACCTCGGAAGGAGGAAGGACTTCCCCAGGGATAACGCTTCCGGACGTAACCACCATTCTAGAGACTCTTGCACCCTGTGGGAGATGATGACACTGCGATCCAGCGAAGCCTGTGATCGATCCCAACGGTTCAGAATGAGCATTTGGAGAGTCCTGGAATGAAATTGGGCAAACGGAAGTGCCTCCATTGACGCCACCATCAAACCCAAAAGGCGCATACACCTTCGAAGGGACATTGCTGTCGAAGACTTCATAACCTGTACATGTCGAAGAAGACTTGCTTGCTTGTCTGGAGGCAGGGACACCACTGCTCGTACCGTGTCGAAATGCATCCCCAAAAACAGGATTGACTGCGACGGTTCCAGAGACGACTTCTTCCAATTGACCAGCCACCTGAAGTCCTCCAGGAGCTGAAGGGATAGATTGCGAGCCGTCACCGCCTCCTCCTTTGAGGACGCCACAATCAAAAGGTCGTCTAGGTAGGGAAGAACCGTAACCCCCTGTCTTCGAAGGATCGCCATGAGAGGTGCCAGAATTTTTGTAAAAACTCTGGGCGCCGAGGCCAACCCGAATGGTAGGGCCACAAACTGGAAATGGTCCTGACCTATGGCAAAACGAAGGAAGCGTTGGTGGGCCCTTCCGACGGGAACATGCAAATAAGCGTCGCGAATGTCGGTTGACACCAAAAAGTCGTTCTGCGACAGGGCCGCCACAACCGAGCGAAGCGACTCCATGCGGAATTTCCGGGTGCGGACATGCCGATTCAATCTTTTGAGATCCAGAATGGGGCGAAATTTGTCCTCCTTTTTGGGGACCACAAAGAGGTTTGAATAAAACCCTCTTCCCCGATCCTCCGGCGGAACCGGTACCACCACACCCTTCAGCAGAAGGGAATCGACCTCCTGCCGTAGAGCGGCAACTAGCTCGGGCTCTGACGGAATGCGAGATCGGCAAAACCTGTCCGGGGGTCGAGAAAGAAACTCTATGAAGTAGCCTGCTGACACAACCCGCGTCACCCAGGAGTCCGAAACGCGGGACGCCCAAGTCGATTCGAATTGGAGCAGGCGACCCCCCACTCGAGAGCCCTCGAGTGAAAACCTGGCGTCAATCCGCCTTAGCGGGCTTTTTGTCAGCGTCCCGCTTGTCTTGACGGAAGCTCTGTTTCCAGGGAGTGCGGGATTTCTGAGAAGCCTTTTTTCCTGAAAAAGAGGGACGACCCGATCCCCAAGAGGGCTGACCGGACCGTCCCCTGGACCGAAAGGGCCGCCGACTACTACCGGCACTAGGCCTGCCCGACGCAGAAGCCACAGTTCTTCGCTGTGGTAAGGCCGCTTCTTTTGCCTTTGCCTTGACAATCAGCTCCGTGAGGTCAGATCCAAATAACTGACCACCCTTGTAAGCTAAAGATAGCAAACCTTGCTTGGAAACCGCGTCCCCGGTCCACTGTCTGAGCCACAGTGCTCTTCTGACTGTGACCGCCGAGGATTGCGCCCTGGACAGCAGTGACGCGGTATCCAAACCTGCATCACTGCCATATCGGGCCGCATCCTCCAACAACTTGAAAAGCCCATCTACCTCGGATAGCGGGGATCCATCCTGCCACGCCGTCCGTAGACGGTCCAACCAGCTTAGGGAAGCTTTACAAGCACACATGGATCCTAGCACCGCTCTGAATCCATGACCCGCGGCCTCGTAGATGGATTTCGCCGCCATCTCCGTTTTTCTGTCCAGCGGATCCTGCAGACTCGCCTTCCCTTTAACAGGCAGTAATGAGGATTTGCTAAGCTGGGATAAAGGGACATCCACTTCAGGAGAAGGAATCCAATTATCAATCAACTCCGTGGAACACGGATACAGTGCCTCAAAAAAATCGTGTTCCCTGAAAACGTTTATCTGGACACAGGCGTTCCTTCTCCACTGCCCCATTAAGCTCATCCAGAGATGGTAATGCCAAGCGCGACCTATGCGACTCCTGAAACATCCGGGCCGACTTACCAGGACGTCTAGTTACCTCCTCCGGAAACTGTAACGCCTCCCTCATGGCTCCAATAAAAGCCTCTGCACGGCCCAAAAAAGAGGCAGAGTGCCCCTGCCGATCCTCCTTATCCGAATCGGACATCTCCCCATCTGAGCTTGAAGGGGAACCCTCCATAACAGAGATCTCCGAGTCGCTGCGCGGGGAGGGCAGTACCGGCCTGTGGCGCTTCCTGCCATGAGAGGATCTAGCTGACACCCAATAACCTAGAAGGTCAGACAGGCCATCAATAGAACGAGTGAGGGCCTCCATTTTGACCACTGCCCCATCACCGAAACCCCCGACCGCTGCGCTTGACGCCGTCGAGGACTCCTGCGTGTCAGACACGCGAGACTGATCCTGTAGCGGACCTGGGAGACGGTCCGCATCTCCTGGACCCTGATCTGACATGCCCTCACACAGTATATGGCAGGTTAAACCTGTCAGTAAGTAGGACAGTGTGGTTTCTTAAAAGAAAGCTGAAGGGTTAAAGCTCTTAAAGAGAGAGCTACCCCAGCTGACCCCCAATTAAGGGATAACCGCCTAATAAGGGGTTAATGTCGCAGACTCCCCACAACCTCTGTGAAAAGAAAAGGATGTGCGAGCCCCAGACAAAAAAGGGAACCTCTATATGAGGTAATAGCTGCAGGACAGCACAGTCTGCCACCTTATTGTGCCTCAGAAAGGTGCCCTGCGCTGAGGGGGTGAGGGGTTAAGCTTCTGCCCTGACAGGCAGAAGCGACTCACCCAGCTGGCCGCGGTGCAGTGTTCCTTCGGTCTGTCGGGAGGAGAGGAGAGTGAGGAGCCCGATGGAAGCCGTTCAGTAATGGCCGCCGCGCTGTGAGGAGAGAGAAGCCGGAAGAGGAGGGGCAGGAGAAAACGCGCGCTCAGAGCGCTTCCTGCCCGCGAAAGACCGGGAAGGCGCGAAGCCACGCCCCCCGCCGGCTTCAAAAAAAGCGCGCGCGACTCCTCCGCTCTCCGCTCCTGCCCCGCTTCCATGTCCTGCAGGCATCCACCTGCGGACAAAAAAAACACAAGTCACCACCAGAATACATGTAGCAGCGGCTGCCGTAGCAGCGGCTGCCGCAGCAGCCGCTGAAACACTCAAAACACATTAACATGCTGAGTACTCACCCAGCTGAGCGCCACAGGGACCCCCAGGGATTTGTGGCGCTGTGCCCAAGCTTCCCCCCAGGGCGGAGAACGCAGTGACCCCAGATGCGCGGTTTGCGTCCCCGCCAGGGAAGCATCCCTCATCCCCCGGGGCCGGCAGGGTTCTGCAGGGACCTCTCTCAAAGGGTAATGCAGATCCGCCAAGGGAGGGGTGGGGGTCCAGCAGCGCTGAGACCTCAAGACCACGGGGGTCTAAGTCTCTGTCCGATAAAAATAAAAAAATTTTCTGAGGAGCTGCTTCCAGCAGCGACCATCCTCTGTGACCTCAAATTTTAGACTGGAGAGCTGGAGTAGGAGGAGCCCAAGCTGGAGGGGCCGGACAACACTCTTTTTTAATCTGAGGTGTTTCTATCCTATGTGGGCTCCGCCTACCCACTAGTAATGACTGTGTCTCCCTTCCTTCCATCTGCTGCTGAAAGTTGTTCAATATGACTTGCATTTATTTGTGAAAAAAACGGAAATTTGGTGAAAATTTAGCAATTTTCAAAGTTTTAATTCTTATGACCTTAAATCAGAGAGATGTCACACAAAATAGTTAATAACATTTCCCACATGTCTACTTTACATCTGCATCATTTTGGAAACATAATTTTATTTTTGTTAGGAAGTTATAAGGATTAAAAATTGACCAGCAATTTCTCATTTTTCCAACAAAATTTACAAAACCATTTTTTTTTTTTAGGGAACATATCACATTTGAAGTGACTTTGGGGGGCCTATATGACAGAAAATGCCCAAAAGTGACATTGTTCTAAAAACTGCACCCCTCGAGGTGCTTAAAACCACATTCAAGAAGTTTATTAACCCTTCAGGTGCTTCACAGGAATTAATGGAACGTGGAAGGAAAAAATGAACATTTTACTACTTTTTTTTTCACAAAAAATTTACTTTAGCCCCCAATTTTTTTATTTTCACTAGGGTTACAGGAGAGAATGGACCCCAAATTGTGTTGCGCAATTTCTCCTCAGTACACCGCTACCCCATTTGTGGAAGAAAACCACTGTTTCGGCGCACGGCAGGGCTCGGAAGGGAAGGAGCACAGTTTGACTTTTCAAACACAAAAATGGCTGGAATCGAGAGCTGCCGCCATATCGCTTTTGGAGATCCCTGATATGCGTAAACAGTAGAAACGTTCCACAAGTGACGCCGTTTTGGAAACTAGATCCCCCAAGGAGTGTTAGCTGTGCGGGGTGCACCTTGTACTCCCAGGTGCTTCACAGAAGTTTATAACGTAGAGCCGTGAAAACAAAAAGTTACATTTTTCCCACAAAAAAATGTTCTTTTAGCCACAAATTTTGCATTTTCACAATGGTAACAGGAGAAAATGCACTGTAAAATGTATTGTGCAATTTCTCCTGAGTACGCCAATACCCCATATGTGGATGAAAACTACTGTTTGGGCGCACGGCAAGGCTCGGTAGAGAAGGAGTGCCATTTGACTTTTTAAATGCAAAATTAGCTGGATCATTAGCCGACGCCATGTTGGGTTTGGAGAGCCCCTGATGTGCCTAAACAGTGGAAACCCCCCTCCCCCCCAGAAGTGACACCATTTTAGAAATTATACCCCTTTGGGAATTTATCTGCAAGTGTAGTGAGTTTACCAGAAACAAGCAGCGGTGGATGTTGCTGAGTGAAAATTGCAAATCTGCATTGTAGTGACCAGTACGTTGTAGTCCTCAGTACGTTGTAGCCCCCAATACATTGTAGTGACCAGTACATTGTGTCCAGCCCATGCTTCTGGAGACACACACCTGTAATTTAGGCAGGCTGTCATCGCTACAGAAATGCCAAACGTGTGGATGCTAAATGTGGTTTAGGCGCAGATGACTGCCTTCTGGACATCTGTCAAGCCAGCAGTCTTCCCCATGATTGTGGAGCTTAATGAAACAGAATAAGGTTCCTTTTTAAATGCTTCGGAAGCCTTTGCAGGTGTTTTTTGTTAATTATTCTAATTTACTGAGATAATGACTTTTGTGTTTTCATTGGATGTAAGCCATAATCATCAATATTAACAGGAATAAACACTTGAAATAGATCACTCTGTAATGACTCTATATGAGTTTCACTTTTTGTATTGAAGAACTGAAATAAATTAACTTTTTGATGATATTCTAATTTTGTGAGAAGCACCTGTAAATGAGAGTATTATAACACTATTACAATACTGCACCCCTGTATATTCTCCCTGGAGTTCACCAAATTCTGTACTATACATAGTAGACGAAACATAATAAATTCAGATACACGGCTGCTAGATATTAATTGAATTCTTTATTGGCTTCATACAAGATATCAAATGTAGAATTTCCCACCAGTCGTGTGGGGCAATAGTCATGTGGCCCTGATGATGATGGGCTCACGGAGAGTCGTCCGTCAGAACTCAGGAGAGGAAAAACCCCCGGTGGAGGAAACCTCTAGGGAACCATGTCTGACGGACTGCCCTTCCCTTGGGCAGTGCTGGATGATGGCAGCTTGTGCTGTAGATCGGGGTTGATGCAGCAGAAGATTCACTTATTCAGTGATTACATCTGACTGCAGAAAGTAATGAGAACAGAGACCGAGCCCGGAATCTGCCTCGTCCTGAAGTGCGGCTCCTCTGCTCCTGACATGGCGGCCGCCACATCATTGACTTCTTATAGCCGTCACCTCCAGCCGTACCCCGTCTTCTTAGTGGGACCCCAGGTCGCTTATAGTGATCTGTAGAAAGAGGGAACAGAACTGATCATGGAGCAGCCGAATATTTAATATCAGAGACGTTCACACGATTTACTCCCAGTCACTGCTGCTTAGTGCACTCCTCTAACCTGGATTATATTTGGTCCATGGTGATGACAGAAACACCGACACTTGTTATAGCTGCGGGGGTCATTCTTGTTCTGGTTCACACCTCTGTGTACAAAATAACAGAAAACCCCTTAGAATCCTGCTATAATTAATCTCTTAATGCATCTTTTTAGGGGCTGGAGCTAAGCTTTACTGATAAACAGCTCCAATAATGGCAGCGCCCCCCCCATCATATTTATACATTCACTACATTGAGGGTATTATGGAAAGTCCATGGTTACTTACTGGTGCAGGCTGGTCTGTGGTTCAGGGTCGTGTCCGGTTGAAGGTCAGGGCGATCTCGTGGACCGTCATTGACTCTACATGCCGTTTATAGGCATGGAGTCACTTCCTGACCTTTTTGGGAAATGCGCTGATCCTGCCGGTCTGCAGGCAGGATATCAGATGAGTCCTCATCAACCGATGCCGGAACTCTGCTCTGGGTTCACCGCCATCTGCTATAAGCTCGTAGGCAAACGCTATGGCGAATAAGCCACAGTCATAACTGTTCCTCTGCTGATCCACATCGATAAATGTCAGATGTTTCAGGGGCTCTTCGACCACTTCACTGTACAGGTTGATAATCTGCTCACAGATGGACGGAGTCAGATTTCCGGAGTTGATGCTGTCGGCCACAAAGATTTGGCCATTTTTGTAGCAGGTGGTCAGCCAGTGCACCCTCTCCTCATCATAGTGGATTTGTACAGCATTCTTCAGTACACTGTACCCTGGCACTAGAAGAGCGCAGGGGGGCTGCAGGCCATCAAAACCCTCAAACTGACTCTGCAGCAGGTCCTGTGCCATCATGATGATCTCATCATCCAGGAAGCCTTCCTCCCCTTTGCTCAGCAGGATGGTTAACTGCTCTGGAGACAGGATGTCCTCCTGTTTCCCGATATCGGGCATCTCCACTTGTGGGGTCTCCATCTCCGGGGTTACCTCTCCCAGTAGATCAGAAAGGTTTTCTGTAGCAGCTCTCTTGGCCGGTGGCAGCATCTCGGGCTGACTGTCCTCAGAGGTTGGTGCTTTTCTTTTTAGATTGTCCCGGGGTCTTGTTTGTAGCAGCCCCTCGTGTGCACCTTGTGCACATTCTGGATCGGCAAGATCCTCTCCACTTTCTGCAATGGTGGACGTGGATTCAGTATCACCTACTATGTAGGTTGGGCTCTTCTCACCGCTGTCTTGGCTGATGACGTGGTCTTTACGTCTGGTTATAGCAACTGACCTGAAGCGCCTGACTGCTGTAATGGTGGCAGATTTCGTGGCCAGGAAGGAATCCTTCAGCAGTGTTCTCCAATTGCGATGGGATTTCCTGAATTGGGTCAGAAGGCTAAAGCCAATTGACTTGCAGGAAGAGAGAGCCTTGACCAGCAGCCGCTGGCCATAACGGGGACGTCCATGAATCCTCATGATGGCGTCGCTTTCTTTCTCCTTCTTTCTCCTTTTATTCCTTTAGCTTTGTGTATCCAATAAAGAGTGACACAAAAGACAGCCCCGGCTCTGCGTTCAGGCATTCTATACACTTTACTCCCATTGTGATGTCATAGAGCCGATGATGACACCAGAGTTCCATGTAGATCGTGACATCACCGCCATGTAGATGATGACATCACAGCTCCAGGCCCAGCTGCTAAGGGCTCCCCAGTAAGATTGATGGTGACTCTACAGCTACATGCAGTTATTTTCTAACCCTTGTTCAAACATTTTCAGCCGCATTCTCCATATATTGGAATGAGGAGGTGCGTCTGTGTGTAGCCAAATCTCCACCGACGTATATAGAGAATGCAATAGGGGGGTATTGGTGGTTTATGGCACTTGCTGTAAAGAGTAAGTGCACAATATGACCCATGTTACATGTAGTTTTACCAGAAAGGTTTGCAGTTGAACTTGTTAAAGGCGTCATGTTTTTACAGTATGTTCACACGTTGCGTTTTTGCTGCTGTTTTTTTCTGCAGCCAAAACTTGATGTCTTGGCAGTAAAAAAGCTGCAGACAAAAAACAGTTTTTTATTGCGTCTTTTTGCTGCGTTCTTCAGGATCCCAAAGTTCAGCTTTGCTTCCACCATACAAGCATGAGCAATGCAAGGTGTTAGGCCACCAACAACAGACGGATGTGACACCAGAAAACATTTTGGGGAAAAGGGGCAATTTGATACAATTATTTAGTGGAAAAAGATTTTTATGTCTGAAAAACTAGTGACTATTCATGAAAAAATACACAATTGGAAGTGTAAAAACAGCTAGGGGAATTGGTCAGTCATAGTTTACCCAAGACTTGGCGGTGCATTGAGATATCAGGTATTGTTTACTTTTACACATATCACTAATTTAATTAAAATGTACTAATCCTATCTGCCATCTCGGGTGAGGAAACCAAGACATTTAGGTTTAAATGTGGGAAAATCACAGAAATAAATGGGTTTCACGTCCAGCCATGCTTGATTTTTTTTCACTAAAAGCGCTGCAAGAACTGTTGGCAACGTTTTCTGCTGCATTTCTGCTGCTTTTTTGCACTTACTTGTTACTTTCTATGAGTGAAAAAACGCTGCAAAAATGCTGAAAGAATTAACATGCATCAGTTTTCCAATTCAGTCAGGAAGAGTAAAACAAAAAATAAGCGTGAACCTGAGATTTCTGAAATTTCCTAGCTTTTGCCGACATTGTAAAAAGCAGCTTTTAATTTGCATAAAAACGCAATGTGTGAACATAGCCTTAGGCTGCATTCACATGCTGCTTTCTCTAATCACCTTCATGACAGCACCAGCAGGAGGTTGCCTCCCCATCCTAATTAGGGACAGGAAACAAGAGGTTAAATAGCCCTTCCCTTCCCTCTAACCTCAGTGTTTTCTTGTCCCTAAGGGATGAAGAGGTTTCCTTCTGGTGGGGCTGTGGATCGATCGCCCTGTGCCTTCCTTCCATGTCCGCTGCTCTTTCCTCCCTGCGGGACCGCACCTCCAGAGCTCATTCAATGCTGGATGGTGAGAAGATATTGGTTGGGGGCCTCCTGTAGCTCTCCAGCCAGTTGCGATGTCTCCCCCTCTCCCTGAGCGCAACGCTCTCCTCCGGTGTATAGCTGGCCGCATGGAGAGCTCATAGGAAGTGACGCGCGCCGGTCCATTCAATGGCCGCGTCATCACTTATGGTTGCGTTCCAGGGTGGAATGCACTGCCATTTTGGAAATTTGAAATTTCAATAAAAAAAGTGCAATAATCAGGATTGGTGGTCCTGATATCAGGAGAGTGGGGGCCTCATCCTATTGGATGAGGACAGCGCTGGATCTCAGTTCCTGTATAAAAGGACCCTGATGTAAGACACCATAAGGAAGGACTGAGGTTCTAAAGATGGATGCGTCTGCCCCTAAAGCTGCATCTGCAGAGCCCAGCACAAACTCTGGCCCAGTGAGTATGTCTGGTATGGGTAGGTCCGTCTCGGTGCAGGATCCATTCTTATGTTTTCCCCTTATTATTTTAGTGTGACAAGGATCCTGCACTGAAATCAAAAGGAAAAACTTGCAAGTCACAGATGTGCCATTTGCAATAAGAAACTCCCACCCTTCCACCCACAAAATGGCCCTATGTCAGCCGTGTACAGAGAAGATTGTGAGTAACAATCATCCCTAATGGATGAAGTCAGGGGAATGGTGCGCCAAGAGATCCAGTTGTCGTTAGCCACCTTCTCACAATCTTTTTCAGGGGGTCCCTCAGTATAAAAAAAGAGGAAGTATGCCCCCAGAAAATTCCTCAGACTTTGAGGCAGAAAATTCAGCCCAGGAGGAATGGTTAGAAGAAGGCGAGGTCACTCCAGACATCAGTACTGATCAGGAGGATAGGAAATTCTTCTTCTCCTCTGATGACATGGAGGAACTTTTACTTGCCATCAGAAACGCAACGGACGTGGAAGAAGAAAAAACGCCACGTACAGTCCAAGACGAGATGTTTGGGAGATTGAGATCAAGAAAGAGAATGGTGTTCCCCATTCATGACAACTTCCAGAATTCAATTCTGGATGAATGGGAATTTCCAGAAAGAAGGCTGAACATCCCATCTGACCTAATGGATCGCTTTCCCTTAGATGGAAACATCTCTAAATGCTGGACAGAGATGCCTAAAGTCGACATTCAGGTGGCGAGGGTAGCGAAAAAGACTACCCTACCCTTTGAAGACTCCTCTCAGCTTAAGGATCCACTTGATCGTAAGATGGACAGTTTACTGAGAAAGTCATGGGAGACATCAGCTGCTGCCCTAAGAACAAACGTCACCTCCACCTGTGTCACAAGAACCTTGTTCCACTGGTTACATCAGTTAGAAGATTATATCCAGAGCGGTACTTCCAGAGAAGATCTTCTGGCCTCTCTACACCCTCTTACAGAAGGCAGCGGGATTCCTGGCGGACGCCTCCACTGAATCTGTCCTGATTGCAGCAAGAACTTCGGTTCTCTCCAATGCCGCAAGAAGGGCTCTATGGTTAAAGATGTGGAGTGGTGACATCCTTTCTAAATCCAAGTAATGCTCCATACCTTTCAAAGGGGAGTACGTGTTTGGTCCAACGCTGGACAATTTATTGTAGAAAGTGTCTGATAAAAATAAATCTCTCCCAGAACCAAAAAGAGGCTATTTTGTCCCCCTCAAACCACATAATACCTCATACAGAGGAAAAGGTAAAGCGGGTTGCTGGCCCTACCCCAAAGGGGGTAGAGGTTAAAAACATTTTTCAGTCCCAACGTTCTGATAGGCAATGACGCCAGACAAGTAGGGGGCAGAATCTCAGGATTCTTCAGGCTATGGAGGAAGATAACATCAAACTGCAAGATCCTAGACTGGGTCAGGTCAGGAATAAAAATAGAATTTTCCTCCTTTCCTCCTCAGAGACTGGAAATAACATCTCTCCTGTCAGCAAAACTCCAGAAAGTTGTAACATCAGAGCTTCAGCAAATGCTATCTTCAGCAGTAATTACTCCCGTGCCAGAAGCAGAGCAGGGCAAGGGACATTACTCAAGATTGTTCCTGGTAAAAAAAAACAAATGGAACCCACCAGGTTATTATCAACCTGAAGCTTCTGAATCAATATATTCTTTATCAAAGATTCAAAATGGAGTCTGTAAAATCCACGGTTCCTCTGATCGGGAAAAACTTTGTCATGGCTACCATAGACCTAAAAGATGCATATTACCATGTGCCCATCCACCCAGATTACCAGTGTTGTCTGAGATTTGCTGTCTCTCTAAATCAGACCGTATGCCATTTTCAGTTCAGGGTCCTTCCCTTCGGCATCTCCTCAGCAACCCGGACCTTTACAAAAATCCTGGTGGAAGTAGTTGCATTTATCAGGGAAGAAAATATCTGCATCATCCCTTTTCTGGACGATTTCCTCGTCACGGCTCCTTCTTCCGTTCTCAGAGACCAACTTCAATCCGTCCTATAGATCCTGGGATCCTTGGGCTGGATCATAAATCGAGAAAAGTCAGACCTTACCCCATCAACTCAAAAGGTCTTCTTAGGAATTCTCTTGGATTCTCAAAACCAGAGGTCCTTACTGCCAGCGTCCAAACGGTTAAATGTGAGATCAAGGATCCAAATACTAAAGAGCCAAAAGACGGTATCCATAAGGTTTGCCATGTCGGTCCTGGGGTCGATAACAGCGTGCATTCAGGCGGTCCCCTGGGCCCAGTCTCATACAAGAATCCTTCAGAACTTTATCCTTTCTCGCTGGGACAAGTTTCCAGAGATGCTCAACTCAAAAATATCTCTTCCCCACCATGTGAAGGTATCTCTCAACTGGTCGGTCAACCCAGGAAATTTGACCAAAGGGATTGCTTGGATTCAGCACCTGATCTCTTCTTTAACAACGGACGCCAGCAAAAGAAGTTGGGGAGCAGTCATATCCCAGAAGACCTTCCAGGGCATCTGGGCCAATCCTTGAATTTCAATGAACTAAAAGCAGTAGAGGAGGCCCTGAAGACAGCAGGTCCTATTCTCCAGGGAACACGTGTCATGATTTATTGAGACAACAGGACAACAGTGGCCCATCTTCGTCATCAGGGCAGTACAAGGTTCAAAAGCCTTCGAGAAGTCTCGGCAAGACTTTTCCTTTGGGCAGAGCATCATCTCCTGTCTCTGTCAGCCCTTCATGTAAAAGACTTCCTAAGCAGGGCAGAAATAAATCCGGGAGAATGGAGCCTCCGTTCAAGCATGTTTCAGCTAATAACCAGGAAATGGGGACTCCCAGACATAGACCTGTTTGCAAAGCGACAGAATACAAAGGTGAATCGATATTTCTCCATAGACCCGAGGGAGAATCATGCAAAGGTAGATGCATTTTTTCTCACCCATGAAGCTTCAGGTTGGCCTACGCATTCCCTCCAATTCCATTACTGCTGAGGACCTTGCAAAAAATCAGAGTGGACAAGGTCAAGACCATTCTGATTGCCTCTCTATGGCCGAAAAGAAGTTGGTTTGGGACTCTGAACCTTCTAAACCCAGAAGGCCCTCTTATCCTGCCTCCGGACCACGATCTACTCCATCAAGGTCCGATATTTCATCAGGCTCCCCACAGCTTATGCCTGACAGCCTGGCTTCTGAAGCCTTAATCCTGGAAGCAAAAAGGCTCTCGGATATTGTAATAGACACCCTGCTGAAAATCAGGAAACCGGTCACTAATGCCATCTATTTAAAAATATGGAAGACCTTCTCTACGTGGTATGGTTCTACTCCTATTGATCCCTTTCACCCTGATATTGCCAGAATACTGGATTTTTTACAGGACAGTCTGTCTAAAGGGCTAAAACCCAGCACCTTGAAAGTCCAGATTTCTGCTCTAAGTTCATTTTTTGACAAAAACCTGTCTGACCACCGGTGGATAAAGAGGTTCATAACAGCAGCCTCTAGAATATGCCCGAGAAGGCCCATCATGGTTCCTACCTGGGACCTAAATATAGTTCTAAATGGTCTATCCCTCCCTTTGAACCTATGACCCAAACTCAGATGAACAAATTATCTTGGAAGGCAGCTCTGTTAGTAGCAATAACAGCAAGAAGAGTTGGCTTGATCCAGGCCCTTTCCGTCAGGGAACCTTATCTGAGAATCATAGATGACAGAATAATCTTCCGCCTAGACCCTTCTTTCCTTCCAAAGGTATCATCCCATTTTCACATGTCCCAGGAGATAATTCTCCCATCGTTTTGTCAAAATCCCAGAGACAACAGAGAATCAGAATTCCATTCTCTAGATGTCAGAAGAATCATCCTTTACTATCTACAACAGACGGAGCCTTGGAGGAAGGATCAGAATCTTTTTGTCCAGTACTGGGGACCAAACATAGGGAAGAAAGCCTCCAAGAGTTCTCCAGCTAACTGGATTAAAAAAAGCAATCACGGAGGCGTATAAAAGTCAAGATCTGCCTCCTCCAGTGTTGCTAAAAGCTCATTCCACCAGAGCCATGTCTGCCTCATGGGCTGAAAGGGCCAGCGCTTGCATCGAGCAGATCTGCAAAGCTGCTGCTTGCTCCTTGGTCCATACCTTTACCAAGCATTACCGATTAGATTTGATGTCTATAAAAGATTTAGCCTTTAGCAGAAAAGTCCTGCAAGCTGTAGTCCCTCCCTAACGATATTCTCTGGTATTACTCCTGTTGGTGCTGTCGTGGAGGGGATTAGAGAAAATAGAATTAGACTTACCGGTAATTCGGTTTCTAAGACCCTCCATGACAGCACGGGTGATTTCCCCCCTATGAAAACTCTGTTCATTTAAATTCCTTGGTGTTAATAAATATTTCAAGCATTCATAGTGTGTGGTCCTTGGAAAAACACCTAGGTTAGAGGGAAGGGGAGGGCTATTTAACCTCTTGTTTCCTGTCTCTAATTAGGATGGGGAGGCAACCTCCTGTTGGTGCTGTCGTGGAGGGTCTTAGAAACCGAATTACCGGTAAGTCTAATTCTATTTTTTTAAATGCACTCTTTTGCTGTGATTTTTTTTTTTTTTCTTGAAAGCATTGCAACTGCAACATGTGAACATAGCCTTACCTGCAACACTGTGCTCCAAAAATATTGATATGAATTTGACTTCTACATGTGATCTAACACTTAAGAATACAATTTATGTAGAAAACTCTAATTCCAGCAGGTCCTGAAAGTCTGCATCTTTCAGTGGATGTTAGGAGTTACAGTTCATCATGGAAAGAAAAGTGATGGCCAGAAGGCAGTCATTGACACTAAGTAAATGCAAAGTAAATTCTGCATTTCATTTGGAGATCAAGGTCCCAGAGTCTGGAGGAAGAGTGGAGAGGCCACAATCCAAGCTGCTGGAGGTCTAGTGTGAAGTCTCCACAATCACTGATGGTTTGGGGAGCTATGTCATCTGCTGGTGGAGGTCCACTGTGTTTTATCAAGACCAAAGTCAGCGCAGCCGTCTACCAGGACATTTTAGAACACTTCATGCTTCCCTCTGCTGACAAGCTTTTTGGAGATGGAAATGTCATTCTCCAGCAGGACTTGGCCCCTGTCCACACTGCCAAAAGTACCAATACCTGGTTTACACACAACAGTATCACTGTGCTTGATTGGCAGCAAACTCGCCTGACCTTAACCCCATAGAGAATCTATTATAGAGAATCTATGGGGTATTGTCAAGAGGAAGATGAGAGACCCCAGACCCCACAATGCAGACGAGCTGAAGGCTGCTATCAAAGCAACCTGGGCTTCCATAACCCCTCAGCAGCCACAGGCTGATCCCTCCATGCCACAGGCTGATCGCCTCCATGCCACATTGCCGCATTGATGCAGGAATTGATGCAAAAGGAGCCGGACCAAGTATTGAGGGCATTTACTGAACATATATTTTAGTAGGACAACATTTCGGATTGCTGGTTCTGATACAGAGATCCAAATACCCTGTTACCATGAATACAATGATAAAATTATGATTTACTTCAGCCACCACCAGGGGGAGCGCACTGCATATGGATTTGTACAGCCACCACTAGGGGAGCTCACTACATACAGATTTATACAGCCACCACTAGGAGGAGCTCACTACATACAGATTTATACAGCCACCACTAGGGGGAGCTCACTACATACAGATTTATACAGCCACCACTAGGGGGAGCTCACTACATACAGATTTATACAGCCACCACTAGGGGGAGCTCACTACATACAGATTTATACAGCCACCACTAGGGGGAGCTCACTACATACAGATTTATACAGCCACCACTAGGGGAGCTCACTACATACAGATTTATACAGCCACCACTAGGGGGAGCTCACTACATACAGATTTAAACAGCCACCACTAGGGGGAGCTCACTACATACAGATTTATACAGCCACCACTAGGGGAGCTCACTACATACAGATTTATACAGCCACCACTAGGGGGAGCTCACCACATAGAGATTTATACAGCCACCACTAGGGGGAGCTCACCACATACAGATTTATACAGTCACCACTGGGTTGAGCTCACTACATGCAGATTTATACAACCACCACTAGGGGGAGCTCACTTACATACAGATTTATACAGCCACCACTGGGTTGAGCTCACTACATACAGATTTATACAACCACCACTAGGGGAAGCTCACTTACATACAGATTTATACAGTCACCACTAGGGGAGCTCACTACATACAGATTTATACAGCCACCACTAGGGGGAGCTCACTACATACAGACTTATACAGCCACCACTAGGGAAGCTCACTACATACAGATTCATACAGTCACCACTAGGGGGAGCTCACTACATACAGATTTATACAACCACCACTAGGGGGAGCTCACTACATACAGATTAATACAGCCACCACTAGGGGGAGCTCATTGCATATACATTTTTAGAAGCTCAGTTGAACTCTATAATAAATTGATCTTAATTCTGATGCGTTATTTCATAAATGATTTAGGAGGCACTGACATCCCCAACATCATTACATAAACTGGAACTACTCCCATATTATTTTTCCACAATTTGGGGATGAATTATCAGCACTTGTTATTGTGTTGTACTTATTTCACAAGTCACAACGTGTTTCCAGGTCCTTATGCTGCAGCTTACTGACGCTGTTGCATTTTCTTCGAGGTTTTTCACTGTGTACGATTCTGAGAACCGCAAGACCCTCCTGCCCCTGTATCAGGAGAACAGCTGCTGCTCGTTTAGTCTCCCCAAAGCCTTCTATGCAAGAACCTGGTGGGTGTTCTGGGTAACAGCGGGGCCATACATTGTCCTGACTTCACCTCCTCTTACATTGCTGACTATTCGTCACATGGATTTTTTTTTTTTTTTTTTTTTTTTCTTGTGGAGAACATAATTATAAAAGTTTGATCAAATTTCTCTTTTACATTGTTTTACATTCTGTAGCCATTTTCAAGCTCTTTGCTTGCTGTCTGCGAATGGAAACATCCCTACTGAAAAAATGAAAGAGGATTCTGATACATTGTAACTAACTCTGTATCAAAAGGGTGGTCCAAGTTCTTAGACCCCACTTTTCAGTCAACACAATGTTCTTAAGGGTGTACAGACCCACAGACTTACTAATAAGCCCGTACACCCCTCTCTGCTGCGCCCATGCAGCTGCAGGAGCTGCCCACTTCAGAGCTGGGTTTTGACCATTCGATGGGGTCTCAGGACCGGGGCTCTACTGAAAGGCAGCATAAAACAGCCCCTATGATAGGCTGTTAGCCTCTGGATATAAGGGTGAATGTTTCTATTTACTGACAGCAAACGCAAGTATTGAAAATGAATGCACAAAGTATATTAGAAAGTTGCAGAACTTTTCCTTATAGGACAATTAAAAGGGTTTTCTAGGAACTCTGTGTGATCGATGGGGATCCTGAGCCACCACTGATCTGGTTAGTGAAAGGATTGCAGCTCTTGGCGGAGCAGTGCGACCCTCTCATTGCTGTAGCAGACACCTTTGTATGTGGGGGCGAGTCCAGTACTGTCTGTGGGCCTAGTTCTGTTGTTGTGTAGTCTATGTCCACTGACCCCGGGATCGGTGATCTAACGCCTCTGTCTGTTTAGCTTCGATCAGATTAAGGAATACTGGAAAGAAAATCGCAACCTCCTCCGAGTGAAGAGACCAGGTATGGCCATGTATACGGTATATACCCTCAGTCCTGTTGGACAAACTGCACAATATGAAATACACGAGATAGTGGAGACTACAGGACAGCCAGAAGTATAGTCATCAGTGCATGCTGGGAACTATAGTCCGCCACATAGAACAGCTAAAGCAAAGTCCACCCTCGTGATGCAGAAGAGCTGCATGTAGCGAGCAGGAGCGCGGCGATGCACGGGATCTAGTGTCAGGGCGGCGATGCACGGGGTGTAGTGTCAGGGCGGCGATGCACGGGATCTAGTGTCAGCATGTCGATGCGCGGGATGTAGTGTCAGCGTGACGATGCACGGGATCTAGTGTCAGCGTGGCGATGCACGGGATGTAGTGTCAGCGTGGTGATGCACGGGATGTAGTGTCAGCGTGGCGATGCACGGGATGTAGTGTCAGCGTGGTGATGCACGGGATGTAGTGTCAGTGTGGCGATGCACGGGATGTAGTGTCAGCGTGGCGATGCACGGGATGTAGTGTCAGCGTGGCGATGCACGGGATGTAGTGTCAGCGTGGCGATGCACGGGATGTAGTGTCAGCGTGGCGATGCACGGGATGTAGTGTCAGCGTGGCGATGCACGGGATGTAGTGTCAGCGTGGCGATGCACGGGATCTAGTGTCAGCGTGGCGATGCACGGGATGTAGTGTCAGCGTGGCGATGCACGGAATGTAGTGTCAGCGTGGCGATGCACGGGATGTAGTGTCAGCGCGGCGAAGCACGGGATGTAGTGTCAGCGCGGCGATGCACGGGATGTAGTGTCAGCGTGTTGATGCACGGGATGTAATGTCAGCGTGGCGATGCACGGGATGTAATGTCAGCGTGGCGATGCACGGGATGTAATGTCAGCGTGGCGATGCACGGGATGTAATGTCAGCGTGGCGATGCACGGGATGTAATGTCAGCGTGGCGATGCACGGGGTGTAGTGTCAGCGTGGCGATGCACGGGATGTAGTGTCAGCGTGGCGATGCACGGGATGTAGTGTCAGCGCGGCGATGCACGGGATGTAGTGTCAGGGTGGCGATGCACGGGATGTAGTGTCAGCGTGGCGATGCACGGGATGTAGTGTCAGTGCGGCGATGCACGGGATGTAGTGTCAGCGCGGCGATGCACGGGATGTAGTGTCAGCGTGGTGCTGTTGCTCTGCGTGTGAAAGTCAGAATATCCCTTTAATATTTCATTTCTTTGTAATCTTTTTTGTTTCTCTAGAAATGAGGCATCAGCTGCTGAAGTACAACCGGCTGCAGGTGGTCGGCTTCCTCTGTAACCTTCCCAAAACGGAGCACGAGCTGGCGTCCATGACACTGGATGTTGGCAGCCAGAACGTAAGTGTCCGGTTCTCCTGCTGGAGGGACGTGCGCCTCTCGCCCTGCGGACCCCAGCCACAGGAACGTTTCTGACCCTGATTGCAGAGCGTCCATTGAAGCGTCTGTTCACACGTAGGGTTTTTGATGCATTTTTTTCTGCATGAAAAACGCAGGTTATGACCATAAATCTACAGCAAATATTTTCAGCAAGTTTTAATGCTTTTTTGTTTTCATGCACTTTTGGTGCTGATCTCAGCCAGGAAAAGTTGCAGTAAAAAACAATTAACCCCTTTACAACCGCCGTAACTAAGACCCCCTTAGTAACCATCGGACCCCTGTGATTAGAATCACGGGTCCCAATGGTTACCATGGTACCCTGAGATACCCAGCTATCAAAGTGACAATCACCCATGTTCCACAGTGGGACTAGGTGAAAAAGTAAAAAAAGTGAATTAAAATGTGTAAAAAAGTAAAAAAAACACACAAAAAGTGCACACAAATCACTAAAATCCTTTTCGCCGCTCAAAACGTAACGTTTGTGATAAAACAAAAATTAAATAAAAAACTGTAAAAATAGCAAAGCATAAAAAATAGATAAATCTGGTATCTCTGTAATCGTACCGACCCGACAGACAAATCTGTCTTATCACTTTTACCGCACGGTGAACGGCATAAAAAATAAAATCAATAACTGAATTGCTGTTTTTTGTTCATTCTGTGTCTGAAAAATCTGAATAAAAAGCGATAAAAAATTACTGCGTGCCCCAAATGGTACCAAAAAAAACTGCTACTCGTCCCGCAAAAAAAAAGCATTTTTACTGTGTGATAGCAGCAAAATCTAAAAAAACAACAACATATAAATCTGGTATCGCTGTAATCGCACCGACCCAAAGAATAAATCTGCCTTATCACTTACTCCGCACTGTGAACTGCGAAAAAATAAGAACTATTCTGGTACTGCTGCCTATTTCTTCATTCTGCTTCTAAAAAAATCAGAATAAGGCTCAGCTGACATTTATCCTGCGCTCTCCGCTGAGCGCTTACACCGGGGTTTCCGTGTAAATTCACCAAAACCGCAATTCAGATAAAAAACCCAGATGGAGCCACTTACTTATGAGGCTGATGTCGCCTCTTTTGACTGGTCTGTGTTCCAGTGGCGTACCATCATTTTAGGCATTTTTTTAGAGCACAAGTGTGGACGACCACAGATCTGTGTGCGCCTAAAAACATGGAGACCACCAGAGCAGATGTCAAACAGACTCCAAAATGTCTCCATCTGCCTCTTTGTGGTGGGTAGTTCTGTTGGGGGTTTCGTCTGAATCGCATTTTTGTGGGATTTACACAGAAACCCCGATGTAAGTGCTCAGCGTAGAACACAAGAAGGTGATCCCAGCCTTATTCTGGAAGCAATTGAAAATTATGTACCCCAAAATGTTAACAATAAAACCCCTAATTTATCCCACACAAAACCAGCCCCCTCTCAGGTCCGTCATCTGTCACTGGGACTGTAGGGGATCCCACGTTACTGGTAGAACAAAGACTCTGGAAAAGCGACATGGCTCCCGCCCCCTCAAATAAAATCCAGTGAATTCCTCCTGAGTAACCCGATACCCCATATGTGGGGGAAAACCACTGTTTGGGCGCATGGCATGGCTCGGAAGGGAAGGAGCATTCGCCAAGCGGACTAAATAATGCTAGTTCTATAGAGCGGGTTGTTCTGGACGCGGCGATACCATTTATGTGTACGTTTTTTCGTTTATTTTTGTTTTTTTACCACAAACGCTGTGTTTTGAGCGGCAAAACTGATTTTAGTGATTTGTGTGCACTTTGTGTGTTCTTTTTGTTTTGTTTTGTTTTTTTACATATTTTATTTAACTTTTCTTTTTACTTTTTCACCAAGTCCCACTGTGGGACATGGGTGATTTTTATTCTGATCATTGCTCTCATACTATGCCGTATTCCTGCCCTGCAGTGTATGAGACCTGTCAGTAAGTCATGTCTGACTCACTGACTGCCTGTGAGATCCAGCTTATTGCGGGATCTCACAGGCCACCGTACCCTGGGATCATCACATCATCTCAGGGTACCATGGTAACCATCGGGACCTGAGATTCTCATCGCTGGGGTCCGATAGTTACTAAGGGGGTCTTGTGACCCTCTTGTAGCAACTGAAATACCGCTGTCCCGATTGACCGCGGTATTTAAGGGATTATTCGTCCCCGATCTGCATCAAGACCGGCCGGGGCCGATACTGCAGGGTGTCGGCTGTCACACACGGCTGACACCCGCAGGGATCACCGCCGCCGGGCGGCGCTATTTACTTATTCCACAGTGACACATTTTAACAGCGCTGAGGAATAAGTACCCTTAATGAAAGCCATAAAAATACGTTACGGCGGTCATTAAGGGGTTAAAGAAATCGCAGGTAAATAAAAACGCCAGAAGAAATAACGCACCGTGTGAATGAGATTTTAGAAATTTTATTCATTTTACTGCGTTTATTTCCCATGGAAGTTTTGGATAAAAAAATGCATCAAGAACTCTACATGTGAACAGGCCCTAAGGCTGCCCTAAGGCTGCGTGCCCACTATGCGTTTTTCAATCGTTTTTGCCGTGCAATTTCCGCAGCGAAAACGCTTTAAAAACGCTTGGTAATATGTGCCCCATGGTCCCCAATGATAATCCGCATGTGCTGTGCACATGCTGCGGAAATATCCGCTGCGGATTATCATTGCGGAAAAATCCGCAGCATGTCCATTAATTTTGCGGACACGCAGCGTAATTACCGCCATTGACTTGCATTGAATCACTTAATATCCGTGTCAGCGCATTAGCACATACGGATATTAAGCGTTTCTATGGGCGGATGGTACCCGAGACTGGAGAAGAGGAGACTCTCATCCAGACCCGGGTACCATAGTACCTGTAAAAAAAAAAAAATAAAGATTATACTTACCTTCCGATGGCCCCCGGTCTCCTGTACGATGTGTCCGGTCTGCTGTAGGGGGCACGGTGGTGTGCCATGACGTCATTTAGCTGGGCATCTGTGGGATCAGGGCCTCGCTGGCAATGTGTGGGATTGGGGCCTGGCTGGGCAATGTGTGGGATCGGGGCCTCTCTGGGCCATGTTCGGGATCGGGGCCTCGCTGGGCCATGTGTGGGATCGGGGCCTCGCTGGGCCATGTGTGGGATCGGGGCCTGGCTGGGCAATGTGTGGGATCGGAGCCTCGCTGGGCATCTGTGGGATCAGAGCGTTGCTTTGTAATGTATATGCAAAATATTTTCAGGGGTCTATTTACACATTTGGGAATTTTTTTTGCTTTTCCCCGTTGCCATAAAAAGAATGAAATCTACTGCAAATCCTACAGTAAAATGATTTTCCAGTGATCTGACGTGTGGAGACCCCCGCTCGTGTGATTGTAGGGTCTCGGCGGCTTATATTTATGACCCTCACATCTTATGTATGTCGCACCCTGGTTCTCCGCAGGCTTCCCTCATTTGTTTCACCGTCGAAGGAGGATTTAGGGAAGGTGAGTTATGTCCTACTGTACAAAGGGGAAATCACCGGGATCCTACAGATTAAAAAGCAAACTGCCCGGTCATTATCAGGGGACAGGACTATTGGAGGGGAGATTGGGGAGATCTGCTAAAAAAATAAATAAATGTCTGTGGGCTGCTTAAAGGGGGCTGCATCATTATGTACACCAATCCCCTCAGTTTTGCACAGGGGCTCCTGGTGATGTAGCACTGCAGCCTCCCCATTCTCGGGATCACTTAAATATGGGAACATCCCATTACGTCTCTGTAGTAGGTGGTTTTTGGAGAAAAGCTAATAGACTTTCTCCCGACAGTGAACCGGAACTACCGCAAGACCCCCATCATCTCCTTCAGAAGGACTTTCCTCATTGTCCCGGCCTCTGAAGACAGGTACAAGAAATGGACTTGGAATTATAAGAACTGAATGCATCGTCCTGTGGGAAATCTGCCAACGAAATCTGCCGGAGACCATGACTGAACGCAGGCTGTCCCCCCCCCCCCCCCGCTGTCTGTCCTCGCCCCCCTCCCCCCCACAGTCTGGCGGTGGTCTTCTGGCTACAGGAATACTGAGGCCGCCAGTGGTGGTATCTGCTGCATAGGTTATGATTGATCTCGTCTCTTCCAATCATCATGTAATTCACCAGATTTTTAATATACCGTATATACTCGAGTATAAGCCGAGTTTTTCTGCACATCTTTTTTTCTGCACACCATACACCTGCGGCTCACCCGCAGACACGGACATGCGGCGCGTCTTCCCAGACATCAGCATGTCAATTTCTCTTGCGGAGACGCTAGTCTCCGCAAGAGAAATTCTATCAGTGCAATGTATAGAAATGTACCAGACGAACAATGAGGAACCAGGAAGATCCAGCTGAACAAATCTTGTAAAATCCATATTTTATTGGGTCATGCAAAAAATATTAATATTTTGCACCAATAAAGTGAGAATTATTTTTTATTGGAGACTTTTCCCACTTTCTCCTTATGTACACTGGCCGAGAGTCACGGCATTGTGGGTCTGAGCCCAGAAGATATGAGCAGCAGGATGGATTAAATGCATGGTGAGGCATAATTGTTTTTTTGTGAAGAATTGTCAAATCAGTCAGTAAGGATTTAGGGCCCTTTTACATGGCGATATTTTGCATCAGTATTTGTTAACAGACGCCAGGAGAGGATCCAAAACACAGAAGAGGTGAGAGTGGTACAGTTATTATTTTTCTCTGTGTTTGTTCCCCTCTGGTTTTTAGCTTACAAATACTAATGTAAATTACTGCCCAAAATACTCACTGTGTGAATGAGGCGAGGAAGCTGCTTGTAATACTGTAATATAAGTCCTTATTCTGAGGATGTACAAAATAAATACATGAAGCATTGCAATTAGGTGTCAAACGTTCTCAACTTTATTTAAATTTACATGACACTGAACCATCACCTATCAGGATAAAGAAGATTCTGTGTAGTCTCTGTTCCTATAGACCATCTTGCTTGCAGCCTTCTCCATTGAAGACTACGGAAATTACAGGAATAGATGAGTAATCTGCTTATACTGCTGTAATACAATTCTTTTATCCAATGATGAGAGCATGCGTCCAGGAGTTGTGCTGTAATGTTTGTCTCCTCTTCACCATCATCGTCAGAGCAGGGGCGACCCCTGGGGCAAAATGTGCTTACTGGGTTCTGTGCAGCCGGCAGATGTCCAGCCGTATGTGATAGGCCCCGACCCCCAAACAAAATTAATCAGACAGAAGCACACAAAATAAATATCCAAACTTTGCAATTAGGTGTCAAATGGTCAAAATTTTATTTAAATTTACATGACACCAAAAATAGCACAACCCCCGACTCACGAAGAGTCACCCTCCAGCACTCAGGAGAGGAAAACCCCCTGTGGAGGAAACCTCTATGGAACCATGGATGGAGGGCTGCCCTTCCATTGGGCTTAGAGAGTTTGTGCCAATATATAACAGATGTAACTGTAGAATTGTACAATTTGTACATTTTACCAGATTTACAGAGAATGACATAACAAATACAGATTAAAATGTGATAAAGCGGATGTGGGAGAGATCTGGCTGTGATATCTGTCACCACATTGATTGATGGAGCGAATTTGGTTGATCTGATTGGCCAGGTGGATGTATAATTTCTCCCTTACAGATCCAGGTCCGCCTCTCAAAAAATTGGACATTTGGTTACAGTTCGTTATGGCTAATCCCTAATAGGATAAATGATCCCTCCCAATTTATCACCCATTAGAGTCATAGATCAGTCCATGAACTCCCAAAGGAGAGCTGCTCTATATAGAGGGTAACAGAAGGGGATCCTGGTCTAGGGACCCCCCTTTGTTACCTTCCCATGCCCTAAGGGTGTCTAAAGCAGACAA
This sequence comes from Phyllobates terribilis, assembly GCF_046119375.1. Classification (NCBI taxonomy): domain Eukaryota; kingdom Metazoa; phylum Chordata; class Amphibia; order Anura; family Dendrobatidae; genus Phyllobates; species Phyllobates terribilis. The sequence continues at coordinate 196,941 of NW_027363648.1, forward strand.
CCCCTTTCCCTGCTAGAACCTCCAAATTACACCAAGTTTGGCACATTACGTGGGTGGTCAAGCTCAAGGTCCTCAGGCGCATCAGTAATGGCGCTGATCGTGGCAGCGCGGAATTCTTTTATGGAATCTTCTTTATGACACTGGTTTATGACCTCATAACAGTTGTCATGGTGACTACAGGGTCTATTACTGATGCAGGGCACAAGTATTAACCCTTTCATCATTGGTAATTTGCTATTGTTATAGAGGCAGATAACTGCACTTGTTACCAAGCAGGGGCCTTATCATTATGGCTTCCCTTAGGCACCATAAGAAATACAGATTACAAATTAAATGTGCAAGTTTGTCATAAGTGTTTTGCACTTTCTAGATCCAGAGATTGGGTTTATTACTAGCACTTTACAAAGAAAAAAAAAGAGGAAATTACTTGTAAAATAATATTATTGGGAATTGCATTTCAAGCATTTTCCTAATGTGCATTCTACATAGTTACATAGGTTGAAAAAAGTAGGGGTGGACATTAACAGCTTGGGGCCCAAGTGCAAGAAATGTGTCCGAGCCCCCATCTTTTTATGGCGACAAAGCTACAGATATATATACACATACACAGTGGGGGAAATAAATATTTGATCCCCTGCTGTTTTTCTAAGTTTGGCCACTGACAAAGACATGAACAGTCTATAATTTTAAGGGTAATTTTAACATTGAGAGATAGAATATCCCCCCCAAAAAAATCAAGAAAATCACATTGTATAAATTAGATAATTTTTTTTGCATTTTGCAGTGAGAAATAAGTATTTCATCCCCTACAAACCATTATGAGTTCTGGCTGCTACAGACCAGTTAGACGCTCCTAATCAACTCGTTACCTGCAGTAAAGACAGCTGTCTTACATAGTCACCTGTATAAAAGACTCTTGTCCACAGACTCCATTAATCAGTCAGACTCTAACCTCTACCACATGGGCAAGACCAAAGAGCTTTCTAAGGATGTCGGGGACAAGATCATAGACCTGCGCAAAGCTGGAATGGGCTACAAAACCATAAGTAAGACGCTGGGTGAGGAGGAGACAACTGTTGGTGCAATTGTAAGAAAATGAAAGAAATACAAAATGACTGTCAATCGATATTGATCTGGGGCACCATGCAAAATCTCACCTCGAGGGGATATCCTTGATCATGAGGAAGGTGAGAGATCAGCCTAAAACTACACGGGGGGAACTTGCTAATGATCTCCAGGCAGCTGGGACCACAGTCACCAAGCAAACCATTGGGAACACATTACGCTTTAAAGGTTAAAAATCCTGCAGTGCCCGCGAGGTCCCCCTGCTCAAGAAGGCACATGTGCAGGCCCATCTGAAGTTTGGCAATGAATACCTGGATGATTCTGTGAGTTATTGGGAGAAGGTACTGTGGTCAGATGAGACAAAAATTGAGCTCTTTAGCATTAACTCAATTGGCCGTGTTTGGAGGAAGAAGAAGGAAGTACAACCCTAAGAACATCGTTCCAACCGTGAAGCATGGTGCTGGAAACATACTTTGGGGGTGCTTTTCTGTAAAGGGGACACGACGACTGCACCTTATTGAAGGGAAGATGGATGGCGTCATGTATCGCGATATTTTGGCCAACAACCTCCTTCCCTCAGTAAGAGCATTGAAGATGGGTCGTGGCTAGGTCTTTCCAGCAAGGCAATGACCCAAAACATACAGCCAAAGCAACAAAGGAGTGGATCATAAAGAACTACAGTAAGGTCATGGAGTGGCCTAGCCAGTCTCCAGACCTTAATCCCATAGAAAACTTATGGAGGGGGTTAAAGCTCTGATTTGCCAAGCGACAGCCTTAAAATCTTAATGATTTAGAGATGATCTGCAAAGAGGAGTGGAGCAAAATTCCTCCCGACATGTGCACAACCCTCATCATCAGCTACAAACAACGTCTGACTGCTGTGCTGCCAACATGTGTTTTACCACCAAGTATTAAGTGTTGTTTTCCAGAGGGATCAAATACTTATTTCTCACTGCAAAATGCAAAAAAATGTATCTAATTTATACAATGTGATTTTCTTTTTTTTTGGATATTCTATCAATGTTAAAATTAACCTACCATTAAAATTATAGACTGTTCCTGTCTTTGTCAGTGGGCAAACTAAGAAAGACAGCAGGGGATCAAATAATTATTTCCCCCACTGTGTATATAATTATATATATATATACAGTATGTAGATTGTATGTATCTACCTCCTTCTAGGTTGTGCCTGGATATGTACACCCACTATATACTGTGTATGTCTGCACCACTTCAGTGCAGTAAGGCGACATTACTGACCACGGAGCAGCCGTGCTCTTTAGAGCTGATGTATTTTTATTTTTGTGAATTGTTTCAGCTGCCTGAAGACCATTGCTCGCCATCTACCATGGGCATGCTGCAGATCCTCGCTAAGTTACCATCTTACTCCCTGGCATCAGGATGGTTAATAACAGTACAACCCATGTGCAGACAGATTTGTCTGACTCCTTACTGGACTCCAGCAACGCATCGGCTGTGATCCCAGCAGAGAGTACTGCGATTCAGGACTATCTCCCACCATGCCGGTGCTGGTCATAATTCACCGGTACCAGAGGAGGACAACTTTGGGACATTGTCCAAGACATACTCCTCAAGAACTGTGTTTAAGAAATCGTCTCCAGAGGTCCAGGACTTGAGATATGAAGAGGGTGAGGACATTACTGGGGGCACACAACCAGCTCATAATAGGTACAGGGGAAGAAGAAACACTCCGTACTGGTACTTCCTCCAGTGTAAGGCCAAAATAAAGGAGGGCAAGGTAAGAATGTCTATATTGTTATTCTACTGGGGATCCGCAGGGGAGGGATCGCACATCACAATGCTAGTTTACAATGAGGCATACCAGACAATATATGTCCTTCTATAATATATCCTCATATAATTTCCTATTGTGGCAAATATTTTGCAATTACATTGTCCTAAATGATTGTATTTGCTGATTGTAACCTTAACGGTACGATGGTAGCGTCACCACTAGCACCTAAGAAACACAGTGAAGCCTGGTAAGTGTCCGGACGGAGGAGATAGCCATTGATGAGAAGCATTATATTTTAGGATCATAGCCATGACTGTTATAGCATTTGCATAAGTCGCCCTTGTACCATGTTGTTCTCCTTTTTTCAAGCAATGTCTGTAATCACAGCAAAACTATTGCAGTCTTCACAACACAGCCCGGCTCTGCTACGATTATGGAAATCATGTCCAAGAGCAATAAAGAAAAATATTCACAAGTGTTTTTAAGAAATTGCTACTGTTTTTTTTTTGCTTGGATTATTTATTTATTTTTTTATGTTTGCATTATTTTGCATTATTTTGTCTTTTTGCTTCTTTTGTTGCATCTGTGCATTTTTACGTTTTTCCTTTTGTTGCTAATCACAGCATGTTCTAAGTTTCGTGATTTACTTATTTTTTTTTCTTTCTTTACTTTTTCTATAAATTTTACCATTAGAAAATGCACCTAAAAAAATCATACACCTGTCTGTATGTGTCAGAGTTGTCTTGGGGTCTCATCTGTTTATTTAGTAGGGTAAAGAGGGAGGAGGTGAGTAAGGACATAAGTGTGAAGTGCTGGGTCCTGATTGCTTGTGTATCCTGCTCTGCTTCTAGCACTTCTATTGCTCTCCTCTGAAGACATGTCCCTCTTGTGTGCAGCTGGCCGAAGCCCTGGACCTCTTCCAGGAACAGATGCTGAAAGAGGAGCGGCTGCAGCCGGAGGAAAGTAACTACACTGTTCTCATCGGAGGCTGCGGAAGAGTTGGATATATCGTATATATAACGTATTGACGGCTCTGTCTGACAGTCTAATATGTATGGGGTCCTGGACAGTTTTTTGGGGGAGTTAATGATCCAGCATAACTGATCATTTAATTTGGCTGATCATTATGTTCTGGAGATAAGGTGCCAGTAGACATGTCTGGTGGTGACTCTCATAGAGAACACAGGAGTGTATGGGAGAGATGGCTGCCAGACAACTGTTAAGCGTCTTTCATCCAAGAGCCATCTAATGTGTGTGGCGGGCTTTATAAGGTTGATCTGTGACCCCTTGATAATGAGCCATGATAAAGCAGCATTGGGTAAGCTCCAAGGAGTGGCCAGTAAAGTCCTTCTGCCTGTGTTCACATGGATGGAATTAGCCGGGGTCCATGCCGTGGTGGCTGTGCTCATCAGGCCCTGGACACATTAGTCAGATCTGTACAGCATGTTGCAGCTTATTCTGAAATATTTATAACAAAGCCCAGATAATGGTCACATTAACTGTGGCATGTTTGTAGCTTTTTAATGATTTAATACCAAAATGATCTTATTTACTCTGTGAAACAACCTTTAAAGGGACTTTCTTGTTTCACAAAACCGCTGTTCCTGGCTGCAGTTTGTTTAAAGAAATTACAAAAACCGTCTGTTCTCTATTCATCCTCCCCAGGTCCAGCACAAAGTTTCTCCTGCTGCTCCCGCTGTCTGTTATTGTCTGCAGCGCTGACAACACATCTACAGCTCTGCAGCCTGTAGCTACGCTCAGCGGCTCGTGCCGTTAACTCGGGCCGACCTTCAGGGCTCACTGACTGACTGCAGTGCTTTCACCGTCACGTCAGCGCTGCAGACAATGACTGACACCAAAGCATTATTATTATTACTATTTATTATTATAGCGCCATTTATTCCATGGAGCTTAACATGTGAAAAAGGGGATATACATAACAAACAACAAGTACAATAATCTTGAACAAAAACGCAACGGCAAACTGTTACAGAAGGAGAGAGGGTCTCCCCGCGAGGGCTCACAGTCTGCCAGGGATAGGTGAGGGTACAGCAGGTGAGGGTAGAGCTAGTCATGCAGCGGTGTGGTGGAGCGGTGGTTACTGCAGGTTGTAGGCTTGTCGGAAGATGTGGGTCTTCAGGTTCCTTTTGATGGTTTCCACGGTAGGCGAGAGTCTGACATGTTGGGGTAGAGAGTTCCAGAGTAGGGGGAAAGCACAGGAGAAATCTTGTATGCAATTGTGGGAAGAGGGGATAAGAGGGGAGTAGAGAAGGAGATCTTGTGAGGATCGGAGGCTGCGTGCAGGTAAGTACTGGGAGACTAGGTCAGAGATGTATGAAGGTTTATAAAAAAAAAAAATTCAATAAAAAACATTGAAACACAGATATATGGGGGAGACAGGTTGTGAATGGCTTTGTATGCCATGGTTAGGGTTTTGAACTGGAGTCTCTGGGTACATGGGAGCCAGTGCAGGGATTGACAGAGAGGAGAGGTCGGGGAACAGCGGGGGACAGGTGGATTAGTCAGGTAGCCGAGTTTAGGATAGATTGGAGGGGTGCAAGAGTGTTGGAAGGGAGGCCACAGAGCAGGAGGTTGCAGTAGTCGAGGCGGGAGATGATGAGGGCGTGCACTAGTGTTTTTGCAGATTCGTGGTTGAGGAATGTGCGGATCCGGGAGATGTTTTTGAGTTGACGTTGGCAGGAAGTGGAAAGGGCTTGGATATGTGGCTTGAAGCACGGTTTGTTTCTTAAAAAAAAAAAATGCTGTGTTGGAATAGGGGTTGTCTGAAATAGGATAATCCCCTTAAAGTGAATCTGTCACCAGGTTTTTGTTATCTAATCTGACAGCAACATAATGTATGGGCAGAGACCCTGATTCCAGCGATGTGTCATTTACTGGGCTGCTTGCTGTAGTTTTTATAAAATCACAGTTTTATCAGCAGGAGATTATCACTAGAGGACTAGTAAGCCTTCTGCTAGGTAGTCCTCGGTATTCATGTGCTCTGTATAACCCCATCCCCACCACTGACTGGAGGAAAGCTGCCGATCAGTGGTGTGGGTGGGGGTTATACAAAGCTCAGCATTCAGAGAACTACTAGAGCTGCAGCAGATAAAACACTGATTTTATCAAAATAGCAGTAAGCAGCAAAAAGCGTGAGATATCACTGTAATCAGGGTCTCACCCCTTATATCATGCTGCTCTCAGATGGGGCATCTAAAACCGGGTGGCAGATTCCCTTACGATTTAACAGCACTTTCTGATGACTTTTTAGAATAAGGAGAACTATATAAGGAATAATTGCCCCTCATTATACACTCCTGAGTGTACATGAATGTATGGGGAGTGTACATTATATGATGGGTCTCCTGCATTTTTTCTCTACATTATAAGCCTCAGCATTTACCTTTCTGTGCTCTGCTTTTTCTCCCTCCAGCTCCCCCTTCCATAGGTTTATAGGGGCATCGCAGACATTTTTGTTGAAATGAACCTGTCGCGTTCCTCCCGGTAGCGTTAGACTTCCAGTCACCGGGGCGGCACTGCTCTGTGTATAGAAAGTGGCGCCTGTAACTGCGACCCCTGTAGTGACTGATGGCAGCTCAGCATTAGGGCCGGCTGTCAATCAGGGCTGGGGGCACGGTGACAGCCGTCACTCTCTATACACAGAGCGGTGACTGAACCAGTGCCGCCCCCATGACTGATACCCAAACGCTACCAGGTACAATAAAGTTAATTTCCTCCTGGCAGAGGGCGTCTAAATGCCGGTGTAGCACCCTGAGGATTCGGCTGCTACAGGGGTATTGCACCTCAAGCCAGAGGTGTGATATTCCACTCCCGGGTAAGGATGGAGTGTGGAACTGAGCTCAGTAGGCTGCATGCACTACATACATCCCATTTCCGGGGGACAGATCAATGGTACTCCCACTAGGTATATGTGCAGGTACGACAGTGTCTGTCCCTGGCTGGAGTGGGAGGGGGGTGGAACATCCCAGTAGTGTAGGGGCAGATAGGGGGAGCAGTCTGGGTAATGCTAGGAGCTCATTGGGTGCTGGTCACCTGAGCTCACACATAGAGGGAGTATATAAGGTGGGAACCATCTTAGATCAGGGTCAGACAGGCAGACAGTTACCAGTCAGTCTTTTGTAGAGGGTCAAGTAGTCCTGAAAGAAGAGAGAGAGGAGTCAGAAGGACCCAGAGAGAAGAAGAAGGAACCCCAAGAGCCCAAATACAACCAGAAGGGTGAAGGGTTGGCACAAGGGTACCGGATCCCAAGCTGGTGGAGGGCACTAATCCTCAGCCAGAGACCGGAGGTTGTGGGCAGGATCTGCCACGACCCCCCACTAAATCCACTGCGAAGGCACACCAAGTATAGGGTCAGGGAACCCAGAGACAAGGGTTTTACCAACAAGAGGCCCGAGGGAGCCGGACATAAGTGGATCCCTGGTGGGGAAGGCCAGAGAAAAGGAACGTCAGAAAGGGAGCTCAGGATCACGCTCCAGAATTACCTGGGGGTTGGCCGAGTCCAGGACCTGGTGGACGCAGCACGGCTCGGGCGGTCACTCAAGGCCGGAGTGACCAGCACAACAGCAGTAAGTAAAAACCCTGAACTGCACAGCCCGACTCTGAGTCTTATTACCATCCTCACTGCACCACCACAACCACCACCCTCTACAACTGACCCCCTGAGGCTATACCCCTCCCGTTGGGGGTTATACTACCAGAAGCTGCACACACACCACCAGCCTCAGCGGACCCTGCTGCAGCGGCGGCCGTATTGACCGCAAATCAACGGGTGGCGTAGTCGACACTAAAGAACATCCAGCAACATCTGTAGGACTGCCACACACTGAGCTTGACACCCTGGGCACGGACCGGGTCACCGCCAGCCACTCGGAGACTACAACCCCCATCTGATCCGGCTCCGGGTATCCCCCAAACAACACTGGCCCAGGGGGCGCGTCAACTTTGGCGTAGTCGGCAGGATTACGTGCCCGCAACAACCGGGTACTGCGTGCCTGAAGAAAAGTTCACCGTTACCTCAAAAAGAAGTCTCCCGCCGGTTCCGGAGGGTCCCCGCCAATGGACCCCATCACAGGTCGTTTCCCGCCGGTTGTCCGCCATTTGCAGCTTTTTCCCGCCATTTCCAAAGATTTCCCGCCTTGGAAGAGCGGACGCCATTATGGGCGTGCCAGAGGGTGGCAAAAGGCCACCTCCCATCGTGGGCCAGGTCGAAGAATGGCGCCAAAAGCGGAAACCGCGCCCACCAACAGAGACTGTGATGCTGGAAGTGTCCATCAGCGTGAGAGAACTGCCCCTGGAACTGACAATCACAAAGTTGCCCTGGGACGACCCTCAATGTGGGCGGAGACGGAACAAAAGAGCAAAGATGGGTGCAGCCTGGAGGAGTCTGGAGAGAGCGCACCCGGAGACAAGAAGTCTGGAGAGGAGTCCAGAGAAAGCGTACCCGGAGATGGAGGGAGAGACAGGCAGCACCGACCCAGTGGTCAGGAGCCTGCTGCAAGCAACAACCCCACTAGGCTTAGTGGAGATCCTAGCACAGCTCCCCCGAGACCGGGAGTGTGCACAGACCGCGCTGGAGGGCCTCGCACGGAGGATGGCCCAGGTGCAGCAAGACACGCTGACGGAGTGGAGCCGTGAGATGGCCCAGCAGACCGGAACCCGTCAGCGGAGCACGCCACCCGAGACGAGGAGACAGACCGCCTCTGAGGATGGTGCAGGAGGAGTGAAGGCCGGAGACGGCGCCGAGAAGGGAGCTGGACAACTGGAGGCAGGTAAAGGGGACGTCACTACCCCGAGCCGAGAAACCGTGAGCCTGCCCCAGCTCCCCGTCGCAGAGCCCGAAATTCCCCCTGCCGTGCCCGTCGCTGCATCGTCACCGTGCCGGACTAGGCCTCAAGTAGAAGCCGCGGCCGCGACCCCTGTGACGTCACACGCCTCGACCCTGAGCGCGACCAAACAGGAAATACCATCGGCCTGGTCGCAAGGTCTAGTAACTCCGGGCGCCGCAATTCCAACAGCGCCCCCTACCTCCGCGGAGCCACCGGCCTGGTCGCAGGGCCGAGTACCCCCGGGCGCCGCCGTCCTTACGGTGCCCTTTACCTTTAGGGTGCCCCAAGCCTGGTCGCAAGGCCTGGTCAACCCGGGCGCCGCTACCATCAACGCGCCCTCAACATCTCGAGTGCCGCACCTGGGCGAAGATCTATTTGCCCAGCACACGTGCCCGGATGGGCAGCCCTTTGTATGGCCCCAGGAGTACTACCAACTGGAACTCCAAAGAGCAAGGCCCCTGTGCGAGCCCCTGATTCCGGCTCCGAAGCCCGTCAGGAGAACCCCGCTCCCGCTAGAAGAAGCACAATTTGAGTGGGACCCCACCGGAGGAGACCTCATGGGGTTCACTCAAGAAACGCGGGCAGCCGCAGCAGAGCGAGTGGACTGCTGCCGCCAGCAGTTGTTAGCCTTTGAGCAAGAGTGGAAAGAGAGGCGGATCCGTGAGCAGCGGCTGCAGGAACAGAGCGCAGGGCAGAAGAGCCGGACCAGGAGGAACCCCCGTGCAGCTCATGGTCCCCGTGCCACCGGGACTGTAATAAAATTCCAGTTGGAGCATGGGTGGGGTTTCATCCGGGACCACAAGACCCCCGGCGACGTCTTTGTCACTCGCAGAGACGTTGAAAGTCATCTGCCGGAGGGACACAGAGGTCGTGACCTATACCTGGGTGATGAGGTCGCCTTCACCCGGCATCAGTGCGCCAAGGGCCCGTATGCCCTGCACGTGCATAGACTTACTGAGAAGGAGCTACGGGGTGAGGAGGATCAAGAGGACCCGGACGGGTCTAAAAATTACCCTCAGCCAAGAGCACACCGCCACTGATGAACTGTAAATAGAACATGTAAATAATTACCCGTGTGGGTACAGAGACTGTTGCTACAAAAGTGTAGTCCCCGTTGGGACAAGTGTGAACTGTTAACCCGTGTGTCCCTTAATCCCACTGACCGAGGACTGAGAGCGGTCATTCCTTCCTTATACCTGGCCGAGGACTGAGAGCGGCCACTTTCCCCTTGTATATAGTTGCGCTTCTTAAAGTGCCCCCTACCGGTTTTATAGGAAACTGTTGTTATTACTACAAGAGACTGTCGCACTTTACCCGGTCACAAGTCGCACCGTGGCCGGAGGAGCAAGAGTGTTAATATATATATAATGTTTTATATGTTATTGTTGTTATGAAAATTTGTATGTTTGATGTTTTCATTCTCTTACAGCCCGAGGACGTGCTGTGATTTACCAGGGGGGAATGTAGCACCCTGAGGATTCGGCTGCTACAGGGGTATTGCACCTCAAGCCAGAGGTGTGATATTCCACTCCCGGGTAAGGATGGAGTGTGGAACTGAGCTCAGTAGGCTGCATGCACTACATACATCCCATTTCCGGGGGACAGATCAATGGTACTCCCACTAGGTATATGTGCAGGTACGACAGTGTCTGTCCCTGGCTGGAGTGGGAGGGGGGTGGAACATCCCAGTAGTGTAGGGGCAGATAGGGGGAGCAGTCTGGGTAATGCTAGGAGCTCATTGGGTGCTGGTCACCTGAGCTCACACATAGAGGGAGTATATAAGGTGGGAACCATCTTAGATCAGGGTCAGACAGGCAGACAGTTACCAGTCAGTCTTTTGTAGAGGGTCAAGTAGTCCTGAAAGAAGAGAGAGAGGAGTCAGAAGGACCCAGAGAGAAGAAGAAGGAACCCCAAGAGCCCAAATACAACCAGAAGGGTGAAGGGTTGGCACAAGGGTACCGGATCCCAAGCTGGTGGAGGGCACTAATCCTCAGCCAGAGACCGGAGGTTGTGGGCAGGATCTGCCACGACCCCCCACTAAATCCACTGTGAAGGCACACCAAGTATAGGGTCAGGGAACCCAGAGACAAGGGTTTTACCAACAAGAGGCCCGAGGGAGCCGGACATAAGTGGATCCCTGGTGGGGAAGGCCAGAGAAAAGGAACGTCAGAAAGGGAGCTCAGGATCACGCTCCAGAATTACCTGGGGGTTGGCCGAGTCCAGGACCTGGTGGACGCAGCACGGCTCGGGCGGTCACTCAAGGCCGGAGTGACCAGCACAACAGCAGTAAGTAAAAACCCTGAACTGCACAGCCCGACTCTGAGTCTTATTACCATCCTCACTGCACCACCACAACCACCACCCTCTACAACTGACCCCCTGAGGCTATACCCCTCCCGTTGGGGGTTATACTACCAGAAGCTGCACACACACCACCAGCCTCAGCGGACCCTGCTGCAGCGGCGGCCGTATTGACCGCAAATCAACGGGTGGCGTAGTCGACACTAAAGAACATCCAGCAACATCTGTAGGACTGCCACACACTGAGCTTGACACCCTGGGCACGGACCGGGTCACCGCCACCGGAGACTACAACCCCCATCTGATCCGGGTATCCCCCAAACAACACTGGCCCAGGGGGCGCGTCACCAGCACCGGGCAGGTTCAGAATGCTATTAACCTGCAGAGTAACCCCATATCTACAGGTTGATAGCGTTTTTTCACGTGACAGGTTCCCTTTCCTTCTCCCACAGATTTAGCAGATATTGAGAGTGAATGATTAGTGCAGGAGACCAAAAAATGTCTTTTAAGTGACAAAAGAAGAAGGTTTATCTGATAATGTATATCACAAAGTGTCTTATCTTTACTTGCACTATTGATTAATGAAATCAGGTTAGGCTGGAGCAGGAGCACAGTGATAGGACAATCAGAGGGAGACACGGGCAGATCGTGCTGCAGCTTATTCTAGTAAGGAGTTTATCTCACTTCAGTGCTGAGCACTTCTACACAACCATATCACTGCCACTGCTTCTGAACATGTGCTGAATGGAAAGCGGGAATCCCTCCCGCCTGTGTGCGATGTGTACGTGAGCAGTCAGTGCAACATTCTCTACCCACTAGCTGAGAGATAACTGAAGCTTAGCGCTAGAGCCTGCAGAGGGGAGAACTGGTGACAATTGCAGGACACACAGGGGCCAGAATAGAATATACACATAGCAGTAGCCATCTGACATGACTGTTATGCCCTCAATATAACATTCATTGTGTACGCTGTCCATCAGTGTACAAGCTGTGGGGATCTGGCCGAGGCCGGCAGTACCAGGCACACACACTTATATGGATCTTGCTGTGAAGGGGCATCAGCGCCCCAGTGAGCACCATGGACCATTTGTTCTGTTACTTGGGAGGACCAATAACGTAATGCAGTAAAGTACCTGTACATTATCTGATAATGCCCTGTATATTATGTACTTACATTATTATTGCTATTATTACATACAGTTTTTACAGTACAGACTCATTTCTTGTTACATCATTTAGATGAAAAAGCGAGGTCTGGTTCCCACAGATGCCACATATACTGCCCTGTTCAACGCCTGCGCAGAGTCGCCATGGAAAGACTCGGGTCTGCAGCACGCACTGAAGCTGCAGAAAGAATTGATGGACAAGAACATTGCTCTTAATCCCATCACTTACTGGAGCTCGCTGAAGGTCTGCACGCTGAGCTCAGGACTGCAGGGGAGCTGTGAGCTATTTAAGGTAAGTCAAGGTCACAGTCCTGGTCTCCCACAATGGAGTCCTTATAAGATGCCCCTATCGTAGATTAACCGGGAGGGAACAGCATCATTGTAATCAATCCACGGGGAATAACCAGTGCACCATGTCTGGCCGGGGACTTAGCAGCCATCAGAAGGCACCACCAGAGTTCAGTTCTTCTGTGGGGACCAGGGGGTCACTTACTAAATTCGAGAAACGTGGACAGCTTTGTACTATCTGCTACTGCGACGCCCTCCCTGAGCGGTGGGGTTACTCGGTGCCGGACAATATATGGTGGGGGTATGGGAGTGTCGTCGCGGCCGCGACTCGGTCCATGCCCAGGGCTGTCACATAAAAAGAATGGGCTATTGGATGAGTGGATGTTCGACTACGCCACCTATGGTTTCTGGTGATGGCCACCAGCGCTGCAGCAGTCCTCTGAGGCTGATGTTCTGACAGCTTGGTTGGTACTACTCCCCACAGGCGGAGTAGGCCTCAGGGCAGTTTGGAGGATCTGGGGAGTTGTGGTGGGTGCAGTGCCGCGCAGGAATGAGCAAACGGAGGCAGTATGTGAAGTCATCCAAGATTTACTCACTTTGATGAAGTAGCAGCTGCAAAGCTTCTCTCTGCTTCTCGTGGCGCGCTGCGGCCACCAGGAAGGGGTTCAGCACTTCCTAGGTAGATCAGGAGCACCTGTCAAGACCCCGCTGGGGTGTTCCTCTCTTTCCTAGATTCTCCCACTGAGTCCTCTCCTGACGGTATGTGATGTGAACGTGGAGTAAGGCCGGGTCCCACTAGATATACACAGGTTGAGAGATACAGGTGGCGACTCCGCTCCGTCCGTATCCCCCTGGGATCCACTAAGCCTCCGGGCTTTTCTAACGGTGACGTGAAGTACACTGTCAGATATCGGGGGCCGGTCCCCTCTTGCGGCAGGAGTCCCTCTTGCTAGGCCAGAGTGAAGAATACAGGTGGCGACTCTGCTCCGTCCGTACCCTCCTGGGATCCTTTCGCCTGTGGAGCCTATCTCCTCTGCTCCCCTCCTGGGCCTTCTTGATTGGACTCTGACCGGGGACAGAGCTAGCTATAACTCAACTCTGCCCCAACCCCCCGTCTCGAGGCTTGAGACCCGGAACCGTGACCCCTGAGCCGGCCGCAGCTTTGTGCTGACTGACCTTCCCAAGGAACCACGACTAAAGACCAGGTTATAAAGATGGTCACTGTATATATATGATGCTTAAGGTGCTAAAGTAAAGTGCTTCCTCCACCCTTACCCACTACTTGGTTCCCACTATCTTTGGTTCCCCCATCTCCTCTATCCTGGGCCGGGGAAGCACCCTGGTGCATTTAGGCCCCCTACAGGACAGAAGTGGTGTAGTGTTGAGTGTGAAGTAGGGTCTTGTGTGATGCTCCATCCTTACCTGAGAGAGGAGATACCACACCTCTTTCTGAGGTGCAGTACCCCTGTGGCGACTGAACCCTCAGGGGCGCCACATTCTCCCCTGGTGAAACACAGCACGTCCGCGGGCTGCAATAGAGCTAAAGATTGGTACAGACATTCAAACTTTTTAAATGCTTTTTAAACAAATAACTATCTTCCCTTTATGGGAGGCTCAAATACTTTTAACGTTGCAGGTTATATAGATATAGTATAAACATATAAAACATTAGGAAGACATTATAGATATAGAATACTTGTACAAAAGTGTCAGTTCAGCAGCATGAGGGACCTGCCCAAAACCCTCAACGTAGGCCCTGGGGTGGCTGCAGGGCATGGAGATCCTGAGTTGGACCCCCAGGAGAGCCACTCCAGACAGGTTTTACTTCTGAGGTCAGAGGTAGAAATGGCTTTGTATAAAACCAATAGTGATCACCTAAACTGGTGCAAACCATCCACAATCCAGTCTGTAGACTGCTCATCATCCGCAGGCACAATGTCATCCTAAATAAACCGGGTGCAAACAAAGCATAAAGAGAAAGGATTACCAGCTTCATGAATAGTTCAAAAATTAGGTTACTTTATTGTGAAAAAAGCTCTTTAAAAACAGATTCCATAGTCACATAGTGTAGCCAGGGCAACGCGTTTCGAACGCTAAAGATGCGTTCTTTGTCAAGACTGGCTTGCAAATGGCATACCCATGGTATATAAACCATTCTTCACCAATCACATACAAAATGGAAGTCACATGATGCATAAATTAGCATACAGAAATATAAAACCAATTTACAAAGTATATGCATAGTAAAAACAATCACATGACAAAGAAGAAATCACATATGCATAGAAAAGTTACTCGCTGTAATGGAACAGCAGTTCCCTCCGTAAATTTAGTCCATTTGGTTGGCAAGTGTTCAGATGATACATCCAAAATGCTTCTCGATCAAGTAGGCGTCTCCTATTATCCCTGCCTCGAGGATCAAAGGTAAGTTTTTCAATGCCAAAGACCTGAAATGAGGATGTCTCTCTATTATGCTGCTCAATAAAATGTCTGGAGGCGCAAGAAATGTTCTGATTAGTGACATTAAAAATATCAGAGAGATGTTCTGCCACTCGCTGTTTTAGTTTTCTTATGGTGCATCCCACATATAACAGATCACAACTGGCACATCTTATGATGTAAACCACATAATTACTGTCAAGTCCCAAAACTTCAAGGGGATCAAGAACAGGCTGCCACGAGAGGTGGTGAGTTCCCCTTCAATGGACGTCTTCAAACAGAGGCTGGACAGACATCTGTCTGAGATGATCTAGTGAATCCTGCTTTGAGCAGGGGGTTGGACCAGATGACCCAGGAGGTCCCTTCCAACTCTACCATTCTATGATTCTATGATTCTACTGTTGCAATTCAGATAGCTTTTTATATTGTGTGTTTCACTAGAATCAGCATTAGGAAGTTTTTAGTGATTTTTACATAGCGACAAATGCCGCATCTGGTGTAACCACACTTGTAAAACCCTTTACAATTAAGCCAGGTATGCCGTTTTTGTAGATTATTTGGGCGACTAGATGCCAATAGCCCCCCTATTGTTTGCGCTTTTTTTGCCACCACCAAAACTCCAGAATCAAGAATTTTAGATAATACAGTATCCTCATATAAAATAGGAAGAGGTTTCAGTATTATATTTTTGATCAGTTGAAATTGTGAACTATATCTAAAGGAAATAACATTTCGATTTTTATGTGCTGTAATATCATTGCGATTAATCCTTGTCCTAGACAGATCAATCAGATCCAGTCTATTTTTACTGTCCACAATTTTTTCTGCTCTCTTTAGAGACCAATCCGGATAACCCCTAGATTTCAATGTATTTTTACACCTGATGAATTCTTCATCCAATTTGTTGGCATTGTTACAATTACGTTTGATTCTTGTCAGTTCCCCCACAGGTATAGCTTTTATAGTATGGCGCGGATGTCCGCTTTTGGCATGTAGAATGGTATTCCCAGATATGGGTTTGGAAAATGTGGAAGTAGTGATGGAACCATCAAGAATCTCCAATTTTAGATCAAGAAATGATATACACTTAGAATCAGAGGTGTAAGTGAAAGAAAGATTAAATTCATTGTTATTTAAATACTTGATGAATTCCGGTATGGCAGACACATCCCCACGCCAGATAAAGATCAAATCATCTATGTGTCTGCCATACCAGAAAACATCACGGGCCCATGGATTAGCGAAAGTGTGCAGTGCAACATATTCCCAATGGGACATTACCATATTTGCTAGCGATGGAGAATAGCTAGATCCCATGGATACTCCTCTACATTGGAGATAAAATTCCTGATTGTACATAAAAAAATTATTAGTGGCCCTGCTCCAGCCGCAGCTCGACGTCCCGCCGGTTGACAAAGACGTCCCGGTGGAACTGTGGGCTGCGAATGAAGCCCCATCCGGCCTCCTGGTGGAAGCGCACAATAAGGCCTTCTTCCCGGGGGCTTGAACGGGCGGCCTCTGCCTGGCGGGCCTGCGACTTTGCGGCCTTGGCGCGCACCTCCAGGTGCTCGCAGCGGATCTCCCTCTGTCGATGCTCCTTCTCGAGCTGGAGAAGCTCCCTGCGGCAGAACTCCTCCCGCCTCCGCGTTTCAGACCGGGTCTCCCGAGGGAAGCCCATCAGGTCGCCCCCCTGGTTGTCCCAGGCAAACTCTTCTGCCGCCGGGCAGGCAACCGGAGGCGCGGGCAGCGGCGACAGGAGGGGTTGCTGCGGGCCCTCTGCTGGTGCGGACCAGTCCGGGTTGGGGCAGGTGGACACCCCAGAAAGTGCAGGGATCTCTGGACTGGGAGTCGTGTGGCATATCAGGCCTCCAGTGATGGCGGTGGCTTGGGTCTCAGCCTTCGGAGCCAAGAGTTGCTCCCAAACGATGGCACCCGGGGAGAGGGGTGCTGGCAGGAGATCGAGGAGGGCTTTGGTGCGTCCCGCGCCCGGGATAGGGGTTTCCTCCTTACCCGTTCTTGGGCTGCACAAGGCCTCCGGGGCTTCCTCCGCCTGAGCCGAGGCCTTTGTAGACAGGCATGACAAGCTCTGGCGGCAAGCCTGGATCTTTTGCAGCACCTCCTCTCTCCACTCCGCAGCGGCCAGTCGCTAGGCCTCTTCGACCCTCCGGGTCAGGTCCTAGATTTCACCGCGGAGGAACTCGTCCTCCTCCTGGGTCAGGTACATTCCCTCCATACCGAGGGAGGTGGCAGCTGGTGGGCCAGCGTCGGAGGACTCGGAGGACATCTCCTTGGCTGCGTCCATCTCTGCTGCAAGGTGCGGCCTTTTTCGCCTCCTCCTTTTTGGGAGGCTCCTGGGCGGCTGGCTGACGGGCACTCTTTGGGAAGTCCCATCCGTTTTGACGGACACAACTATGCGGACAGTCTCTAATGCAAGGAGCGGTCTTAGCTCTTCGCACCATTGGGAAACCTGGCCCACGATGGGAGGTCTTAAGTTGCTGTTGTTTTGGCACCTAATGGCGTCCGTTCTTCTTGGGCGGGCGCCACATTGAGTGTGTAACGACAGTCTTTTGTGAAAGGCGCACAGTACCCGGCGGCAATGGGATTATCTTCTTTCGTTGCTGCGGGCACGCGATCCTGCCGACTACGCCACGTTGCGACACCCTCCCTGAGCGGTGGGGTTACTCTGTGCTGGGTCAATATATGGTGGGGGTATGTGGGTGTCGTCGTGGCCGCGACCCAGTCCGTGCCCAGGGCTGTCACATAAAAAGAATGGGCTATTGGATGAGTGGATGTTCGACTACGCCACCTGTGGTTTCTGGTGATGGCCACCAGCGCTGCAGCAGTCCTCTGAGGCTGATGTTCTGGCAGCTTGGTTGGTACTACTCCCCACAGGCGGAGTAAGCCTCAGGGCAGTATGGAGGATCTGGGGAGTTGTGGTGGGTGCAGTGCCGCGCAGGAATGAGCAAACGGACGCAGTATGTGAAGTCATCCAAGATTTACTCACTTTGATGAAGTAGCAGCTGCAAAGCTTCTCTCTGCTTCTCGCGGCGCGCTGCGGCCACCAGGAAGGGGGTTCAGCTCTTCCTAGGTAGATCAGGAGCACCTGTCAAGACCCCGCTGGGGTGTTCCTCTCTTTCCTAGAGTCTCCCACTCAGTCCTCTCCTGACGGTATGTGATGTGAACGTGGAGTAAGGCCGGGTCCCACTAGATATACACAGGTTGAGAGATCCAGGTGGCGACTCCGCTCCGTCCGTATCTCCCTGGGATCCACTAAGCCTCCGGGCTTTTCTAACGGTGACGTGAAGTACACTGTCAGATATCGGGGGCCGGTCCCCTCTTGCGGCAGGAGTCCCTCTGGCTAGGCCAGAGTGAAGAATACAGGTGGCGACTCCGCTTCGTCCGTACCCTCCTGGGATCCTTTCGCCTGTGGAGCCTATCTCCTCTGCTCCCCTCCTGGGCCTTCTTGATTGGACTCTGACCGGGGACAGAGCTAGCTATAACTCAACTCTGCCCCAACCCCCCGTCTCGAGGCCTGAGACCGGGAACCGTGACCCCTGAGCCGGCCGCAGCTTTGTGCTGACTGACCTTCCCAAGGAACCACGACTAAAGACCAGGTTATAAAGATGGCCACTGTATATATATGATGCTAAAGTAAAGTGCTTCCTCCACCCTCACCCACCACATGGTTCCCACTATCTTTGGTTCCTCCCCATCTCCTCTATCGCGGGCCGGGGCAGCACCCTGGTGCATTTAGGCCCCCTACAGGACAGGAGTGGTGTAGTGTTGAGTGTGAAGTAGGGTCTTGTGTGATGCTCCATCCTTACCTGAGAGAGGAGATACCACACTTCTTTCTGAGGTGCAGTACCCCTGTGGCGACTGAACCCTCAGGGGCGCCACACTACCAACACATCCACTGTCAGCTTAAGAGATAGAAAGATGGTGCTGGGGTGTAAATTTTCAGCTAGTTAGTATGTCACCTGTTAGGGGGGCACAGGGACCCCACCAGGGGCGTTCTGGCCCACCGGAGGATCAGGAAATCCCCCGGTGGGCCCTGGGTCCCATTGGCCACGCCCCCAAGCCCCGCCCCCTACCCCCCCTGGGCCCTGTACAGAGAACAGAGGGCCCCCCTGGTTCGCTAATCATATTGGCAGCACTGTATGGGCCCTTTCAGGTATATATTATTGGAGGCAGCAGAATGTATGGGCCCCTGTCAGGTATATATTATTGGAGGCAGGAGAATGTATGGGCTCCTGTCAGGTATATATTATTGGAGGCAGGAGAATGTATGGGCTCCTGTCAGGTATATATTATTGGAGGCAGCAGAATCTATGGGCTCCTGTCAGGTATATATTATTGGAGCCAGCAGAATGTATGGGCTCCTGTCAGGTATATATTATTGGAGGCAGCAGAATGTATGGGCTCCTGTCAGGTATATATTATTGGAGGAAGGAGAATCTATGGGCTCCTGTTAGGTATATATTATTGGAGGCAGGAGAATGTATGGGCTCCTGTCAGGTATATATTATTGGAGGCAGGAGAATGTATGGGCTCCTGTCAGGTATATATTATTGGAGGCAGCAGAATCTATGGGCTCCTGTCAGGTATATATTATTGGAGGCAGGAGAATGTATGGGCTCCTGTCAGGTATATATTATTGGAGGCAGCAGAATCTATGGACTCCTGTCAGGTATACATTATTGGAGTTTGGAGAATCTATGGGCTCCTGTCAGGTATATATTATTGGAGACAGGATAATCTATGGGCTCCTGTCAGGTATATATTATTGGAGGCAGCAGAATCTATGGGCTCCTGCCAGGTATATAGTATTGGAGGCAGGAGAATGTATGGGCTCCTGCCAGGTATATAGTATTGGGGGCAGCAGAATCTATCGGCTCCTGTCAGGTATATATTATTGGAGGCAGGAGAATGTATGGGCTCCTGTCAGGTACATATTATTGGAGGCAGCAGAATCTATGGGCTCCTGTCAGGTATATATTATTGGAGGCAGCAGAATGTATGGGCTCCTGTCAGGTATATATTATTGGAGGCAGGAGAATGTATGGGCTTCTGTTAGGTATATATTATTGGAGGCAGCAGAATGTATGCGCTCCTGTCAGGTATATATTATTGGAGGCAGGAGAATGTATGGGCTCCTGTTAGGTATATATTATTGGAGGCAGCAGAATCTATGGGCTCCTGTCAGGTATATATTATTGGAGGCTGCAGAATCTATGGGCTCCTGTCAGGTATATATTATTGGAGGCAGGAGAATGTATGGGCTCCTGTCAGGTATATATTATTGGAGGCAGGAGAATGTATGGGCTCCTGTCAGGTATATATTATTGGAGGCAGGAGAATGTATGGGCTCCTGTCAGGTATATATTATAAGAGGCAGCAGAATCTATGGGCCCCTGTCAGGTATATATTATTGGAGGCAGGAGAATGTATGGGCTCCTGTCAGGTATATATTATTGGAGCCAGCAGAATGTATGGGCTCCTGTCAGGTATATATTATTGGAGCCAGCAGAATGTATGGACTCCTGTCAGGTATATATTATTGGAGGCAGCAGAATGTATGGGCTCCTGTCAGGTATATATTATTGGAGGCAGCAGAATCTCTGGGCCCCTGTCAGGTATATATTATTGCAGGCAGGAGAATGTATGGGCTCCTGTCAGGTATATATTATTGGATCCAGCAGAATGTATGGGCTCCTGTCAGGTATGTATTATTGGAGGCAGCAGAATCTATGGGCCCCTGTCAGGTATGTATTATTGGAGGCAGCAGAATGTATGGGCCCCTGTCAGGTATATATTATTGGAGGCAGCAGAATGTATGGGCTCCTGTCAGGTATATATTATTGGAGGTAGCAGAATCTATGGGCTCCTGTCAGGTATATATTATTGGAGGCAGGAGAATGTATGGGCTCCTGTCAGTTATATATTATTGGAGGCAGGAGAATCTATGGGCTCCTGTCAGGTATATATTATTGGAGGCAGGAGAATGTATGGGCTCCTGTTAGGTATATATTATTGGAGGCAGCAGAATGTATGGGCTCCTGTCAGGTATATATTATTGGAGGCAGGAGAATGTATGGGCTCCTGTCAGGTATATATTATTGGAGGCAGGAGAATGTATGCGCTCCTGTCAGGTATATATTATTGGAGGCAGCAGAATGTATGGGCTCCTGTCAGGTATATATTATTGGAGGTAGCAGAATCTATGGGCTCCTGTCAGGTATATATTATTGGAGGCAGGAGAATGTATGGGCTCCTGTCAGGTATATATTATTGGAGGCAGCAGAATGTATGGGCTCCTGTCAGGTATATATTATTGGAGGTAGCAGAATCTATGGGCTCCTGTCAGGTATATATTATTGGAGGCAGGAGAATGTATGGGCTCCTGTCAGGTATATATTATTGGAGGCAGCAGAATGTATGGGCTCCTGTCAGGTATATATTATTGGAGGCAGCAGAATGTATGGGCTCCTGTCAGGTATATATTATTGGAGCCAGCAGAATGTATGGGCTCCTGTCAGGTATATATTATTGGAGGTAGCAGAATCTATGGGCTCCTGTCAGGTATATATTATTGGAGGCAGGAGAATGTATGGGCTCCTGTCAGGTATATATTATTGGAGGCAGCAGAATCTATGGACTCCTGTCAGGTATATATTATTGGAGGCAGCAGAATCTATGGGCTCCTGTCAGGTATATATTATTGGAGCCAGCAGAATGTATGGTCTCCTGTCAGGTATATATTATTGGAGGCAGCAGAATCTATGGGCTCCTGTCAGGTATATATAATTGGAGGAAGCAGAATCTATGGGCTCCTGTCAGGCATATATTATTGGAGGCAGGAGAATGTATGGGCTCCTGTCAGGTATATATATTGGAGGCGGGAGAATGTATGGGCTCCTGTCAGGTATATGTTATTGGAGGCAGCAGAATGTATGGGCTCCTGTCAGATATATATTATTGGAGACAGGATAATCTATGGGCTCCTGTCAGGTATATATTATTGGAGACAGGATAATCTATGGGCTCCTGTCAGGTATATATTATTGGAGTTTGGAGAATCTATGGGCTCTTGTCAGGTATATATTATTGGAGGCAGCAGAATCTATGGGCTCCTGTCAGGTATATATTATTGGAGACAGGATAATCTATGGGCTCCTGTCAGGTATATATTATTGGAGGCAGCAGAATCTATGGGCTCCTGCCAGGTATATAGTATTGGAGGCAGGAGAATGTATGGGCTCCTGCCAGGTATATAGTATTGGGGGCAGCAGAATCTATGGGCTCCTGTCAGGTATATAGTATTGGAGGCAGGAGAATGTATGGGCTCCTGTCAGGTATATATTATTGGCGGCTGGAGAATGTATGGGCTCCTGTCAGGTATATATTATTGGAGGCAGCAGAATCTATGGGCTCCTGTCGGGTATATATTATTGGAGGCAGGAGAATGTATGGGCCCCTGTCAGGTATATATTATTGGAGGCAGGAGAATCTATGGGCTCCTGTCAGGTATATATTATTGGAGGCAGCAGAATCTATGGGCCCCTGTCAGGTATATATTATTGGAGGCAGCAGAATCTATGGGCCCCTGTCAGGTATATATTATTGGAGGCAGGAGAATGTATGGGCTCCTGTCAGGTATATATTATTGGAGGCAGGAGAATGTATGGGATCCTGTCAGGTATATATTATTGGAGGCAGGAGAATCTATGGGCTCTTGTCAGGTATATATTATTGGAGGCAGGAGAATGTATGGGCTCCTGTCAGGTATATATTATTGGAGGCAGCAGAATCTATGGGCCCCTGTCAGGTATATATTATTGGAGGCAGGAGAATGTATGGGCTCCTGTCAGGTATATATTATTGGAGGCAGGAGAATCTATGGGCTCCTGTCAGGTATATATTATTGGAGGCAGGAGAATCTATGGGCTCCTGTCAGGTATATATTATTGGAGGCAGGAGAATGTATGGGCTCCTGTCAGGTATATATTATTGGAGCCAGCAGAATGTATGGGCTCCTGTCAGGTATATATTATTGGAGGCAGCAGAATCTATGGGCCCCTGTCAGGTATATATTATTGGAGGCAGGAGAATGTATGGGCTCCTGTCAGGTATATATTATTGGAGCCAGCAGAATGTATGGGCTCCTGTCAGGTATATGTTATTGGAGCCAGCAGAATGTATGGGCTCCTGTCAGGTATATATTATTGGAGGCAGCAGAATGTATTGGCTCCTGTCAGGTATATATTATTGGAGGCAGGAGAATGTATGGGCTCCTGTCAGGTATATATTATTGGAGGCAGGAGAATGTATGGGCTCCTGTCAGGTATATATTATTGGAGGCAGCAGAATGTATGGGCTCCTGTCAGGTATATATTATTGGAGGCAGGAGAATGTATGGGCTCCTGTCAGGTATATATTATTGGAGGCAGCAGAATCTATGGGCCCCTGTCAGGTATATATTATTGGAGGCAGGAGAATGTATGGGCTCCTGTCAGGTATATATTATTGGAGCCAGCAGAATGTATGGGCTCCTGTCAGGTATATGTTATTGGAGCCAGCAGAATGTATGGGCTCCTGTCAGGTATATATTATTGGAGGCAGCAGAATGTATTGGCTCCTGTCAGGTATATATTATTGGAGGCAGGAGAATGTATGGGCTCCTGTCAGGTATATATTATTGGAGGCAGCAGAATGTATTGGCTCCTGTCAGGTATATATTATTGGAGGCAGGAGAATGTATGGGCTCCTGTCAGGTATATATATTGGAGGCAGGAGAGTGTATGGGCTCCTGTCAGGTATATATTATTGGAGCCAGCAGAATCTATGGGCCCCTGTCAGGTATATATTATTTGATAATCATGCCCATTGCCCAGCTCCCGCCATATGTTGATCGCCAGCCAGATAAAACAAGGCAGCTGGGGGCTGGGATTCGCAGCATGGTAAGGCCCAAGCGTTCTTGGCCCCCCACGCTGAAAATCGCAGCCCGCAGCCACCCCTGAAAATGGCGCATTCATCATAGCACCATTTCCAGGTGCTTTACCCGGCTCTTCCAGCGGCCCTGGTGGTGAGTGGCACCCTAGGTAATAATAGGGTTAGTACCAGGCCAGCTTTGTATTATCAGCTGGTACTTGCCCGAAATTCATGGTGTCACGCCAAATTAGACATAGCCACCATGAATTTCTAGTAAACAGAAAAAAAAAGACAGAATTTTTTTTTTTTATTAAAAATAAAACACATTTAGGGACTCCATCTTTAATAAAGAAAAATCCTCACTCCAGCGTAATCCATAGGTCTTCTGTCTTCAGCTCTGCTACATCTTTGCCATCTGACAATATATCTGCTGACAGAGATGAGCCGGCACAGAATGACACTGGGGCAATGTTACTGTGTAGTGCGGCACTAGATTTCTTTCTTTGTCATTTCATGCAGTGTAGAAATCTTGGGAAAAGTGTAGATTGTGCTCTGGAAGTGATCAGTTATAGCTAACTATGTTATTTTCTGCAGAGATAAGTCCTGCATAGAAGATGAGATATATCGGTCTGCGGCAGATAAAGAACTTCACCTAGACACATCACTGGTGAGTATGTGTGTTACCTATACACACACACTGACACTATATACAGAGCTCCTGTGTGTAATGTCACTGGTGATCACTGTATTACCTATACACACACACTGACACTATATACAGAGCTCCTGTGTGTAATGTCACTGGTGATCACTGTATTACCAATACACACACACTGACACTATATACAGAGCTCCTGTGTGTAATGTCACTGGTGAGTATGTGTGTTACCTATACACACACTCTGACACTATATACCGAGGTCCTGTGTATAATGTCACTGGTGATCACTGTATTACCTATACACACACACTGACACTATATACAGAGCTCCTGTGTGTAATGTCACTGGTGATCACTGTATTACCTATACACACACACTGACACTATATACAGATCTTCTGTGTGTAATGTCACTGGTGATCACTGTATTACCTATACACACACACTGACACTATATACAGAGCTCCAATGTGTAATGTCACTGGTGATCTCTGTACAACCTATACACACACACTGACACTATACACGGAGCTCCTGTGTGTAATGTCACTGGCGATCACTGTATTACCTGTACTCTGACACTGTATACAGAGCTCCTGTGAATAATGTCACTGGTGATCACTGTATTACCTATACACACACACTGACACTATATACAGAGCTCCTGTGTGTAATGTCACTGGTGATCACTGTATTACCTATACACACACACTGACACTATATACAGAGCTCCTGTGTGTAATTTCACTGGTGATCACTGTATTACCTATACACACACACTGACACTATATACAGAGCTCCTGTGTGTAATGTCACTGGTGATCACTGTATTACCTCTACACTGACCCTATACACAGGACTCCTGTGCATAATGTCACTGATAATCTCTACATTATCTGTACACTGACTCTATATACAGAGCTTTTTTACATTTTCATTATCAGTCACTATCTGGTGCCATTATGTGCCATGGTCATGGCGTGGCGGAATTTGTCCCTTGTATGTGGTATTATTCGGACAGTCACTATGTGGTGGTAATATGTGGTCTTCTCATGGTGTGGCAGTATATATACCTTGTACTTGGTAGTATTTGATCACTATGTGGTGGTATGTGTTCTGGTCATGGTGTGGCGGTATTTCTCTCTTCTATATGGTATTATTAGTCTAGGGATAGTTGTCAGTCATTTGTTTTTTTTGGATATTAAGAATGGGAACATTCTTTATTTGCAATACATATTAAATACTTGGATGGTTAACCTCTCCCTGTGTTGTGACTACTACAGAGCAGCAGAGATGCACGTCAGCTCAAGACGCAAAAAATAAGCCGTCACAAAGCCCCAGATCCAAAAAAATGAGAACACTACGGTGCGCAGAACATGGCGTGAAAAGTGTGATTTTTCAAACTTATGAATTTGTTTTCACCACTTAGATACCAGTAAAGGTATACATGTTTGGTATCTACAAACTCGTACTGACCCGAGGCATCACCCTGTCACATCGGTTTTTCCATATAGTGAACATGGTGACTAAAAAACCCAATAAACAAACGTGCAATTCCACTTTTTTTGCAATTTTACTGCACTTGGAATTTTTGTTGCCATTTCCCTGTACACTATATGGTAAAATAAATGATTGCATCTGAAAGTACAACTCGTCCCACAAAAAAACTGTCTTTCCTGCTGCTACAGACTTTTATATGACTACAATTTACATTCTGCTGCTTATGGAAACATTTTTGCAGTTTACAAGACGCTTCTTACACTTGCTTGCACCCAGGTTTCATGTGAAAGAGTGTTCTCAAAGCTGAAAATTGTAAAAAATCGTCTGAGGGCTTCGATTGGACAGGAGCTTTTAGAGTCCCTCCTTCTGTTGAACATTGAGTATGACATTTCAAGGAACTTAGACTATGATGACATTATTAATACGTATGCAATGTCATCTTCTGTTCTGAAAAAAAAACGTTTGTAATTTTGCTGCTGATTGACTGTTAGTGTGAGTTTATTTGTTGTTTTGGGCCTTTCACTAACAATTGAATGATATTGTATTATAGAGGAGAGGAAAACGTGCAATACAAACTTCCAAAATGCTTACAGAATTCTTTTACTTTTCCCAGCGGCCAAGTTTGGTGCTGCTACAATGATGCCGGGTGCTGGGATGCCAGATGGATGCAGGTTCAATTTGTGGCACTTATACTTTAAGAGAATGTACCTTGAAAGTATTTCTTGTTATTGTTCTGTTATGGCACTTTATCACACACTGGTGTGAATAAGATAACAGTGTTCCTCTTTCCCCAGGAGTGTTTCTTTAGTTTGTCATTTATTCGTTATATTGGTTATTTATTGGTTAATAAAGTTGATTCATTTTGAAAGAGTTTGTGGACTTATGTTATTCCTATATACGGTATCTGCATGGTGCTGGTGGGCCCCAAGATTGATTGTTTCCTGGTGGGCCCCAGGTACTCCAGTCCGGCGCTGGACCCCACTGATCCTGGGCACTGGTGCAGCACTGCGCCCCCTTCACTGTGTTTTTCACTGGCCACCCGGCTGTTCTGGGAACGGCAAAGTGACGCTTTTCCTGAGATTTTGATTTTGGTTAGATTTCTCTTGCAATACTCAAGCAGTGATGTCGCGAGCTGGATAATAACAAGCTAATATGGTCTTCTTGGGTTTATAGGAAATTGCACAAAAATTCCGTGTCGTTGGCCCTGAAACATTCACCGTCCTGTTTATGGGATGCATAAAGGATGAAGAGCTGGGCTTCCTACAAGCTCTGCAGGTATGGCTTGCTGCACACATCCTACATCCTATATCCGTACAGTGCACACTTACCTGGGAATTATGTCTCACACTTCCGACATGATGAGAGACGCAAAAACATTGAGGAATCATGGAGCGACTGTTCATTTTACTAATACAGATATTTCTTGCTGCAGTATTTCTGCTGAAGTGACGATGGGGCATGCCGGCTGAGGGTGGGACTCTTGGATTCTCTGATGACTCTGTTGGGCTAGGTGCACATTACGTTTGTGGCCATTGTTGGGCGCATACACATAGAAGGTGTGTGCCCCCTAGTGGCCACTGTCAGGATGGATGATGAGGCATCCGTCCACTATTGGGACCCATTGTAAAGAAATGTATACCGCATTGCAGAGGTCGCTCTACATTTTTTACAGAAGAGTAAAAATCCTCCTCATAGTATTTTTCAGGAGTATTTTTAGCCAGTCTTTGAATATTAGAGAAGAGGCTGCAACCTGTGCTTTGCTCTACCGCTTCACCATCTTTGACGTATATTTACGTCAAAGGTCGTGTCCCTGCCTTTGATGTGATCTCGCACACCGAGCCCACATATTTCCCTGCACATGATGACTGATTTAATCAACCATCATCTGCCTTTAATAGCTGCTGATGTACTGTTGCTCCACCTGCTGCTATTAACCCGTTAAATCCAGCTGTCAATCGCTGACAGCGGGATTTAACGCACGTCGGCTGGAAGCGCGTCATACATCCTGCCACGTGATTGTGGGGCACCGATGGGTTGTCATGACAGCTGGGGGTCTGCTGATGACCTCCCATACATGTCATTATGACCCTCCTATGGGCCGGCGTTCATAGAAGATGGTGATTTCTGCTATAGATAGCAGTGTATGTACAGCACAAGCGATCAGACGATCGCCGCTTCAAGTCTCCTAATTAATCTGATCAGTAAACATTGTAATGGGGAAAAAAATCAAAATGCCAGAATGACGTTTTTTTGGCTGCCACAGCATTGCAGTAAAGTGCAACATCAAAGTGGTTGCAGGGAGTATATAAGGATATGTAGCTCACAAACTCCTAAATATATGATGTTTTCATTTACAATGTATCTAATTTATACATGTATATAGAGAGTACTGAGCATGGATTTGTAAGGTTTCATAACTTCCATGCTAGACAAAATTCTATAAAATAAATAATGTGACAATTCTTTCATGGCCGGAGGTGATAATAAACTGATATAACCGTGTACACTAGTAATTAGAATTCCCTGGGCTCGGGTGTAAGAGGCAATATTCCTGATGATCAGGGTCCCGTGTAGGGACGGTCACTGCTGTATACCATCTAGTACAGAGGTACAGAAGCTGGCGGCGCTCCCATAACCTCCGGGCTGCTGGATTCTATCAAACATCTCCATGTTATTCTGTATACAGTTATATTCTTCTTTCCATCACAATGCGGTGGGATATCACTACAATATGCCAACATGGTGTGATTAGTGGAGGGCGGCTGTCAGTATCCCCCGACTTTAGAATTAGATTGAATAATCCTTCAAAGGGGGTGTACAAAGTTTAAAAGATATCTCCTATCCATAGGATAACTTCCCGATGGATGGGGTCTGACTGCTGGGAGCCTCACCAATCCTGAAAACTGGGGATTTGAAGAGTCCTTAGTGACTGATGTGATGGTCGATCATTGCTGCACCATACATTCTCTATGGGACGACTGAAGCTCTGTGCTCGGCTGGTCTTCACTCCCATTAAGAATGAACGGAGCAGTGCGTATACTCAACCACCACTCCATTTGTGGCACCCTGCTACAACAGGTACCACAGGACCCAGGGTGCATGGATGGACTTCTCCACAAGAGGCCCTCACTACATACAAACACCTCCACCCTTCCACCTCCTACCACCAGAGGGAGCCCGTTAGGGATATATATATATGGAGGGTGGAGCCAGGCAGTTCAGTCAGAGTTAGTAGTCAGACAGAGAGAGTCTGAGAGCGTGCTGACGCTGAGAGCAGCGAAGACGCAGCGCGTCTGCTGCTGGGTTCTGAGGGCCCCGAGTGTGGCCGACGGTAAGGAGGAGAGATGAGAGGAGTTGAGGGGGCAGAGGAGCATCACAAGGCTCACCCCGAAGATACAAACCGGACACCGGGTCTGCGCCTACAGGGTCCTTTATACCCAGTAGGGACCACCGGCATTCCTGGAGGACTACAAGTCCCTGGCAGACCTGAAGCTAGACCCATTACAGGACCAGGAACCACGAAGACCCCGACGACCAGGGATAGTGGTTGCCAGCAGAAGGTCCTACTACCGAGCGACAGGTGAAGGAACAGCACGACACATAAACTAGGCCCAGTTGCAGGCTGGCCAGGAGCATACAGAGAGGCAGACACGGACCAGGAGGCCTTATACCCTCTCACTGGGGAGAAGTCCTGAAGTGCACCCATCCTACTGAGTACCCTGGACCGTACCTGACATCCGCACCAGTAAAGATATTGAAGCGAATCCCCAGTCTCTGTCAGTTACTCCTGCTGCGCCATCCCGCCTGCACTACAAGTCCCAGCATCACCACCCACCAAACTCCACACTGCCCCGGGGGCCCACTGCACCTGTGGGGAGCAGAAACATGTCAGCTGCCATCCCATCACCCCCCAGAGGTCTGAAGCAGCGCTGGTAATCATTACCAAGTACCACAGGTGGCGTCACAAACTGTTTATTTATTTTATCCAAGTTGCAATCCCCTTTTTCAAGAGTGACCCCTGGGTACGGGCCCAGGAGCCGACCACCGCGACATCCCCAAAACCAGGCAAAGGCCCGGGTACCGAGTCGTCCCCATCCCCTGGCTGCGTCATACTCATCGTCTGTGGGACTGCCAGAACTAGTGGAGCGCTGCTCTTGGCTATTTTGGGCAGTCCTATAGACAGTGAATGGAGGGGAGGCTGAGCATGCTGCCTGTTCTTGGCTTTGCTAGGGGTTCCAGCAGTCAGACCCTCAGTGATCAGTAAGTTATCCCCTAACCTTTGGATAAGAGATGATTTTCTATTTTGGCAATAACCCTTTAATTGCATCCATGTGGTTATTTCCCCCTATCCTGTCCACCTTTATTATGTCCGTTATTCCCTCTGGTGGTCAGTGCAGCCATGTAGTGTATGTCTGTACTACTCAGGCTCTGGGGGCCGGAGCGTGCAGCTACAGAGCAACCTGCTCCACATCACTGCCAGGAGGGGAGATTTATTGCTGTGTAGTTAGTCCAGGTGGTGCCGACAAGTAGAGGGAACAAGTTCTGGCAATCCTGCCAAAGGAGCACAGTTATTCCTGCACCGGACCTGCATCTCCGGTGTGCGGCGGCCGGGAAGGTGCCCGCTCTCCTCAGGGAAGATGCTGACGGCCCGCAGGCACATACCCGTCCTTGTACCAATGCCCAGGAGATAAAGCAGGACATTTATCTAAGTAGAGATGTGGCGTCTCCCACCCGCCTGTCATATTTGTAGATGACGCGTGGCGGAGGGCAGAAGCCGGGGTAGGACTCCTGTCCGGCTGCAGAAGTCTCATGTGTAGTGATACTCATGTGACTTTTCTAAAAGCATAAATCGGCCTGCAGAGGTGTCAGCGACGCTGGCTCAGACGTTACTGTGAGCGGAATAACAAGGCTTTGGTAACAGTTTCACCTCTTTATATTGTATTAGCTCCTTTACTTAGTCCTAGTTCAGACTGGTCTAAGAGATCGCCTGCTGATTCCTTTCTTGCGATTCTGATAGGAGATTTCTGTTAGAAGTTTGGCGCAAGGCTAGTGATTATACTGGCTAGTGATTAGACTGGCTAGTGATTAGACTGGCCAGTGATTAGACTGGCCAGCGATTAGACTGGCTAGCGATTAGACTGGCTAGCGATTAGACTGGCTAGTGATTAGTTTGCCAGTGATTAGACTGGCTAGTGATTAGACTGGCTAGTGATTAGACTGGCTAGTGGTTAGACTGGCTAGTGGTTAGACTGGCTAGTAGATAAGGATTTTGTGCCTGATTTTTAGTAACAAAGGGAATACCGCGGTCGGCCATTTTAGGTGGACTGTGACAGTAGGCAGCATGCTGACAAGTTATTTTTTGACGTTTTGCAAGATTTTCGCTGTCTTCGGTTGGCATATCCCCCCCCCCCCCAACGGCACTTCCATCTGCAACCTGTAATGGCCAGTCGGAGTACCCATGCTGGCATCGGGGTCTTATTGCATGGGTAGGCGCTGTGGCATTGGGGTATTATTACACGGGTAGGCGCGCTGGCATCTGGGTCTTATTACAGGGGTAGGCGCGCTGGCATCAGGGTCTTATTACATAGGTAGGCGCACTGGCATCAGGGTCTTATTACACGGGTAGGCGCGCTGGCATCGGGGTCTTATTACACGGGTAGGCACGCTGGCATCGGGTCTTATTACACGGGTAGGCGTGCTGGCATCGGGGTCTTATTACACGGGTAGGCGTGCTGGCATCGGGGTCTTATTTCAACGGTAGGCGCGCTGGCATCGGGGTCTTATTACACGGGTAGGCGAGCTGGCATCGGGGTCTTATTACACGGGTAGGTGCGCTCGCATCGGGTCTTATTACACGGGTAGGCGTACTGGCATCGGGGTCTTATTACACTGGTAGGCGCGCTGGCATCGGGGTCTTATTACACGGGTAGGCGCGCTGGCATCGGGGTCTTATTACACTGGTAGGTGCGCTGGCATCGGGGCCTTATTACACTGGTAGGCGTACTGGCATCGGGGTCTTATTACACTGGTAGGCGCGCTGGCATCGGGGTCTTATTACACGGGTAGGCGCGCTGGCATCGGGGTCTTATTACACTGGTAGGCGCGCTGGCATCGGGGTCTTATTACACGGGTAGTCGCGCTGGCATCGGGGGCTTATTACACTGGTAGGCACGCTGGCATCAGGTCTTATTACACGGGTAGGCGCGCTGGCATCGGGGTCTTATTACACGGGTAGGCGCGCTGGCATTGGGGTCTTATTACACGGGTAGGCGCGCTGGCATCGGGTCTTATTACACGGGTAGGCATGCTGGCATCGGGGTCTTATTACATGGGTAGGCGTGCTGGTATCGGGGTCTTATTACACGGGTAGGCGCTGGCATCGGGGTCTTATTACACGGGTAGGCGCGCTGGCATCGGGTCTTATTACACGGGTAGGCGCGCTGGCATTGGGTCTTATTACACGGGTAGGCATGCTGGCATCGGGGTCTTATTACACGGGTAGGCGCGCTGGCATCGGGGTCTTATTACACGGGTAGGCGTGCTGGCATCGGGTCTTATTACACGGGTAGGCATGCTGGCTTCGGGGTCTTATTACACGGGTAGGCGTGCTGGCATCGGGGTCTTATTACACGGGTAGGCGCTGGCATCGGGGTCTTATTACACGGGTAGGCGCGCTGGCATTGGGGTCTTATTACACGGGTAGGCGCGCTGGCATCGGGGGCTTATTACACGGGTAGGCGCGCTGGCATTGGGGTCTTATTACACGGGTAGGCGCGCTGGCATCGGGGGCTTATTACACGGGTAGGCGCGCTGGCATCGGGGTCTTATTACACGGGTTGGCGCGCTGGCATCGGGGGCTTATTACACTGGTAGGCGCGCTAGCATCAGGTCTTATTACACAGGTAGGCGCGCTGGCATCGGGGTCTTATTACACGGGTAGGCTCCCTGGCATCGGGGTCTTATTACACGGGTAGGCTCGCTGGCATCCGGGTCTTATTACACTGGTAGGCGCGCTGGCATCGGGGTCTTATTACACGGGTAGGCTCGCTGGCATCGGGGTCTTATTACACGGGTAGGCTCGCTGGCATCCGGGTCTTATTACACGGGTAGGCGCGCTGTTCGAAGACAATGGGAAAACCAGTGGGCAAGGCTTCACAGATACAGAAAATAGCACAGAATTTACTAGTAGGAGTTGCCTATTTATTATGTAGACACACGTTTGGAAATGACATAAGTAGATGGCCCAAGCCCTCCACAAAGCTTTTCATCCTGGAGGGCACCGGCTTTACCAATGTGACCCTCTGACATATGGGAGCATCATTATAATAGGGTACTGCCATTATATGCCAGCTAGTCCGTGTCCAGTTACTGCTTTCTCTGTGACGGGGTGTACATATTTGCGTGAATGTAATGTGGATAATGACTGTATACGCCATCTTGTGCTTCAGGTCTGGAGGCAGATGCGGCACATCGGGGTAAAGCCGGATGTAATCACCTATAACCTGCTTCTTTGTGCCCCCCGAGACTGTGGGATTGGAGACACCGCTGACGCTCTACATTTACTCACGCACTCTAAGGAACTGGCAGCCCTGA
The DNA here is from genome assembly GCF_046119375.1 of Phyllobates terribilis. NCBI lineage: Eukaryota > Metazoa > Chordata > Amphibia > Anura > Dendrobatidae > Phyllobates > Phyllobates terribilis. The sequence continues at coordinate 230,484 of NW_027363648.1, forward strand.
CTTTAAGTGCAGGCAAAGAGAAGCAAGACAGGAAAAGCCAGCAAGTGAAGAAGAGAAAGGATAGTCCTGAAGAGGTGGGCAGCCCATGCTCCTGGGCCATTCCTCAATTCCAAGTGGCAACTATGGCACAGCTGAGGACTTGGCAGGCTCACAGGCACTGGTCGTGGTGAGTACGGCTGACCATTTTCCCAGCGTGCCCTCTTTTGATGCCAGTAATGTGCCAAACCTCCTGGACCTGTCTGTAAATACAGGAAAAATTGTGTCACTTGCAAATGTCAATACCCCATCTGACCGATTGGCAGTGATTGGCGACTTAGGGGGCGTTCTTCAGAAGATTAAAGAAGACAACGTCTGTCCTACAATAAAGACCTTCACCCTCCTAGCGGCAGTCATGAGAGCAGAAGTGGGGTCAGAATCTGCCGTCCGGGCCACTATGGACGCCTACGGAGTACAGCCAGATCTCACCTTTTTTAACACTTTGGTGTTGAAGAGGAGTAAAACTCTGAAGCTGCAGTCGGCTTTGGTAAGGGAATGGTTTTTATTTTATCATTTAAATGTTAAAAAGCCATCATAAAATAATTAACACGGCTTGTGAGAAGATCCACGCTATCTGACAGTAAAGAGGCTGAGGTACAGTAGGTGAATGATGTTACCGCATTGTGGGATTATATTTGCTTCATGAAATCATTTGTAAAGTGTGTGACAGATCTGCCTGACTTTTTATATATATTTTTTTCTTAAAAGTGAATACCTTTTTTTTTTACTATGGCTTAATAACAATCCAAAGCAAATGGTTCTGTGTGACCCACTACTACTCAGGTAGCGTTAGCCCTCCCTGGGAAAGGTGTACTTGGACGGCGGGCCGGTGGAAGAGGGGGATGCAGTCGCGGCCTTGACCCGGTCCGTGCCCAGGGCGCACACATTAAAAATATGGGCTAGCAGATGAGTGGTTATTTGTCGACTACTCCACCTGTGGTTCCCGGTGATTACCACCAGCGCTGCGGCAGTCCTCTGAGGCGGGTGTCGTGGCAGCTCAGCTGGTACTACTCCCCACAGGCGGAGCAGGGCCTCAGGGCAGAGAGAGAGGAAAGTCTGGAGGTTGGTGGTGTGTGTGCGGTGCCGCGCAGGAAAGGATAACGGAGGCAAGGGTGAAGTCTTCCAAGCTTTACTCACTTTGTTTCAGTAGTAAGCACAAAGCTTCTCCTTGCTCCTCACGGCGCGCTGCGACCACCAGGAAGGGGTTCAGCACACTCCGGGTAGTTTAGGTGCACTTAACGAGACCCCTGGACCAGAATGTTCCTCTCCTTGGTGAGTTCTCCCATTAAGTCTCCTCCTGACTGTGTGTGTGGTATGAACTTGGTGAAAGGCTGGTTCCCGCTGCATCAGCGCAGTTTAAGGGATACGGGTGGCGTACGTCGCTCCGTCCATATCCCCCTTAGGGATCCAGAAGGCCTCTGGGCTTTTCCGACTGAGACGTGAAGTAACAGAGTCAGATATCGGGGGCCGGTACCCCTCTTGCAGCAGGAATCCCTCTGACTAGGCCAGAGTAAGAAATACAGGTGGTGTATGCTGCTCCGTCCGTATCTCCTGGGATCCTTTTGCCTGTGGAGCTTTACTCCTCCGCTCCCCTCCAGGCCTTCTTAGGTAGGGACCTTGACCGGGTAGAGACAGCGGTTAACTCTAACCCATCCTCACCTCAAGCCCAGAGTACGAGGACCGTGTATCTTCAACAAGCTGTCACCAGTTTTTGTTCCGTGTGTCATCAGTGTTCGGTCTGTGTGTCCGTTTTTCCCATCAATGTTTGACGGATGGATAAATAAATCCTTGAATTACAGAGCTTCTCCTATTCTTTGCCATCCGGGTGCTGAATGTTTTTGCACAGACCCATAGACTTGTATCGTCTCTTCATCTGTGATATCGGAAAAAGACAGACAGACGGACATGTGAATAGCACCATAGATTATACTGGGTATGTGTTGTATCCATGAAAAAAGGGATAAACCTCCACGTGCAACATGATGTGTGAATGAGGCCTTTTGCTTTTTCTGGCCGCACCATCAAGAAAGATTTCCTCCATTTGTGTTTTTGGTCTGTGTGATGTCCATGTCACCCAGTGTAATATTCCACATGAATGGATTGACCACCAGACTGTGGGGGAATAATGGCTACAGGCGCTTATCTCATCCATCCGTTTCTTAAATGAGATATAACCGTAGATTTCAAAGGCTGCACAACAATCAGACACAATCCGTGTGGCAGGTATGTTTTACCGGACGCACTGCATAGATTACATAGGAAAGTGTGTCTGGCCTTCTATTAGGTTTTTTTTAGTTATGGATGACAAATGGACGCTGTACGGATCAAAAATGGCCTTTTTTTCCCCTGAACACAAAGCATTGTGCTTGTGTGAATTTGCGCTTCGGCAGGGAATTGTGCACTGAGCCTATATGAAGGCGTCTTGTGCGCTGCCGCCAAAATGCAACATTCACTTGGACGCAGCAATATTTTATGTGTGAATACTATTTAATACAGATTTTAGCATTTCCCTTTTTCTGAAAATGCGTCGGGCCTCATGCAGAAACATACTTTTTGTCGAAACGGACAGTGATACCCATAACAACCAATCAGAGCTCTTCTTTTATTGCCCTGGTAAAATGAAACGTGGCATCTGGTTGGCTGTCATGGAGAACACTGACACATGCTGAAACTTAGTGCCGATTCTTCCACACTTCATGCCACACGTACAGTGTAAAAACTGATCGTCTGAATGGTCTCTTTACAGCAGCTGTTGCCTATGATGGCACAGAGAGGCATTGCACCAAACATCCATACCTTTTGCAATCTCGCTAGGGCATGCCTTAAAGAAAAAGATGGTTTACAGCTCCTGGAAGACATGGCGGTAATGACATTGCTGGTTTACATAGTTTAGTGTCTTTTTTTTTTTACTCCTACTTGATAAAGTCTAGAAAATAATGTCATTTTTAAACTGATTTGCCTTTTTATAGAAAACAAGTGACAAGGATCTTTTAGCATATCTGATCGGTAACTTGTTTTACAGATTTGTGGATTCCATCCAAATATCAATGTATACAGCACATTGATTAATGCGGCCATAAAGAGGTTAGATGACGTCTACTTGACCAATATTCTGCGGGACATGAGGAACAGAAACGTGGCTCCTAATGAAGTGGTGGTTCGTCAGCTGGAGTCTGCAGCACAGTACCCACTAAACTTTGATAAAGTGAGTATACGATGTGATAAAACCAATAATGGAGGCTGGTGAAGAGGAGGGAACTCGCCTCCATGTGGGTAAAAATGTGTTGTTTTTTATCAAAATGGAAACTTGTATTCGGTAAAAATACTCCACACCACACACCATCAACCAAGAAGGCCAATAACTAGTAATAGATTAGAAACAAGCGTTTGAAGACTTTTCCTGTTGTGAACATGATCCTTTAAGTTAAAGGGAACCTGTCACATTGGATAACGCTATTAACCTGCTGATGTAGGGTTAATCTGCAGGGTAATACCATTAGGAAGTGCTTGGCCACTATACTGAATGTGCAGCACATGGGAGTAAATGATCTTTATTCCTCCCGTGAGCCGCCGGCTTTCAGTCATGCAGGGCGTGCCTTTATTCACCACTCCATACAATGTGAGCAGTGGCAGTAAGCACGCCCTGGAACTTCCACTGACAGGTGGCTCTGCACTGATGCACTGTAGAGCTAGCTGTCAGTCAAAGGGCTGGGGCGTGCTTACAACCATTGCTTACTGTGTACAGATTGGTGACACTGTCTGAGCACTAACTCTCAACTCTAGCTAGATTCTAACTACTGACTGAGCTGCCTGGCTCCACCTTCCCTTTATATATCCCTATCAGGGCTCCCTCTGCTGGTATGAGGTGGAAGGTGGAGGTGTTTGGATGTAGTGAGAGCCTCTTGTGGAGAAATCCAATCATGCACCCTTTTAGGTTCTGTGCCACCAAGCGCAGCAGGGCGCCACATATACAGTTATAGGTTAAGCAGTGAGTCTAACGGCTGGCCATATTTAGGAAAAACCCCACTAAGAAATTAAAGACACATAGAGCAGGGCCACAGTAATGACAAATTCCCATTAGAAAGGAGAGAGTCTCCCATAGTGTTGGCCTATGCAGTCAATGCAAGGGCTGCCAAAAATTTGGAGGCACTTCAATGCCCCTTGGAAGAGACGTGGAGGAGGACCTCATAAAAAATGTTCCCATGAGAAAGGAGCGGGCCTCCTATACTTGTAATGCCCATGCACTAAGTGTATGGGCTGACAAACATTCTCCCCTGGGGGGTATACATGTACATACTGTATAAAACATTTTTTTTACGGGCATCATAAACACTCCTTCAAAAAAATCCTGTGGGTGTTGCATCACGGACCACGGTCACCCTGGTGATATGGTGGTGGAAGATGAGGAGAAGGAGGAGGACAAGAGCAAATAGTCAAAATCAGGAAGTGTATACCCATGTGTGGGTGTGAAAAGGTGCATGGGAATACAGTTAGACCTCCCAAGAAAAGACACTGGATTTGAGTTTATGTTACGCTGCTATCATTCGGTGGTGTTGAGAAGTCTGGCCCAATCTAGCACTTGTTCATTTTTATAAGAGTCAGCCTGTCAGCATTTTCAGTTGACAGGCGGATGCGCTTATCAGTTATAATTCCACCAGCGGCACTAAAAACCGGCTCTGATAAAACGCTGGCGGCAGGGCAGACCAGGACCTCCAAGGCATAGAGACCCAATTCATTCCACATATCCAGCTTGGATACCCAATAATTATAAGGCACAGCGGAATCACAGAGGACGTTGGTACGTTCGGCAAGGTACTCCCTCAGCATCTTCCCAAACTTTGAACTCCTTGTGAGAGTACCCCGCACCTCAGGCTCTCTGCGATGGGATTGTCTGAGAAAACTCTCCCAGAACTTTGACAGTGTTCCCCTGCCTCTGCTGGATTGAAGTTGCGTCTCTCTCTCTTGTACTCCTTGGTTGTCCAATGAAGTGTGCCCTCTGCTGCCAGCATTTTCAGATGGGAATTTTTTTAATAGTGCCGCAACACAGGCCTTCTGGTACAGCCCCATTTTTGCAGGCCTGTCCACCTCAGGAATAAGAGATATAAAGTTCTCCTTGTAGTGTGGGTCTAGAAGTGTCACCAACCATTAATGACTGTCACCCAAAATTTTGAGAACGCAAGGGTCATGGGAAAGGCAGCGTAACATAAACTCAGCCATGCGTGCCAGACTACTAACAGGCAAGACTTCCGTGTCCTCACAAAGAGGATGACTGACCATGCTCTCCTCCTCATCCTCCTCTCTGTCCTCTGGCCATCCACGCTGAACAGACGGTATGACAGCTGTGCAGGTAGAACAGTCTATAGTGCATGAAGCTAGCTCCTGTCCTTCCTCCTCCTCCTCTTCCTCATTTTCACCCAATCCACGTTGTGATGAGATGAGGCTTGGCTGTGTGTAATCAACCTGTATGGTTCCTTGCTCCATCTCATTGTGCTCCACCTGCAATGCATCCTCTTTGATTGTGAGCAGAGAGCATTTCAGAAGACAGAGAAGCGGGATGGTGACACTAATTATGGCGTCATCGCCGCTCACCATCGTGATGGAGTCCTCAAAGTTTTGGAGGATGGTACATATGTCTGACATCCAGGTCCACTCCAGAGGTCTTATGTGTGGATTCTGAACTGAATACCGACGGCCTTGTTGATGCTGGTACTCAACAACTGCCCTCTTCTGCTCAAAAATCCTTCCCAACAACTGCAGTGTAGAGTTCCAACGCGTGGGGACATCACACACCAGTCTGTGAGCCGGAAGCTGCAAACGCTGCAGAAACACGGCAAGGGCGGCGGAAGCTGTAGCTGACTTTCTAAAATGGGCACACAGGCGGCGTACTTTAACAAGCAGATCCAGCTGCTCCGGGTAGGATTTGAGAAACCGCTGAACCATGAGGTTAAGCACATGGGCCAGGCATGGTACGTGTGTGAGCTCATCTCGTCTCAGAGCCGCCACCAGGTTCCGGCCATTGTCACACACGACCATGCCTGGCTGTAGGTTCAGCGGTGTGAGCCACAGATCGGCCTGCTCTTTCATAGCTGTCGACAACTCTTCAGCATTGTGCGGTTTGTCATCTAAGCATATTAGCTTCAGCATTGCCTATTGCCGCTTGGCCGAGGCAGTGCTGCAGTGTTTCCAGCTTGCAACTGATGTGGTCATTTCGGAGATGGAGGCTGAAGAGGAGGAGGCTAAGAAGGATGAGATGCAGGAGTTGTAGACCGTGGGGGCAACCCTGATTGACCTACGGCCCGCAATCCTTGGCGTCGGGAGGATGTGTTCCATCCAAAGTAGTGTTGAGCCACCCCTGTATGTTCGCCGAACTGTTCGTCGAACACCTTCGAACACTGTTAAAACCAATGGCAGGCAAACAAAAACATATAGAAACACATAGAAAACACATAGAAAACACTTCAAAGGTGTCCAAAAGCTGACAAACTGCTCAGAAGACACAACTAACACAAGGAAAAGTGACAAGTACATATAGTCATGCGAAAAGAAAAGAGGTGGAGGAGTAAAAGGAGGGGGAGACACAGATATAGGCATGTCATGACCTTCTAAAATCAAGAAAGGCTGGAGAAAAAATCTAAAATCAGCCTACCAACACCCAGACGTCGTGACAAGAAAATTAAAAAAAGAAATATCTTTAGGTAGAATGGTGGTTCCATTCAGAACACTTTCCTTACAAGACGTAGTGGTATCCCCGTTGTGAGTTGTGCCAAAAACAGAACCCAATACATTCAGACTAATCCACCATTTGTCATATCCAAGGGGCAGGTCCGTAAACGACAACATCGACGCGGAACCAAGTACAGTAGTATATACTGTACATCCTTTGACAAGGCAATCAGGCGGATCAAGAAGTTGGGAAGGGTCACCCTAATGGCCAAAACAGACATAGATGCGGCGTTCCGATTACTTACTACCTGTGCCTCCGAATAGTGTCCACCTATTGGGCTGCTTCTGGGAAGGAGCATACTATATAGATCGCTGTTTGCCCATGGGGTGCTCCAGATCTTGCTCACTATTTGAGGCGTTTAGTTGCTTCCTCGAATGGGTTGTAATGGACTTTTCTAAGGGGGCACATATTATCCATTACCTCGACAACTTCTTATGCCTGGGCCCAAAAGATTCGCCACAGTGTGAATACACGTGGTAGTCCACCTGTGAGAAGGAGAGAGCTGGAGGGAGAGCGGACACCACAGAGCCGAGGGGTTAGATGGAGAATGGAAGAAGGAAAGAGGGCGAGGGAGGTAAGGGAGTACAGTGGAAGGCCGACCTGAGCTCCCCCACGTTCCTGCTGGGCGGGGAACAGCCCTGGGAAGAAAAGCCGCTTGCGCATCCCTTTGAGGTTACGGGAGCGAGCGGGCGGAGGGACTATGCTGGAGTGCGAAGCCGACACGGCCAGTCCGTTCCTGCCCGTGCGACCTCCGTGTCCCCAGGTTTGTGCCAGAGCCGCGGTGGACCCTGACAGCCAGCCCCCTCTCCCAATACTGGTGCCTGTCCGCTGGTGGGTCGAGCCCAACCACGGTGGGGGGGTAACATCTGCAGAAGAAAGACCATCTTCCAGCCAAACTAAGATGTCTGCTTCTTTTCGTGGACAATGTGGTACGATCCCTTTCTTACGGACACGCCCATCGCTACAAATTCCAGATGAGGCACAAAAACAGCAGGTGCTTCAACGGATATCAAGTGCTCCTTCAAGTGGGCTCTCCTCCACCTCAACTTCAACATCACAAATACTCCAGTCCTCAGAGGTGTCACCCCAATCGCACTGGCTTCCTCACAGCTCCCAAGTCTCCAGCTGCCCGTCTGAGTATGGGGTAACACAGATGGTTGAGTCTGCACAGCTGTTTACTCATACTATAGCCTGGGAAACGGAGGTCTGCTCCAGAGCTTCTATTAATCCAGATGAGGAAATGATCTGCACTGATGCCCAGAATCTTTATGAGTCGGATCCAGGACCAGATGAAGAAGGTTCTGAGCATAATGTAGACCCTCGTTCCCAAACTGTAACTCCTGTTGGTGGAGACAGCGATGAAGAAGATGATGAGACTCAAATACCTGATCGGAGCGACAACTTGACTTTTCGGTCAGGGCAGGAAGAGGTTGGCTCTGAGGACGATGGGTGTGACAACACACAGGGTGATGATGACGAGGTTGGAGATCCCACTTACTGTCAACCCACAGTCAGCCAGTCTATGAGGTCAGCAGAGGAGGTGGAGGAGAATGTGACTAGCCCAAGGGATGGGGATGACTCGGTACCCGGGCCTTTGCCTGGCCTTGGGGATGTCGCGGTGGTCGGCTCCCGGGCCTGTACCCTGGGGTCACTCTTTAAAAGGGTGGATAATTGCTACTTTTATAAGAGTTCGTGACGCCACCTGTGGTATCTGGTGAGAAGCACCAGCGCTGCAGCAGTCCACTGAGGCCGGTGATAAGGCAGCTCGATGGTATAGCTCCCCACAGGTGAAGCTAGGCCTCAGGGCAGCTTATGCAGGGGGAATGCAGGACAGGCGAGCTGGGTCAGAGCAAGAATGGGAACGGCCACGGTAGTCACTTCAGTACCTTTTACTGGTGGAAATTCAGTCACATCCCGGAGCACTGTAGGGTGAAGGGTGCATATCAGGATCCTACCCAATGAGCGGGTGTAGGGCCTCCTGTTTCTTGCCTCTGCGTAGTAAGTTTATGACCTGCCTGGAGCTAGGCCTAACTTTGTCTCTGTCCTGCGATGGCTGACCTTGTGGTAGGGCCTTGTCTTGGAGTTCACGCTCTCAGTATGCGGGGCCTAAGCGTCTCCTGGCTCTGTTACGTATCAGCACCTTAGCGATCCTGGGACTTATAGTTCTCCAGGGATTCCGGTTATGCCTTACTGGGTCATAGAGGTCCCGGTAAACTCGGATCCGGTGTCCGGTAAAGCTTCGGGGTGAGCTGGTTAAGCTCCTCTGCCCTCTATGTACTAACTCTCCACTCGCCTTCGGCCTACTCGGGCCCTCACTAGGCTATACACACTAACGGCAGCTTGCCGCGCTTCACCGATCTTATGGCACCGGCACACCTTAAGCTCTAACTGGGCTCCCTGAATCTAGCTAGCAGGAGCCTCGTGCTCCACTGCTGAACTATTAACTGAGTTCTCTATACTGGACTGAGCTCCACTGCACACTGACCTCTCTTAGGCTTCTCTACTGCAGGAACTCTTCAGACGAACTGAACTGCCTAGCTCCACCTTCCCTATTTATATCCCTAACGGGCTCCCTCTGCTGGTCTGATGTGGAAGGTGGAGATGTGTGAATGTTTATGGGGGCCTCTTGTGGAGGATTCCATCAATGCACTCTTCTAGGATCTGTGATACCAAGCGCAGCTGGGCGTCACAGATGCTATTGACGACGAGGTTAGGTTGCGCCTTACTGGACAGAGACGGAGTACTGGAAGCACGTCAACAACTGCATCCTCAACCACAACTCTGCCTCTGACCACAAGTCGTGGTGGCTCTTCAGGTCGCATGGGCTCTAAGCCTTGTAAAGCCTGGGCATTTTTTCAGATCGATAAGGATGATTAAACTCGTGTTATCTGTAATATTTGTCACCAAAAGCTAAGTAGAGGCCAAAAAATCCATAGTTTGAGTACTTCATGCATGAAAAGTCAAATGGATATGAAGCATAAGTTGCAGTGGGAAGCTCACTGTGCTACAATGCGGCCTAGCGGGCCGGGCCAACCACCGTCTGCCCCATCTTGTGCATCCGCGGCCTCTTCATCCTCTGTGACTGGAGGGTCAGCAGTCACATGTTTTTGGACGCAGACCTGCCAACTCTTTACCCGCAACAGCCAGTGTGATTGGCAGGTCATCATTTCATTTGGAAGTGGAAACACCAGCTGGTGTTGAGCGCTCTCAGATATCAAGAGCACTACCTTTGGATCAAGGCAACCTAACTTTTCTGCCTGCATCTTCCTCACAGACCGGCAGTTTGCTGGGGACACCCTTCTCAACCCCGTCTAAGCACAACAGCCAGCCCTCGGTCCCTCAGATGTGGACAAGTAAAAGACCATTTCCTCCTAGCCATGACAAAGCTAAGAGGTTGAATTTCACCATCTGCAAGCTGTTGGCTACAGAAATGCTGCCTTTCTGCCTGGTGGACACAGAGGATTTTCGAGACCTTATGTCCGTCGCAGTGCCCCAGTACCTGATGCCCAGTCGGCACTACTTCTCAAAGGTGTGCCTGCGCTACACCAGCATGTCGCACACAACATCACCGCTTCTTTGAAAAACTCTGTGTGTGACAGGGTGCATTTCACCACAGACACTTGGACGAGTAGGCATGGACAGGGGCGTTACATGTCGCTGACGGGGCACTGGGTAACTATGGTGACAGCAGGACAAGGGGCTGCTGTCCAAGTCTTGCCGTCCCCACGAGTTATGCGTCAGTCCTCTTTATCTAGAAGTTCCTCCACTGCTTCTGCCTCCTCAGCCTCCTCTCGGTCCTCCACCTGCACCCAAAGCCTGTCTGGTAATGCCACCCGCTTTCTAACTGCGCAGAAGGAATCTTGCACACCTCCTTACTATGCTGGCAGCAGGACTCAACGGTATCAGGCGGTGTTTACTTTGAAATGTCTGGGAAATGTGAGTCACACAGCTGAGGAGTTGTGGTCAGCTCTGTAGACCCAGTTTCATGAATGGTTGTCTCCACTGGACCTGCAACCAGGGAAGGCTGTGTGCGACAATGCTGCAAACCTGGGTGCGGCCCTTCGCCGGGGCAATGTCACACACGTGCCTTGTATGGCTCACGTGTTGAACCTGGTTGTCCAGCAATTTTTAGCCCACTATCCCGGACTAGATGGCTTTCTGCAGAGGGCACGGTCGCTGTGTGCTCACTTCCGCCGTTCGCAGCTCAACGACTTACATCTCTAAACAAGTCGTTGGGCCTGCCAGTTCACCGGCTGAAATGCGATGTGCGACACGGTGGAATTCAACTCTGCACATGTTTCAGCGACTGTGGCAGCACCGACAAGCCCTGGTGCAATACGTTCTGACGTATAGCCTGGGCCAACGAGATCCAGAGGTGGGGCAAATCACGCTGCAGGAGTGGTCTCAGATCAGGGACCTATGCACCCTTCTGCACAGTTTTGAAATGGCGACGAAGATGTTTAGTGCTGACGATGCCATTATCAGCATGACTATTCCGGTGATTTACATGCTGGAGCACACGTTAAACAGAATTCGGAGTCAGGTGGTGGCACAAGAGGAGGTGGAGGAAGTAGAGGAGGAGTCTTATGCGGAAGGGATAACATCTACAAGGTCCAGACGGTCGGCAGCACCAAGGCGGCAGGCATGGGAGGGTGGGGGAGAGGGATTAACCAGGGCGCAAGGTAGCTGCCAAACTGTTGAGGAAGGTGCAGGAGCCGAGGAAGAAGTGGAGGACGAACTGGCGATGGGCATGGAAGACTCATCAGATGAGGGAGACCTTGATCACATCTCTGTTGTGCGAGGTTGGGGGGAGAGGGCAGAGGAAGGAAGCATGATTCTTACCTCGCTACCAACACAACAAGGACTTGGTCCTCCTGGATGCGCAAGACACATGAGTGCCTTCTTGCTGCACTACCTGCAACATGACACTCGGATTGTCAGAATTCGAAGTAATCCCGACTACTGGGTTGCCACACTCTTAGATCCCCGGTACAAAAGTAAATTTGCCGAAATAATTCCTGCCATAGAAAGGGATTCACGCATGCAGGAGTATCAGCAGAGGCTGTTGCAGTATCTTACATGTGCTTTTCCACAAAACATCAGTGGTGCACGTAGTGAATCTCACAGTTCTAACTTGCAAACCGTGGGACTGTCAAGTCTTCATCACTCAAACCGTAACAGTATCACAGTATCTGCTGGTAACAGCAATTTTGTGGAATCGTTTCACCACTTTTTTAGACCATCCTTTGCAAGGCCACAGGAGACAAGAAGTCTGACACATAGTCAACGCCTAGAGAGGATGGTACAGGAGTATCTCCAAGTGAACATCAAAGCCATGACTGTGTCACTGGACCCTTGCTCATTTTGGGCTTCTAATCTGGAAACATGTCCGGAGCTCGCCACTCACGCTTTGGAGATCTAGTCATTCACTGCAGCCAGCGTTCTCTCTGAACGCGTGTTCAGCGCTGCTGGTGGTGTGCTGACAGATAAGCGCATCGGGCTGTCCACTGAGAATGTAGACAGACTCACGTTCATAAAGATGAACAAATCATGGATCCGCAAGGACTTTTCTACCCCTGTGTCATCCTGGGGAGACTAAAAGCTTGAGGATTTGGTAAAATCACCTCACCAACCGTTTTAAGCAACTCTGGGGCAATTGATGCCACTTAAGTGGTGTCTGTGCCACAATTTTTGGAAAAAATGGAGACTCTTTTTGGAGTCCCCTTGCTGTGTTTTACGTGACGCTGGCATCGTCAATTCCAGGTGGGTTGGGTTGCCCCCCCCCTCTTTTAACCGTAAGAAACTACATACACTATGGCTTGGGGTAACATAGATGGTTGAGTCTGAAGAGCTGTTTACTCAGATGTCTGCTCCAAAGCTTCAGTGTCTGCTAGTCAGCGTAGTAGCCCAGCTCTGAAGCAAGCTACACCGCCTGTCTATCTAATAAGAATTTTTAACTGCATCTAGCCTAGGCAGACTGTGGGGACCCCCAACCAAACCCAGATGCTCAGCCCCCCTACCGCCCCCCTTTCCTTGACAATACAATAATGTAACTCTTACAACTGGATGGGTGAGGATCGGTCACAGCTTTATTAACTCTTTTTACTCATTCCATTAGAAAGGCATTTTATTTCTAAAATAATTCAGCTTGTTGCAGCATGCCCTGTGTCTCCACATGGGCAAGTTGGTCAACAAGTGTAACTCTCCAACATGTCCTTTCTATTTCCAGGCCACGAAGGATCCTGCGTACTCGTATGCAGGACTCTGACCCCCATCCATCACTCTTAACGCTTGTTCCACTCCGTCCTGGAGTCCTGACAGGAATATGTCCAGTACAATATCCATTAAGTGAACACCATCGGGCCTTATGAGGCCTGCTTTATCTCTTTCCAGTTGTCGGTGTCATATCACTACACCGCCTCTGTCTCTTCTAAATTTTGCCATCCAAATATTTATTACCCGCCTTGTCCATTCGATGGCCGTGATGTTTCGCGCACCTTGCCATACCGCTATCGGCACAATCTCTGACCATACTATAGTTAGTTTTGTGAAAAATTCTCTGAAGCGCTCAGTGTCTAGTTTCATTATTGCCATTAATTTTGCGCTCTTGTGATGACCTAGGTAGTTTCCCCCGGCCTGTATGACTAAGATGACCGGACCGGGAGAGACGATGATGCCATCTTATTAATGCAGTGCGCTAGGCTGGTGTTTTTTGTTATGAAGCGTATATTTTTGTTAGCCAGGCGCGCGCCCCATATTTCTATTGCTACCACTATTGGGAAGAAAAATTATTTTCCGGGCTAGATGCAGCTAAAAATTATTATTAATTTCAAAGGTGGTGGAGCTTGGTATAGATGGCCTAATACAATGAGTACCACACACTTCTACTATGCCCAAAATTATTTTACAGGCAAGATGCAGCTAAAAATTATTAGTAATTTGAAAGCTGGTGGAGCTTGGTATAGATGGCCTAATAGAATGAGTACCACACACTGCTACAGGCCCAAAATTATTTTCCAGGCAAGATGCAGCCAAAAATTATTAGTAATTTGAAAGCTGGTGGAGCTTAGTATAGATGGCCTAATATAATGAGTACCACACACTGCTACTATGCCCAAAATTATTTTACAGGCAAGATGCAGCTAAAAATTATTAGTAATTTGAAAGCTGGTGGAGCTTAGTATAGATGGCCTGATAGAATGAGTACCACACACTGCTAATATGCCCAAAAGGTTTTACTTGGCTACGTGAAGTAAAAAATGTGTATTACATACACAGGTGGTGTAGCTTACAACACAGATAGGCGACTCCACTGACCTACACACACTGCAAGAGGTCCTAAAGCATTTGCTTAGCTAGTTTTAGCCAAATGCTGTGAAAAACACTTGCACAGCACTAAAACTGACCTGCCTGGGAAAAAGTGATAGGAACTGATGTAACCTAGCCCTCAAAAGGGCTGCAATTACAACTAGTCACTACTCCCAACCTATCTGTCTATTTAAGAGCACAGACCTGCCTGCTAAAAGTCGTAGGAAATGCTGTAACCTAGCCCTCAATAGAGCTGCAATTAGAACTAGTCCCTACTTCCAAGCTATCTGTCTATTTCAGATAAAATTCGCTTGCAATTCTCACAGTTATACTGTATAGCGCGCACACAGCAGCAGCGGTGCGGGCTAACACTCAGCTGCAGCAGTGAGAAAATGGTGGCGACGGGAAAAATGGCTGTGTCTTATAGGGCAAGGACATGTGACATACACAGCCAATGACACATGCCCTTGCTTGTGTGAAAAAAAGCAGTTCGCTCCGTGTGTGCGCTGCTGATAGGCTGACAGACTGCACCTCCCCACTGTAAATGCGGGAAAGAGAAAATAAATAGAGATCTTCATTATTTCTGCAGAGATCCATCCCATGCCCCTATCCCCGCCCTGCTGTACACTCAAACTGTGTATTAACATTGATTATCAGCATTACTGTGAAAAAATCCAGTTACGATTTTGGTGCACGAACAGTTATCGAACATAACCTCGAACAGACGGATTTTTTTCAAATCTTTCGGGTTCGTCGAACGGCTCGAACACCGCCCAAAACAGCTCGAATTTGAGATTGGCGAACAGTTCAATTCGAACACCGCTCATCTCTAATCCCAAGGTCCAACTGGGTCCCGGCTTCCACTATGTTAACCCGGTGTGCCGTCAGCGAGATGTACCGTCCCTGCCCTCAAGCACTTGTGCACGTGTCCGTGGTTAGGTGGACTTTCCCAGTAACTGCGTATTTGAGGGCACAGCTAATGTTTTGGGACACATGCTTGTGTAATGCGGGGACGGCACACCAGGAGAAATAGTGGCAGCTGGGGACCGAGTACCGAGGGACAGCCGCCATCAGGTTGGGGAACGCTTCCGTCTCCACGAGCGTAAAAGGCAACATTTCGAGCGCAAGCAGTCATGAAATGTGAGAATTTAGTAGTGTGGCCTGTGGGGCGTTGGCTGCATATTTACGCTTGCGTTCCAAGGACTGGGGTATGGACGACTGAGCGCACGCTGCTGGGACAAGGACATGGACGTGCTTACTGAGGCTGCTACTTGAGAGTGCTCAAGGAATGGTGCAGGGCAGGAGGCATCTTCGCATGCACCATGAACAGGGGATTGGCTTGCATGCACAAGAGTGGAAGAAGCAATGGTGTCACCTGCAGACACTGTTCCTGGACTCGAGGGTTCGGCCCACAAAGTCAGGTGCTTTGCTGCCATGTGCCTGATCATGCTGGTGGTGGTCAGGCTGGTCGTTTTGCCACCCTTGCTGATGCTGGCCTGGCAGATGGTGCTAATGGCCTTTTGGGGTTATCAGCAGAGTCTTTAAAAAACAACCAGACTCGGGAAGACCGAACAGTTGTACTGGCAACTTCCTTCGTATTGGTGTTACGGGGAACGGTTGCCTGCCTTCTGTCTGCGGCCAACACACTGCTTCTTCCTGCCTTTTGGGGTGCTCTGCCTCGCTCCCCCTGTGTGCTGCTGTCCTCGCTCTGCATGTCCTCCTGCCAGGTTGGGTCAGTTACTATATCATCAACCACCTCGTCTTCCACTTCCGCACCCTGGTCCTCCTCCTGAGTTTCTGGCAATTGTGTCTCATCATCGTCCACCTCTTGTGACACTTTCCCTCCGTCGCCTTTGTGTGACCGTGGCTGCTCAAATATTTGGGCATCGCTACACGCGATCTCCTCTTGCCCCGCTTCAAGTGGACCGGGCGAGAGGCCCAAATCTATAAATGTAAAAGTAAACCGCTCTTCAGAGTGTCCAAGTGTGGGATCAGTTGTCTCCGGGCACTCGGCAAGGTGGGAGGAAGGAGGATCAGGTTGAGGAATATGGGGTCCAGACTCACGGCTACTGAGACTTGACCATGTGGAAGACAGGGTGGTGGTGGTGGCTAAGTGACTGGAAGCATTATCCGCTATCCAACCAACAACCTTTTGACATTACTCTGGGTTCAATAGTGGTGTGCTGTGGTCCCCTAGAAATTGGGACAGGAAGGTCAGGCGAGAAGATGTGGGTGTTTGCTGTGGCACAATTTCAGCTTGCCCACGGCCTTGTCCTCGGCCTCTGCATGCACCATCACCATCACGTCCAGTACCCCGTCCCTTGCACGTGCCTTGCCCATTTTAAATTGAGGACAGTATCTTCCACGCTCACTACAAATGACTGAGTTTGGAGCGAACTTATATGTGATCCATGTGACAGAAAAAACAGAGTTTTAAATACCTGGCCTGTAGGTAAGTAGTTTGAACAGCAAACTGCTGTGAATTGCTTCACTGACACACTGAAAGAAATTTTTAATGGAGGCCAGAAATGGCAGTATTTTCTGACAACGTATATGTGATCCGTTTGACGGAGAAACCACAGTTTTAAATAGCTGGATTTTTAGCGCTGTAATATGGAAAGGACCTGGCTGTATTCTGCAGGCTCAACAAGGAAATGGCACAGAAAAATGGTGTTCCCTGGATTGCTTTTTAAGCAAATAATGAGGATTAAGATCCAAAAAAAGCATTCCTGGCCTCTGAGACCTGGGCCTTTGTATAGAAATATCTAACAGCAGCAGGACGCAGAATTGGAATGGAGCCTCTTGTGCTATATGCACTGCAGTCTGCTATATACCCTGCCTGCCTGCCTATATACACTGCCTGCCTGATATCTCTGCAGATGGATTAGTTAGTCCTCAAAATGACTGTTTGATAAGATGGATATGCGTAATGTACGGTTTTTCTCCCTACACTACCTAATACACAAGCAAATCTCTCCGTGACGCAGCAGCACCTCTCCCTACACTGTCTGATTACAGAGTGACTGTGACGAGCACAGCGGCGCCAGGTCTGATATAGACCTGATGACGCTGTGCGGCCAGCCAATCACTGTAATGCCACAACCATCATGGCTGCGGCATTATAAAGAGTGGCAGGCAATCACTGTATGTTGATTGGCGCTCTAAAGGGCGCCAAACATGCAGGAAGGGGACCCGAGCTCCCGCCAAGCAACCCCGGAAATACTCGGCGAGCGCTGAGCATCTCGAGCAGTGAGATGTTCGGGCAAGCACCGAGCAGTAGCGAGCATGCTCGCTCATCACTAGTGTCTAGAAAACTCTGGTTGGTGTCGCCTATGAAGTTAATCATCAACAGATTAAAAAACTGACAGACTCCAAGGATGTAAGGTGACTATATTAATATATTGGTCACTGATATTATTTTTGAACATCTGATATATATTTTGTACATTTTGAGCTGTTTGGTTCTTATTCTATTTTAACAGATGAAAATAAGTACACTGTAATTGAGATGGAAAATATATATTTTTTTATTTAGTTGCCCAATAATTCTGCACACATTGTTCTCCAAAGAAAGACAAAACCACACTTTTACTTTCTTAAATATTCAGGTTTTACTTTTATTAACCTTTTGCATTGACCGACAGCACTGTAGTTGTTTAATATTAAAAGTAATCATCAAAAATATAAATTGCCTAATAATTGTCCACATAGTGTATAGAAAAATAATCTCTAACTACGACATATAAAAAGTGGCATCTTATAATGAGATGAAAAGAAGAAAAAAATTCTGGAATATGGAATAATTATATTGGTAAGGGGAAGAGCTAGTAAATTAATAGTATTATTTTTTATATGATTTTTTTTTATTTCTGATGTATATGGAATATAAAAAAAAATCACTAACAGTCGCCATGAAGTTCTCTGCCGTTCCTCTGGACTCTAAACTATCACCCATGATGCCCACATCAGTGTATAGGGCAGAGCAGGCCATGAGCCGCTGCCTGGTAGGTAGCACAGGAGGGTTCCGTCACCTCTAGCATCACCTGCACACGACCAACTGCCATTTACTTTCAACTGTCGACTGAAGCGATCTGACCGAGGTCTGCAGGCGGGAAGATAATTATGAGAATGGCGTCTACTGGACATGGACAAGAGAACGAAGGGAAGAGAGCGAGAGAAGAGCCCAGCGTGACCGGATTCAAGAAGAGGCGATTGGACGAGCCAACACCTGGATGCAGCGGAGACCGTGGATCATCCAGCCCCTATGCCAGGCTTAACATCAGCCGCTTCAACATCCACCAAGTCTTGGGTAGGGGCGCCTTTGGCAAAGTAAGTCCTGCATCTTTTTTTATTTATTTGAAATCTGAAGTATTTATTATATCCCCATGTATTCTTCTCTGCTGTCAGCCATGTCATGCTTTGTTGTTTGTCATTGTAGCGTTCTTCTGTGAGATTACATTTAAGATATCACCATAGTTAGGTCTAGTGCTGCTGTAACATGGTATTTTTTATGCTGGATGTTTTTCCTCAGGGGTCACAGCTGTAGGGGGTATGGGACATTGTTTTTTTTCACGTCATTGTCAATATAGGCTACAATCAGGCTGCCATATTGTCAATGACATTGATCTCTGTGTTTTTATTAAATATAGATAGACATTGCTATTGACCACACTAATGGCAACTCAAAGCATGACAGTTGGTGCTGATAGTATTCCATGTAAAGGGGAGGGAGGGAGATCGAGGAGCTAAATGCAGAACTCCTCCCTCCACTTTCCCCCTCCTCCCCCATCCCTCTTACATAGAATATTTTCAGCACCAACTGTCATCTCCTATCTCAGTAATGTAACAATCTGTCTTCACTGAATATAGATTTTACCATGAAATAGAGAATTTTGAAGGCTAAAAATCAGTCCTGGCGGAGAAAAAACAGATTTCTCTGAAAAGATTTATTGCAAAGTTGCTTATTGTCATGTGTGCTATTGATTTATGAAATACAAATTAAAATGATAATTATTCATTAAAGGGAACCTGTCTTGTCCTGTGCACTATGTAAACTGTCCCCATTGCGTTGATATTGATGCAATGTGTATCACTAACACGCTTTTTTCATTTAAATTGGCGCAATATAATACAGCTCTGGCAAAAATGAAGAGACCACTGCAAAATGTTCCTTTTCTCTGATTTTTCTCTTTCTAGGTATATTTTTGAGTAAAATGTACATTGTTGTTTTATTCTATAATCTACTGACAACATGTCTCCAAAATTCAAAGCTAAAAATGTTGTATTTATTTGTAGCAAATGAGAGATCGTCAAAATAAAAAAGAAGCCGTGTTTTCAGACCTGAAATAATGCAAAGAAAACAAGTTCTTATTCATTTAGAAACAACAACACTCATGTTTTATCTCAGGGAGAGTTCAGAAATCAATATTTGGTGGAATAACCATGATTTTTAATCCCAGCTTTCATGCGTCTTGGCTGCTTTCCACCAGTCTTTCACACTGCTTTTGGGTGACCTTATGCCACTCCTGGCACAAAAATGTAAGCAGTTCTTCTTTGTTTGATGGCTTGTGACTATCCATCTTCCTCTTGATTACATTCCAGAGGTTTTCAATGGGGTTCAGGTCTGGAGACTGGGCTGGCCATGACAGGGTCTTGATGTGGTGCTCCTTCATCCACACATTGATTGACCTAGCTGTGTGGCATGGGGCATTGTCCTGCTGGAAAAAACAGTCCTCAGAGTTGGGGAACATTGCCTGAACAGAAGGAAGCAAGTGTTTGTCAAGGATAACCTTGTATGCAGCTTGATTCATACGTCCCTCGCAAAGATTAACTTGCACAATTCCAGCCTTGCTGAACCATCCTCAGATCATCACCGATCACCGAGGCTTATATGCCTCTCCAGGTCTCCATCTAACCATTAGACGACCAGGTGTTGGGCAAAGCTGAAAATTAGACTCATCAGAGAAGATTACCTTACTCCAGTCCTCTATGATCCAATCCTTATGGTCTTGGCAAACTTCAGCCTGGCTCTCCTTTGCTTCTCATTGATGAAAGGCTAGGAGCTTGTTCGTTTAGTCATAGAGGTGTGATTCCTGGCATTTATTCAGGGTTTGTGCCACCCACGCATTTGAATTCTGCTCCCGGCTGGCGCTGATGTAAGTATGGGGCGCTTGCGCAGTATGTCATGCCAGTAAAGCTTGTAGCGCTGGGAGCCGCACATGCGCTGTGACTAGCGGCTCCCTGCGCTTGCACAGTGACACTGCTGTGTAGTTCCCAGCTTCACTGTGTGCGGCCGGAGACGCTCGTCACAGCACATGTGCGGCTCCCAGCGCTACAAGCTTTGCTGGCATGACATACTGCGCAAGCGCCCCATACTTACATCAGCACAAGCCAGGAGCAGAATTTAAATACGTGGGCGGCACAAACTCTGAATAAATGCGAAGAATCGCACCTCTATGACTAAAAGAGCAGGTATGATACAAACATATAAAGTGGATTTTACATATTATATTAGCGCCAATTTTAATGAAAAAAGCGTGTTAGTGATACACATTGTATCACTAACGCAATAGGAGCAGTTTAGATTCTGCACAGGGAATGACAGGTTCTCTTTAAGACCTTTCCATAGCCCATCCATGGAGCAGGCAGTGCATTATGCTGATAGATGGATTTGCTCCTCTACCTAGACCTGGTTACCAGCAGACTGAGCGACCATTCAGTTTACTCATGTGCCTTGTGTGCTATAAAATCCAGATTACTTCCACTCCCTGCAGATGCCTTCTAAGTATTCTCCATTTGTCTCTCTTAGGTGGTCCTGGCATCAGTCCCCGGCCGAAACATCCAAATGGCTGTCAAAATGATAACCAAAAAAGAGGACAATGAGGACACCATCATGAGAGAGCGGCAGATACTCCTGGCTGCCAGAGACTGCCCATTCTTATGCCACCTCTATGCCGCACACCAGTCTCTGCAGAGGGCATATTTCATCACGGAGTATCTGTCCGGTGGCAGCCTAGAGAATTTGATCAGGATGTGCGGCTGCCTGAACATCGGCAATGTGAGGTGAGAAAGTGGAGAATGTATGTAAAAGAGAACTAAGGAGATGGAAAAAAAATCTGGGGTCAGCATGTAGCTAAGGTAGCAATGGCAGGTCATATACAGTATTTAGTGTGCTGGATGCAGCAGGTGGGGTGCCATGGTATTTGGGGATTGCTAGAGAAGGATTTGATGACATTGATACTACACTCTGTTCTCTCCATCAGATTCTACACAGCAGAGATCGTATGTGGCCTCCAGTTCCTCCATGGACACAACATCGTCCACCGGTAAGCAGGACATTCCTCCTTCTCTCTGTCCCCTTTACATTCTAGAGATATGACCCCCAGCTTTCCTTGTGTCCTGCCACTTATTCTATCTGATCTGGCAATGACTCAATTTCCATCTCTTTTATCACTGGACAGATTTCTCTTTTTTTTTTTTTCATTACAGAGACATAAAGCCAGATAACATCATGTTGGATGCAGATGGCCACATCCGTATAATCGACCTTGGGCTCGCCCAAGATGGCGTTACCTCCTCCAAAAACATCTCTGGAGTGACGGGCACTTTCCACTACATGGCCCCTGAGGTGTTTCGTAGAAAACGATACGGCGCAGCAGTGGACTGGTGGAGCCTGGGGATTGTCGTTTCCAGGATGGCAGCAGGACGATTCCCATTTTACAACGGCCCCATCAAGCAAATGGCTTTCAAAGCTATCATCAATGAAAAGCCAAAATTTCCATCTTGGCTTGATGCTCATGTGAAACATCTCATTAAGAAGCTGCTGCGCAAAGACCCTCAGACACGCCTGGGTGTGAGCGGGAACATTCGGGAGCATCCATTCTTTACCACCATCGGCTGGGAGGAATTGGAGGAAAGGAGAGCAGAGCCACCATTTTCACCATTCAGGCAAGTTCTGGAGAACCATCATCTGCAGTGGCCGGAGCATACAGTCCTTCACCCCGTGGACAGATTTACGTACGTGTCACCAAGCTGGGCCCGGTAAGGATCTCTTCATCTGGGGATAACTCCCATCAGGTGTTCTCACATTGTGGTAATCATCATCATTCATCTTGTCTTTTTTCACATTTTCTAACAATGACTTTATGTCTCTGTTTCTCTTAGGTGGATGAAAAGATCTGGACTGTAAAAGAATCCACGACCATCTGGTGAGTGACCTCTGTTCACACAGGACACCTATGATATCAGTACATTGTATCTGATGTTACATAGGGGAATGGTTCATTATAAAGACCATTCCCCTAATATAACAGAAGATCTGGCAGAGAGAATAATCAATGTCTTCCTTTTATGTCTTGCAGGATGAGCCCCTGCCAACTGCCCAGAACTTCATGCCTCCTGACCCGTACCTCGTCTCTGCTGGTGTACTTCACCTCGGCTGCCCTTCAACATCATATCTCTCCAAAACATCTTCATGCCGGACCACTGCCATTGTTTTGCTGCCCCAGACCCTTGACTTGGCCTCCTCTAATACTGGGCTGGCAACTGACATCCCTCCATCCAGAAGATCTTCTACCCCAGGAATGGCCTGTGCTAAGTTTCCATCTGATGTGTTCAAAAGCAATAGTCCTGGGCAGCTGAGCAGAAGAATGTATAGAGCGGCCATTATCACCTTAGCACAGGCCTGGTAAGTACCGCACCCATCACCCATCACATCACCCACACTACTATAGGCATACATATAGCACACCGTACATTTCCGCACATAGATATAGGACATAGATTGGCTTTTGATCCTGGGATTTAATCTGATCGCCATATTTGGGGTCAGGAAGGAATTTTTCCCCTTAATATGAGGACAATTGGCCCATTCCTCATAGGGGTTTTTCGCCTTCCTCTGGATCTACACGGCCTTAAATAGGTTTGGTATCATAAATTAATAAGTAGATTCACACACTAGTAGCAAAAGAGAAATTTTAGAAAAATTTTAATTTTCTTTGTTGACCATTAAAATTAGTTCTCAAAAATAAAAAGGATAATTAGTCTAAGTAACTAAAATGATTTTTATATATCACACTTACATTACACAGGTTAGGTACATTACACAGGTTAGGTATCAGCCTTTGATCTTGGGATTCATTCTGATCGCCATATTTGGGGTCAGGAAGGAATTTTCCCCCCTGATATGAGGACAATTGGCTTATTCCTCACAGGGGGTTTTCGCCTTCCTCTGGATCAACACGGCCCATAAATAGGTTAAGTCTGATAGATGAATACAAAAAGTAATAAATAATAATAAATAAATACAATAAATAATAATACATTTAGTATGCTAGGTTAGTAAGGAGACTCACACTATAGTAGCAGAACAAAAAAGGTATAAAATTACAATAATTTTAGTTGAAAAGATATGTAATTTCAGACATTGAAATAATCAAATCCAAACCTACAAAAATAATTTATATATTTTTTTTCATTTGTATTTACATTACATTAGGTATCAGCCTTTGATCCTGGGATATATTCTGACCGCCATACTTTATTTGGGGTCAGGAAGGAATTTTCCCCCCTGATACGAGGACAATTAGCTTATTCCTTACAGGGGGTTTTCGCCTTCCTCTGGATCAACACGGCCCATAAATAGGTTAAGTCTGATAGATGAATAATTTTCACATATACATAATACTAAAATATAAAATAATTCAATCTATAAATAAAATCTTCTTTTTACCCCCCTTATATCTTTGTGCTTGTCTTTATTTCATTGGACGTCCATGTAGTCATTATTATGCTGCCCCTTATGTCTTAAGGCCTAATACACATTAGAATAAATTTGATCGAACGCCCCTGATATCGTTACTATCCTATGGTGATAAATCAGCTAATTGCTGTGATTCCTGGGAGTGTTGGGTCCGGAGCAGGAGATGCTGTTACCTTTCTCCATTTTGGCTAATAAATGAGAACACTGAGCTGGGTTCCTCCATTAATTACCCAGATGTTCCTCAAAGGACATTGGAAAGAATGGGTTTTCTAAACCAGACAGTAATTGCACTGCTCATATAATAGGGGAGAGGGTTTGTTACAATGTGTCAGTGCAGCTGGGAACTATGAAACTCACAGAGCATTGCCTGGACTGGATACGCTGGATGTGGCTCAGTGGGAGATGGTGGATCTGCAACAATGTTGCCCCCTGCAGTCAGGACCCCACATATCATGGACGCCACATGATCAGATCCTCCAGAGAACATTCATGAAGAAGGAGAATCCCCTGTAGAGAGGCGTCCACAGCGAGGTACATGATAGGAGCAGTTATTGTTTCATTCCCTAGGTATCTCTATCTGGGAATGCAGGATGACAACCAATATGGCTGCCATTACTGCTCTTACAGGGGGCATCACTAAGCCCTCATACATCCTGAATAGTACATGGTGTAATGACACGTCCCCTCACATTACCTGCTTAGTTGGGTAGATTTCATATTACAGAGTGTGGGAAAGCTGACTGACAGGAGCCATAGCTCCCAACCGTCCCGTATTCGGCGGGACTGTCCTGCGTCCCGTCTCCACTCAGCTCTTCTCCCGGCTCATTTAGACCTATTACAGTTATCTCTTATCAGAATATAATACCGAAGGAGAGAGAATTGTAGCCAATATATAAACAATATTTGTAAATGGCACTGATCTAAAAAAAACTGCCAGAGATAGAGCTATTAATAAAAATATATATTTATTATCCACAAAATAGAAAGATATATACGGTCCACTAAGTGGCTAAGGTGAGAGAAATGACCAATAGTGGCAGATGTAAAACAGTCAGAGAAAGAAGAGCACATCCCACATAGCAGGACCTCCACAACAACCATCTGTAAAAATAATTGATAGACACTAGTATATATAGATCACGCTAGAGCTGCCACAAAGACAACAGTCTCATGGTTCATGTATTATACACAGAAATATGTCCGACTCATACCAAACCAACAGTGCCGTATGGAAGAAATATACAGTATATGTGTGTATATTGGCCGTGTAGCGTATTTGTGCACCTGTGTATTAATTTAACACTTCAGGTGTCCGGGCCTTATATTTTTTCCTTTTTCTTTTTGGTAGTGCTTGATAATGCACACTGAGGAATTTCAGATACCCTCATATCACAGTAGTATATCCCACTCCTCAAAAAGTTAGTTACCCTTAGGTAATCTCAGCAGCACTATAACAAAATGGTCTTAGTCACTAGATGCAATTTCTATTCCCACCAACAAAGCAGCCAAAGCCACCTCCACCCACCCCATGGTGGATACAAGCAGCCTCTTACCCAGAATTGTCACAAGAGCCTCCAAAAAGTAATTATAACAGCCTTCTTCCCACAACACCTGCAATTTTCACTTTAAGGGGTTGTCTGGTCAAAATAGATAAGTCTGCAGTTACTCTGTGTGACTGCAGACTTATGAATCCCCCAGGTTGGCAGGTTTCAGACCGGCATGTATGAGATATACATACCCCTGGCCAGTGGGCGCAGAGTCGCTCTCCATACACTTGTAAGGAGCAAGGCTGCCCCCTCTAGTCGGACACGCTTATTGGCCATCCGTGTCACTAGATGGGGTGCGGCCTTGGCTCTATACAAGTGTATGGAGAGCGAAGCTGCACCCACTGGTCGAGGGCATGTATAACTCATACATACCCTCTGTTCCCGAGTCTGAAACCGGCGAATCCCCACAGCGCACAGTGCCTGCATAATTCATAAGTCTGCAGTCATTCTGTGTGATTACAGACTTATCAGTTTTGACTGGACAACCCCTTTAAATACACCCACATATGCGTCCCTCCTACATGCTCTCCTATATCATCTGCTGATGATTGCGCCACAGAAGTTATATTTTACTACAGCTGTGTGAGAGTGTCAGCGGCATTTAGATGGTTAAATCAGCAGCAGTCTAAGCTAGCTCTGGTTGCTGCTGTTCACACAGGCACTGACTGTATAACACAGATGACACCTGCAGAGTACAGAGCAGGTTCATATCCTGAGCCCGCTCCCAACATATGTCACCAGTAAATCCAATGGTTGGAAAGGATCAATGGTGTTTGGTCATTCAATCAATTCAGGGCTGAAGGTGCTTAGGTGACCATATGAACATTTTGATGTACAGAAAATTAATCTCTGGAGTCTCGATAAATGTGAACTATTAATTCAAAATTTACATCTCTTGAAGCAACAACTTTGCCTCCATTTGCAAGGCAGGATCACGAAGCCACTCTCGGATAGGAACATTTGTATATTGCATATTTAGAAGAAACACCCAAAGGTAATAAATACAGGTTTACCCTGCATCATAATAAAAAAACTATGGCTCAGGGTGATGTGTATTTCTGTAATGAGGGGGGTGCGGACTAAGGATACGATTATCAAGGTGTGCAGAATTATTAGGCAGCTTGTTTTCCTCAGACAAAATGGGCTAAAAAAAGAGATTTAACTGACTGAAAAGTCTTACAGAGGGATGTAGCACTCTTAAAATTGCTAAGATATTGAGGTGCGATCACAAAACCAGCAAAAGTTTTGTTGCCAATAGTCAACAGGGACACAAAAAAACATGTTGAGAAAAATAAGACTCACATTAACTACCAAATATTTGAGAAGAATCAAACATGAAGGGACAAAGAAGAAATTGTCCTCCAGTGCTGTCATATTCCAGATCTGCAACCTCCCTGGAGGACCAGAAGTACAAGGTGCTCAGAGACATAACCAAGGTGAGGAGGCCGAAACCCAGCCGCCACTGAACAAGACACAGAAATGGAAACATCTAGACTTGGCCAAGAAATATCTGAAGACAGATTGTTCAAAGGTTTTATGGACTGATGAGATGAAAGTAACTCTTCACGGACCAGATGGATGGGCCTGTGACTGGATCTTAAATGGGTACAGATCTCCCTTTGGATGCCAGCAAGATTGAGGTGGGCACTGCTCTGAACTTGAATTATTAAAGATGTGCTAGTTGGACTTTTTAGAGCAGAAAATTAACTCAAAATAAACTCCCAATTCTACTGCCAGTCTTTAGAAGACACTGTCTTCAAGCTGAGGTACAGGAAAAAGTCTGCATCTTTCAAGAAAATCATGATTCTTCTGTTGGACAATGCTCCATCGCAGCATCAGTCTCCACTGCTTGGTTCAACTAAAGGCCTTACAGAATAATTATATGGCCCCTTCTTTACCTGACCTAAACCCTATTGAGAGCTTGTGGGCCCTTCTTAAATGGAAGATTTAAAGGAAGAAAAAACACTCCCCTTTCTTATAAGTGTCTAGTAGTGATGAGCGAGCACTAAAATGCTCGGGTACTCGTTGCTCGGGTCGAGCACATTGGAATACTCGGGTGCTCGACCTGAGCAACGAGCCCAATGTAAGTCTATGGGAATCTCGAGCATTTTTCAGGCGGCTCCCCCCGGCGGTCTGCAGAGGGCCTAAAAATTGCCCAAATCGATGGGAACAGAGCTCAAGTAACATGGGAACAGCATGGGGAAGACCCCTGGAAGCATCTCTGACTCTCATATCACTGCTGTCAACAACAATGTCAGAGTATTATGCCACTTTTACGGACTCAAACATACAAAAACGAAACCAAAATGGATTTTCCTGAGAAATATGTTAAGGAACATCCTTTCCAGGGTAATGACTTGACAATGTGAACTGAGGTCTAAGATGGCAGACATACAAGAAACAGAGGCATGTTCACACTAGCAAAAAAGAAGCAAGACAAAAATATATCTCATACCCTACCATAATTATATATAAATGTAAAGCAAAATTGCATAATAAATATAGGGTACTTGGTGAACTATTTTTGATCAAAAAAAGTATACAAGCCGTCCCACCAGCGGCAAGGTGACCCTAAATTGGGACGGTACCTATACTGCCTATATTAAAAACCTTACTGTATATCAAAGTTGAAGTAATGCATATAAAAGGGTAGACAAATAGGACCGGGTCCCAACTCCAGACCACCTAGGCCCGTGGTAAGCTACATATATACCAATCAGCTCAACAAAGGGCACGCCACACCCTTAAATTGCACAGAATGCAAACAAGTCAAAAAACCAGACAATGTGAACTGAGGTCTAAGATGGCAGACATACAAGAAACAGAGGCATGTTCACACTAGCAAAAAAGAAGCAAGACAAAAATATATCTCATACCCTACCATAATTATATATAAATGTAAAGCAAAATTGCATAATAAATATAGGGTACTTAGTGAACTATTTTTGATCAAAAAAAGTATACAAGCCGTCCCACCAGCGGCAAGGTGACCCTAAATTGGGACGGTACCTATACTGCCTATATTAAAAACCTTACTGTATATCAAAGTTGAAGTAATGCATATAAAAGGGTAGACAAATAGGACCGGGTCCCAACTCCAGACCACCTAGGCCCGTGGTAAGCTACATATATACCAATCAGCTCAACAAAGGGCATGCCACACCCTGTATTACTTTGATATACAGTAAGGTTTTTAATATAGGCAGTATAGGTACCGTCCCAATTTAGGGTCACATTGCCGCTGGTGGGACGGCTTGTATACTTTTTTTGATCAAAAATAGTTCACTAAGTACCCTATATTTATTATGCAATTTTGCTTTACATTTATATATAATTATGGTAGGGTATGAGATATATTTTTGTCTTGCTTCTTTTTTGCTAGTGTGAACATGCCTCTGTTTCTTGTATGTCTGCCATCTTAGACCTCAGTTCACATTGTCTGGTTTTTTGACTTGTTTGCATTCTGTGCAATTTAAGGGTGTGGCATGCCCTTTGTTGAGCTGATTGGTATATATGTAGCTTACCACGGGCCTAGGTGGTCTGGAGTTGGGACCCGGTCCTATTTGTCTACCCTTTTATATGCATTACTTCAACTTTGATATACAGTAAGGTTTTTAATATAGGCAGTATAGGTACCGTCCCAATTTAGGGTCACCTTGCCGCTGGTGGGACGGCTTGTATACTTTTTTTGATCAAAAATAGTTCACTAAGTACCCTATATTTATTATGCAATTTTGCTTTACATTTATATATAATTATGGTAGGGTATGAGATATATTTTTGTCTTGCTTCTTTTTTGCTAGTGTGAACATGCCTCTGTTTCTTGTATGTCTGCCATCTTAGACCTCAGTTCACATTGTCTGGTTTTTTGACTTGTTTGCATTCTGTGCAATTTAAGGGTGTGGCATGCCCTTTGTTGAGCTGATTGGTATATATGTAGCTTACCACGGGCCTAGGTGGTCTGGAGTTGGGACCCGGTCCTATTTGTCTACCCTTTTATATGCATTACTTCAACTTTGATATACAGTAAGGTTTTTAATATAGGCAGTATAGGTACCGTCCCAATTTAGGGTCACCTTGCCGCTGGTGGGACGGCTTGTATACTTTTTTTGATCAAAAATAGTTCACTAAGTACCCTATATTTATTATGCAATTTTGCTTTACATTTATATATAATTATGGTAGGGTATGAGATATATTTTTGTCTTGCTTCTTTTTTGCTAGTGTGAACATGCCTCTGTTTCTTGTATGTCTGCCATCTTAGACCTCAGTTCACATTGTCTGGTTTTTTGACTTGTTTGCATTCTGTGCAATTTAAGGGTGTGGCATGCCCTTTGTTGAGCTGATTGGTATATATGTAGCTTACCACGGGCCTAGGTGGTCTGGAGTTGGGACCCGGTCCTATTTGTCTACCCTTTTATATGCATTACTTCAACTTTGATATACAGTAAGGTTTTTAATATAGGCAGTATAGGTACCGTCCCAATTTAGGGTCACCTTGCCGCTGGTGGGACGGCTTGTATACTTTTTTTGATCAAAAATAGTTCACTAAGTACCCTATATTTATTATGCAATTTTGCTTTACATTTATATATAATTATGGTAGGGTATGAGATATATTTTTGTCTTGCTTCTTTTTTGCTAGTGTGAACATGCCTCTGTTTCTTGTATGTCTGCCATCTTAGACCTCAGTTCACATTGTCTGGTTTTTTGACTTGTTTGCATTCTGTGCAATTTAAGGGTGTGGCATGCCCTTTGTTGAGCTGATTGGTATATATGTAGCTTACCACGGGCCTAGGTGGTCTGGAGTTGGGACCCGGTCCTATTTGTCTACCCTTTTATATGCATTACTTCAACTTTGATATACAGTAAGGTTTTTAATATAGGCAGTATAGGTACCGTCCCAATTTAGGGTCACCTTGCCGCTGGTGGGATGGCTTGTATACTTTTTTTGATCAAAAATAGTTCACTAAGTACCCTATATTTATTATGCAATTTTGCTTTACATTTATATATAATTATGGTAGGGTATGAGATATATTTTTGTCTTGCTTCTTTTTTGCTAGTGTGAACATGCCTCTGTTTCTTGTATGTCTGCCATCTTAGACCTCAGTTCACATTGTCTGGTTTTTTGACTTGTTTGCATTCTGTGCAATTTAAGGGTGTGGCATGCCCTTTGTTGAGCTGATTGGTATATATGTAGCTTACCACGGGCCTAGGTGGTCTGGAGTTGGGACCCGGTCCTATTTGTCTACCCTTTTATATGCATTACTTCAACTTTGATATACAGTAAGGTTTTTAATATAGGCAGTATAGGTACCGTCCCAATTTAGGGTCACCTTGCCGCTGGTGGGACGGCTTGTATACTTTTTTTGATCAAAAATAGTTCACTAAGTACCCTATATTTATTATGCAATTTTGCTTTACATTTATATATAATTATGGTAGGGTATGAGATATATTTTTGTCTTGCTTCTTTTTTGCTAGTGTGAACATGCCTCTGTTTCTTGTATGTCTGCCATCTTAGACCTCAGTTCACATTGTCTGTTTTTTTGACTTGTTTGCATTCTGTGCAATTTAAGGGTGTGGCATGCCCTTTGTTGAGCTGATTGGTATATATGTAGCTTACCACGGGCCTAGGTGGTCTGGAGTTGGGACCCGGTCCTATTTGTCTACCCTTTTATATGCATTACTTCAACTTTGATATACAGTAAGGTTTTTAATATAGGCAGTATAGGTACCGTCCCAATTTAGGGTCACCTTGCCGCTGGTGGGACGGCTTGTATACTTTTTTTGATCAAAAATAGTTCACTAAGTACCCTATATTTATTATGCAATTTTGCTTTACATTTATATATAATTATGGTAGGGTATGAGATATATTTTTGTCTTGCTTCTTTTTTGCCAGGGTAATGACTTGTATATAAGGCAAAATAAGTAACCAAAAATACTCCTCCACACCTTGGGCTATGTTCACACGTAGCATTTGTGATGCGTTTTTGCACTTTTGCATTGCTTTCAACCAAGACAAATGCATTCACCAGGAAATGTCATTTTAACATTTTACAACCTTATCTGGCCATGTGGTGTGTGACACATCATCAGACACATGCATACAGTGCTGAAAAGACATGGGAACAGCATGGGGAAGACCTCTGGAAGCATTTCTGACTCCCAGGTCACTGCCTAAAAGTGTGCCCATCATAAATGTTCCTTGGCGCATGCGTAGATGCCTCCCGCCATGCACCGGTCGTTGCAGACTTGCAACAATCACCGTCCACGTCCTTGTTCCAGTGCAGCGTTCAGTTGTCCCTACACCATTCCTTGGAATGCAAGCGCAAGTATGCAGCCAGCCACCCACCAACCCACAGGCTGCAATACTATACTGCCAAATTTTTGACAGCTGTTTGCACAGGAAATGTGGCCTTTTAGGCTTGTGGAGGCGGAAACTTTTCATAACCACATGCCGGCGGCGGCCGGGTGTCCTTACTCGGTCCCCAACCACCACTGTTTCTCCCGGTGTCGTCTCCGCCTTCCACAAGCACGGGTCCCACAACATTACCCGTGCCCTCCTCAGTGCACTTACTGGGAAGGATCGCCTAACCACAAACACGTGGACAGGTGAATGTGGCCAGG
This sequence comes from Phyllobates terribilis, assembly GCF_046119375.1. Taxonomy (NCBI): domain Eukaryota; kingdom Metazoa; phylum Chordata; class Amphibia; order Anura; family Dendrobatidae; genus Phyllobates; species Phyllobates terribilis. The sequence continues at coordinate 262,495 of NW_027363648.1, forward strand.
GACGGTACGGAGCCAGTCCACAGCTTTTTTTGCTGAGTTGTATTTCACCACAGCCATATTCTTTAGCTCGGTGAAAAGACTGACATAAAAGGAAACCGTATCTACTCTGGGTGTCATTTCTCCCAGGAAGTCCTCTGAAGCAGCTTTTGCAGAAGGAATGGCAGCCCATCTAACATCAACTAGCACTTCTCGGTGGTGCTTTGACACACAAACATCTTTCTTTGCGCATTTAATTTCAGGACTACAGAGTTGGGCAATGGCCTGATCTGCAATCCAGTTTAAGAAATAACATGCACAAGCACGTCCAATCCACATTAAAAAAACAGCCATAGAGTGTCCGGGAATCTTCCCCCACACTTTTCTTAGCCAGGGCTGCTTCTCGGCAGGGTTGGACGGACCCACCTGAAAACCGGAGACTCCTCCGGTGGGCCCTGGCTTCTCCTTCAGGAGAGTTCTTAGTGCCGAGGTGAGGCCATGATAATGATAGAGGCCACTATTTGCTTATTTTTCTGTTACTTGGAATGCAAGCGCAAGTATGCTGCCAGCCACCCACCCACAGGCTGCAATACTAAACTGCCAGATTTCTGGGCAGCAGCTTGGACTTGAAATGGAGCCTTTTAGGCTTGTAGAGGTGGAAGCTTTTCACAGCCTCATGCCGGCGGCGTCCGGGCGTCAATACTCGGTCCCCAGCAACCACTATTTCTCCCGGTATCGTCTCCGCCTTCCACAAGCACGGGTCCCACAACATTACTCGTGCCCTTCCCAGTGCACTTACTGGGAAGGACCGCCTACCCACAAACACGTGGTCAAGTGAATGTGGCCAGGGACGGTATGGAGCCAGTCCACAGCTTCTTTTGCTGAGTTGTATTTCACCATAGCCATATTCTTTAGCTTGGTGAAAGGACTTGGGAAACCATATCTACTCCAGCTGTGATTTCTCCCAGGAAGTCCTCTAAAGCTGCTTTCACTTGAAATGTGGCCTTTTAGGCCCGTGAAGGCGGAAGCTTTTCACAACCTCATGCCTCGTGTCCATACTCGGTCCCCAGCGGCCACTATTTCTCCCGGTGTTGTCTCCGCCTTCTACAAGCGCGGGTCCCTGAACATTACTGCTGGTACTTTTCTGTGGGAATCTGCTTGCCTCCTACCAGCCTGGAATATTTCCAGTAAACTATGGTACAATGCCATGGTATTAGCACTGCCCCCAGTACCAGTAGCGAAGCCTTCCACAATTTCCTTCTCAGGAATTTTATTTGGTAGACTGAGTGGCTGCCCAAATACATTAGTTTCTCACAAAGGAGCTGAAGATAGAGTGGCAGTAGGTGCAAGTTTCCCCAGCCTGTTAGATATCAGAGGGTGAACGGCAGCACATTGGATCAGTGGTTAGCACTGAAGCCTTGCAGCGTTGGGATCCTGGGTTCAAATCCCAGCAAGGACAATATCTGCAAGAATTTTGTATGTTCTCCCCGTGTTTGCGTGGGTTTCCACCTCAGTAAAAAAGCAGCCATAGAGTGTCCGGGAATCTTCCCACACACTTTTTTTTAGCCAGGACTGCTTCTTGGCAGGGTTGGACGGTCCCACGAAGAATCCTCTGGTGTGCCCTGGCTTCTACATCAGGAGAGTTCATGAGAGCGCTAACTTTGCAGCTGCTATGGGGCTCTTGAGCGGGGGAGAAAGGTGAACCCTCAGAATCAAATCCTCTGGTGGGCCCAATGTTTTTCAATCTGAAACAGCTTCTCAGTGGGAGTTGTATTTCATCACAGCCATATTCTTTAGCTTGGTGAAAGGACTGGCATAGAGGGAATCCGTATCTACTCCGGCTGTCATTTCTGCGTCACCAGGTTCCGCCCATTGTCACACACGACCATGCCTGGCTGTATGTTCAGCGGTGAGAGCAACAGATCAAGCTGCTGTGTTACAGCTTTCAACAACTCTACAGCGCTAGGTGGTTTGTCACCTAAGCATTAAGCATGTTATCTTCAGCACTGCCTGTTGCCGCTTGGCCAAGGCAGTGCTTTCAGCTTGTGACTGATGTGGTAATTTCAGAGATGGAGGAGGAGGTGCAGGAGCTGAACAATGTGATTACATTGAGGTTACATTGGCGACTTTAGTATAAAAACAAAGAAAGATCCTACTGTTTTGTTTTGTTTTACGTTATTTTTTAAGGCAAATGCATTTACAGGGAAATGTCATATTTACATTCTACAACCATATCTGGCAATGTGGTGTGTGACACATCATCAGACACATCCTGTTTTATTGATGATGGAGGGACTCTAAATGACACATAGAGCAGGGCCACAGTAATAAATATGACATGTTCCCATTAGAAAGGACAGGATCTGCTATACAGTTATAAGGCATGCAGTGAATCCAACGGCTGACCAAATTTAGGAAAACACCCACTAAGAAATTAAAGACACATAGAGCAGGGCCACAGTAACGACAAATTCCCATTAGAAAGGAGAGAGTCTGCTATACAGTTATAGGGCATGCAGTGAATCCAACGGCTGACCAAATTTAGGAAAACACCCACTAAGAAATTAAAGACACATAGAGCAGGGCCACAGTAACGACAAATTCCCATTAGAAAGGAGAGAGTCTGCTGTACTGTTATAGGGTATGCAGTGAGTCTAACAGCTGACCAAATTTAGGAAAAAAACAACTAAGAAATTAAAGACACATAGAGCAGGGCCACAGTAACGACAATTTCCCATTAGAAAGGAGTCTGTTATACAGTTATAGGGTATGCAGTGAGTCCAACGGCTGACCAAATTTAGGAAAAACCCCACTAAGAAATTAAAGACACATAGAGCAGGGCCACATTAATGACTAATTCCCATTACAGAGAGTCTGCTATATAGTTATAGGGTATGCAGTGAGTCCAACGGCTGACCAAATTTAGGAAAACCCCACTAAGAAATTTAAGACACATAGAGCAGGGACACAGTAACAAGTACGACATGTTCCCATTAGAAAGGAGAGTGTCTCCTAAACAGTTATAGGGTATGCAGTGAGTCCAACGGCTGACCAAATTTAGGAAAAACCCCACTAAGAAATTAAAGACACATAGAGCAGGGCCACAGTAACGACAAATTCCCATTAGAAAGGAGAGAGTCTACTATACAGTTATAGGGTATGCATTGAGTCCAACAGCTGACCAAATTTAGGAAAAAGCCCACTAAGAAATTAAAGACACAGAGAGCAGGGCACAGTAACAAGTACGACTTGTTACCATTAGAATGGAGAGGGTCTGCCATACAGTTATAGGGTATGCAGTGAGTCCAACGGCTGACCAAATTTAGGATAACCCCACTAAGAAATTAAAGACACATAGAGCAGAGCCACAGTAATGACTAATTCCCATTAGAGAGAGTCTGCTATATAGTTATAGGATATGCAGTGAGTCCATCTACTGACCAAATTTAGGAAAACCCCACTAAGAAATTAAAGACACATAGAGCAGGGCCACAGTAACGACAAATTCCCATTAGAAAAGAGAGAGTCTGCTATATAGTTATAGGTTATGCAGTGAGTCCAACGGCTGACCAAATTTAGGAAAAACCCCACTAAGAAATTAAAGACACATAGAGCAGGGCCACAGTAACAAGTACGACATGTTCCCATTAGAAAGGAGAGGGTCTGCTATACAGTTATAGGGTATTCAATGAGTCCAACGGCTGACCAAATTTAGAAAAACCCCTCTAAGAAATTAAAGACACATAGAGTAGGGCCACAGTAACGAGTACGACATGTTCCCCTTAGAAAGGAGAGGGTCTGCTATACAGTTATAGGGTATGCAGTGAGTCCAACGGCTGACCAAATTTAGGTAAAACCCCACTAAGAAATTAAAGACACATAGAGCAGGGCCACAGTAACGACAAATTCCCATTAGAAAGGAGAGAGTCTCCCATAGTGTTGGCCTATGCAGTGAATGCAAGGGCTGCCAAAAATTTGGAGGCACTTCAATGCCCCTTGGAAGAGTCGTGGAGGAGGGCCTCATAAAAAAATGTTTCCATTAGAAAGGAGCTGGCGACCTATACTTGTAATGCCCATGCACTAAGTGTATGGGCTGACCAACATTTAGTCCTGGGGGTATACATGAACATACTGTGTAAAAAAATTTTTTTACGGGCATCATAAACACTCTTCAAAAAAATTCTGTGGGTGTTGCATCACAGACCACGGTCACCCTGGTGATATGGTGGTGGAGGATCAGGAGAAGGAGGAGGACAAGAGCAAATAGTTAGTGTTGAGTGAGCATGCTCGACACTGCTCGGTACTCGCTCGAGCATCTCACTACTCGGGATGTTCGGCGAGCACCGAGCATTTTCGGGTTACTCGGGCGGGAGCTCAGGTCTCCGCCCTGCATGTTTGCCGCTCTTTACAGAGCCAATGAACATGCAGGGATTGCCAGCCAGTCACTGTTGTGGTCACTGCATTCTGAGTCTTCTATCCTTTGGATTACGAGCTCGGAGAGACTGAGATACAGGACAGGATGTGTGTCAAACAAGCTCTAAACTTTATTAAGCATGGGTTTTATATTCACCCTGAAGGCAGAAAACGGATTTACCATATATGGTTTGATTATACAATTTTAGCACACAAAGACTGATTTCTATTCTCGTGCTTGTGTTGAAACATTCAATCGGACACATTTGATTAGACACATTTAATCAGATACATTCTGATGACTAGCAAGGACGCATTATTGATTCAAGAAGGAACATTCACAGCTGGTGTTTTTTTTTTTACCTAAAGTAACTTTCAGACTTATATAGCATAGATGGGGTCTTTGAACTTAAGGGGCCTCATCTTCTGCTATAACATTCCATCCTTTGGTTCCTTCATTTATCAATATGAATCTCTATATTTTCTTTTAGTACAACACTGAATACACATTAGAAAAAGCTTAAAAACCGAATAAACCGCAAGACACATTAGCAAAACCTGTAAAATAGCTTACACTATACCAGCCACCCACCCACCGATACCTTTAAACCAATTAGCAGGATTTAGAAAGGAAAAGGTGTTTGCCCACCAGGAATCCTGATTCTTGAGGTTGGCCTCATCATAAAGCTTCCTCAATTTTACAACGTCCTCTAACTTATGTTTCAGCGTCAATACACTAGGATTGTCTATATAATGACAGCATGCGAGCCCTATTATCTGGCACATCCCTCCTTGTGCTGCTGTTAAATAATCTAGTACAAGGGTATGTTGGTTCGTGACAATAATCAATTGATTCTGTACTGCAAGAGATCTGTTAACTACTTCTAAAATATCCGAAATCAGATCATCAAGATAGTCTGTAGCTTCTACTAATTTATCCCACATTTGTGTCAACATAGGGTATATAAACAATGCACTGAAAAATGTGTTTACCCCTCCCATTTGAACTATATGGGGTCTCCCACTTGGTCTTTCTTTATTGTCTGCTGATCGCTTATGCAGTGTATGTTTTGGGATAGACAAAGGATCTAGCTGGTCTGGAGTAACAATATAAGTTGCGGGTGTCAATCTGGCTAAGGTACAAGTTCCTGTTACTCCTACTGGGAGCCACTTGAAAGCCTTGTCTCCACATACCCAATACATGGATAAGGGGAGATTCCATAATGCTGAATGTTGCAGTATTAGACGGTGAACTAAATCAACAAACTTAGAGACATTTGACATCATACACCACCCAGGCCCTTGACCTATAGGGGAGCAATAGCCAGCATCAGGATTGCCACACGTAGGTGCACCTTTCTGATAACTTGATTACATTACACTGTAGATTGCCAGGTATTTTGGCACAGGTATCACTTGTCCCGTTTTTAAAATAAACATTATTCACCCAATTAGAAGTGTGTAGATATCTTTCCAACAGGGAAGGTTTAAAGGCATCACTGCTTCCTGAAGTGGCATTAAAACTTATTTTCAATCCTTGTTCAGGTATTTTCCCTAGATCAGTAATTTTGTTTTGTTACGAGGTACCCACTCCCCTCCTTTAAATGCTATATACAACCTGGGAATTATTTGACCCGTCAGGTTCCCTTGCCACCAGGGAAATTTTGGCCATCCTACTACGGGAATCCCAACAGTGGTATGCCACAGTCTCTGTGTGGCATTATTGGCCCAAGTATCTGAACAGTTCACCCAAAAGTTTATCTCTTCCCATGAGACTGGGACAGCGAGAAAGGGTATGCTAGTGGACGTCACAGGGGCATGTGTACATATCCAACAATTAGCAATGGTCTGGTTTTGCTCCTTTAGTCCATCGTTTAGAGCAAGATGGTGTTTAATGAATCTATTGTCGCCTCCATCTGTAGTGCCCAACGTAGTCCATGCACCTGTGGTCGCAAGGATGCAGGTAAGTATAAACAATGTCTTCATTCTTTGTCCGCTGGTTCTCCTAGTATCTTTTTGCAATGGGATGCGTGGATCCAGGTCTCTTTTCCCTCTAGCTTAACGGCTGTGCTTGTGGTCAGCAGAACTTGAAAGGGTCCGTCAAACCGTGGATCTAGGCTTTTCCTCACGTGTCTTTTTATAACCACCCAGTCTCCAGGTTGCAGCGTATGGCTGCTAGAGTCTTGATCTGGATCTGGAAGAGAACTGAAGACATTATCATGTATTTGCTTAATCTTTTTGTGTAAAGCCCTCACGTAGGAACTTAGCACATGGTTGTTCATTTCTAATGCTTGCGGATAGAAACACCCTAGGCTGGGTACGTTGCCAAACAATATCTCATATGGAGAGAGTCCAGTCTTTCTATTAGGCGTGTATCTTACTGAAAACAGAGCAAGCGGTAAACAATCCAGCCATGGTTTTCCTGTTTCAGCCATGGCTTTCTGAATTTTTAATTTCAATGTCCCATTCAGTCTTTCCACTTTACCACTACTTTGCGGGTGATATGGGGTGTGGAATGCTTGTTGAATTCCTAGAGCTGACATGACTTCATTCATTATTTCACCTGTGAAGTGTGTACCTCTGTCACTCTCAATTACCTCTGGTACCCCATACCTGCAGACCACCTCCGCAAGCAGTTTCTTTGCGGTTGCCGCAGCCGTGGCTTTGGCAATCGGGAAAGCCTCTGGCCATCCTGAGAACAAATCAATACAGACCAACATATATTCCCATGATCCTGACTTTGGCAGCTGAATATAATCAATTTGCAGTCTCTGGAATGGATAGAGGGGCCAGGGGTGTGTGTTTGGGTGGTGTTTTAACTACTCTACCCTGATTATGTGTAGCACATATCATGCACCCATTTATTAGTTGTTCAATACAGGTGGAGAATCCTGGTGCCACCCAATGTTTCTGCATCACACTCATCATAGCCGTTTTAGATTGGTGTACCGGCCCATGTAGCATCTGGGCAGCTGCTGGGTACAGTGCCCTTGGAAGGCATCGTCGTGTCCCTTTCCCCCATACCCCATTCGCTTCATTCAGGCATGCACCTTCCTTTAACCACTTATCAACCTCCTCCTTTTGAGCTTGAACCTGCATTTGGGATAAGATGTCCTCCGACACAAAGGGGTTTTTAGGGGCACTTAACTGACGTACTGTTGGCCCTTGTTGCAGCTTACAGGCTGCTGTTTTTGCTGCAGCATCTGCCATCGTGTTTCCTCTACTCACCTGGTCGGTGCGTCTGGTATGTGCTCTTACCCTGGAACGTGAAAGCAAACAGGTACTGGCAGTCAGGATGTAATGGTACACTGAAAAATGCATTTGCCAAATCGACCACTGAAAAACAAAGAGAGTTAGAAGGTATCTGTGACAGAAGAGTATGCGGGTTGGGCACAACTGGTGTTAGAAGTTCTGTGGCTTTGTTAACCAACCGGAGGTCATGGGCCATTCTATATGCGGCTGGTTGTCCTGGCACGCTCTTTTTCTTTACTGGGAATAGGGGAGTGTTGCAAGGGGACTGGGTTTTGACTAGGACTCCCCTCTGTAGTAATTTTTGGACTTGCTGGGCTATGGCATTCTCCTGAGCCGAGCTAAGGGGATACTGCTTCTGTTGAGGTAAGATTGCTCCTGGTTTTAATTTTACCATTACTGGTTGAACTCTTAACCTACCAACATCTGTTTTGTCTGAGGCCCAAAAATCATGTGGTACAGCATGCTCCAATATCGGGGGAAACTCATTTGTCTCTTCTATGCTGGCAATATCTAGTGACATAATTTTGCAAAGGGTACTTGGTTTTAAACCTGGGGTCATGGTGACAGTGCCATCGGGATGATACTCAATATGTGCTTGTAATTGGGACAACACATCATTTCCCAATAGATTACATTGGCCTTGGGGCGATACCATGAGCTGGCTATGTACAGTAGCTCCTTGAATTTGCAGGGGAATTCTCTTAGTGACAAGAAGCAGGACAGACGGGGAATTGAAGGGGGTGGCAATGACATGATGTGAAAAATCAGTGTCAGTGTATGGCCAATCACCTTGCGTAATTACTGAATTGTCGGCCCCCGTATCTACTTGGAAATCGATTTCATGTCCCCCTGGTAGGTTCACCTGCACTATACAACTGGGAGTGGGGGGTAAGGAGATGAGGGGGTTCATGTGCAAGCTACCCTCATCCTATGGGGGTGTTGTTTGGTTGGCTGGAGGACCCGTACTCTGAGCATTTGGATACGGGTTGGTCCTACAGTCCTTTCTAAAATGTCCTGGCTTTTTACATCCATAACACAGTTTCTGTCCTCCTCCTTCAGTCCGTCCTCTGCCTCTGTTCTTTCTGGGGGTCGTCTCTGCTATATGTATTCTGGCAGCTCTCTTTGCCTGCGCTATGTCATGCTGCGCCCCCTGAGCTATTCTAGCTAAATCTTCTGCCTTCACTGATCTCCAGTCTGGTCTACTTGCTTTTACCTTCTCTGCAATCTCCTTCTTTAGTCTATTCATGAAAGCACTTGCTAATACCCTCTCACTAGTCTTATTTTCGGGAATAAATCCCATTTCTGACCAAGTTCTCCTTAATGCCCAAAAGTAATCTTTGGGGTCTTCTTCCTTACCTTGAACCCGGTCTTCTAGTGTAACCTGCCTCTCTGCCTGTCTGTCTTTACATGCCTTTACCAACGCTGCTGCGAATAGGACTCCGGCCGCTGCATTATTGGGTTCTGCATCTACGGGTCTGGTCCTATTGGCATACTGTTTTTTTTGTCAGTCTGTAACATCCGTCTCCTAGTTCTTCAATCTTTCCATGTATTCATCCATACATCCACTGTCATCAACAGACCCTTATCTTTCAGCCATCCATGATATCCAAAATTTAAAAAAAAAAGTTCTTTCCAAATCGGACAATGTGATTTTCAGGATTTGTTTTCTCATTTTGTCTCTCATAGCTGAGGTCGACCTATGATGTCAATTACAGGCCTCGCTCATCTTTTTAAGTGGGAGAACTTGCACAATTGGTGACTGACTAAATACTTTTTTCCCCACTGTACATACATACAGTACAGACCAAAAGTTTGGACACATCTTCTCATTTAAAGATTTTTCTGTATTTTCATGACTATGAAAATTGTACATTCACACTGAAGGCATCAAAACTATGAATTAACACATGTGGAATTATATACTTAACAAAAAAGTGTGAAACAACTGAAAATATGTCTTATATTCTAGGTTCTTCAAAGTAGCCACCTTTTGCTTTGATGACTGCTTTGCACACTCTTGGCATTCTCTTGATGAGCTTCAAGAGGTAGTCACCGGAAATGGTCTTCCAACAATCTTGAAGGAGTTCCCAGAGATGCTTAGCACTTGTTGGCCCTTTTGCCTTCACTCTGCGGTCCAGCTCATAGTAACATAGTTTGCAAAGCCGAATAAAGACTTGCGTCCATCAAGTTCGACCTGTTAGTTCTGTAATTGCTAAAGTTGATCCAGAGGAGGGCAAAAACCCCAAATGATTTGGCCAATCTTCACCTGAGGAAAAATTCCCTCCCGACTCTGAAACCAGCAGTCAGAATAAATCCCTGTATCAACCTACTATTTTATTTTATTTTTAAGTATATGCTGAAATCTGCCTGGTATCTAGAAATGCATCCAGTCCCCGCTTGAACTGGTGTAGTGAATCTGACATTACCGTCTCCTCACTCAGTGAATTCCATATTCTCACTGCTCTTACCGTAAAGAACCCCTTCCTATGCTGGTGCTGGAACCTTTTCTCTTCCAGTCTTAGTGAATGCCCTCTTGTTACCGTAATATCCCTCCTTTTGAACAAATCCCGGGCAAGATCTCTATACTGTCCCCTAACATATTTGTACACATTTATTATGTCCCCCCTCAACCTTCTCTTTTCCAGGCTGAATAGTCCTAGTTTTGCCAACCTCTCTGGGTATTGCAGTCCCTCCATTCCCTTTATTAATTTTGTTGCCCTCCTTTGTACCTTTTCAAGCTCATTTATATCCTTTCTATATATTGGGGCCCATAACTGAGCACAGTATTCCAAGTGTGGTCTGACCAGTGCTTTGTACAGTGGAAGAACAATGTTCTCCTCCTTTGCAGCTATACCTCTTCTGATACATCCCATTACCCTGTTTGCCCTTACAGCAGCGGCCTGACTTTGGGCACTCCAATTTAGTTTGCTATCAATCAAGATGCCCAAGTCCTTCTCCATCTCTGAATTCCCCAATGATTTCCCATTCAGTGAGTACTGGTGACTTCCATTTTTCCTTCCCATATGTATGACCTTACATTTCTCCTCGTTAAACCTCATTTGCCATTTAATGCTCCACCTACCCAGCTTATCCAAATCCCTCTGTAGGTCTTCACTATCCTCTTTTGTATTAATTGTTTTACATAACTTTGTGTCATCTGCAAATATTGATATTTTACTATTTATCCCGTTGACTATGTCGTTAATAAAGATATTAAATAACATTGGGCCTAGTACAGACCCCTGTGGTACCCCACTAGTGACGCTTACCCAATCTGAGTATATTCCATTTATAACCACCCTCTGCCTTCTATCCTTTAGCCAGTTAGCTACCCACTTGCAGACATTTTCCCCCAGCCCCATCATTCTCATTTTGTATACCAACCTATTATGTGGCACGCTATCGAACGCTTTTGAGAAGTCGAGATACACGACATCCACTGGTTCCCCCTGATCTACTCGAGAGCTAACCTCCTCGTAGAAGTCAATCAGGTTTGTTTGGCAGGAGCGATTCCTCATGAATCCATGTTGGTTCGGGATTAAAAGATTATTAGCATCAAGATGCTCCGTAATTGCCTCTTTAATGAAGCTTTCAAAAATTTTGCCCACAACGGACGTCAGACTCACCGGCCGATAGTTTCCGGCGTCACTTTTCGCTCCCTTTTTGAATATTGGCACTACATTCGCCTGTCGCCAATCAAGTGGTACAGACCCAGTCTCAACAGAGTCCTTAAATATAAGATATAACGGTCTGTCTATCACATTACTTAGTTCCCTTAGTACCCGTGGGTGTATGCCATCAGGTCCTGGTGATTTGTTTATTTTAATGTTACTGAGGCGTTTCTGTACCCCAGCTTGGGTTAGATTTGTCATACTTAGTGGAGGATTAAGTTTGTCACTTCTCATTTCTCCTGTTAGTTCTATTTCCTTTGTGAAAGTTGTCGAAAAAAAATATTTAATAGATTAGCTTTATCCTCATCTTTCTCTATGATTTTGCCTTCCTCACTTTTTATCGGTCCAATATTATCCGATTTAATCCTTTTACTATTTATATACGTAAAGAACAGTTTGGGATTTGATCTACTTTCCCTAGCAATACGTCTCTCTGTTTCCTCCTTCGCTATTTTTATTTGTTTTTTACAGGTTCTCGTTTTTTCCTTGTAACACATTAGTGCCTCCTTACTGTTTTCCTGTTTTAATCTCTTGAATGCCTCTTTTTTGCTATTTAACGCCCCTTTTACGTTCTTGTTCAACCATATTGGTTTCCTCTTATTTCTGGCCCTTTTATTCCCATACGGTATATACCTCTCGCACTGAGTATTCAGAATTCTTTTGAAGGTTTCCCATTTACTATTCGTATTCCATTGATTAAGTACTTTGTCCCAGTCAATAAGTTGAAGGTTTCCCATTTACTATTCGTATTCCTTTGATTAAGTACTTTGTCCCAGTCAATAAGCTGAAGGTTTTCTATCAGCTGATCAAACTTCGCCCTCCTAAAGTTTAATGTTTTTGTTGTTCCCTTATTGATAACCCTACTGAAGGGCATTTTGAAGTCGATAATATTATGATCGCTATTACCTAGGTGCCCCCCTATCTGTACCTCAGTTATTCTATCAGGCCTATTAGTCAATATTAAGTCCAACACGGCCTTCCCTCTCGTTGGTTCCTGCACTAGTTGGGAGAGATAATTATCCTTGATATTTGTCAAGAACCTTTTTCCTTTCTGAGATCTACAGGTTTCTGTTTCCCAGTCAATATCCGGGTAGTTGAAATCCCCCATTACAATCACTTCATTATGTTTTGCTACTTTGTCTATTTGTCCTAATAGCAGATTCTCATTCTCCTCTGTTATATTTGGTGGCTTATAGCAGACCCCCAGTAATATTTTATTATTATTTTTTGCCCCCTCTATCTCTACCCACATGGACTCGACCCCCTCTTCTCCCTCTCCTATATCTTCCCTTAGTCTGGGTTTTAGACATGACTTTACATATACGCAGACTCCTCCGCCTTTCCCCTCTTTCCGGTCCCTTCTAAATAAACTATAATCTAATAAATTTACCGCCCAGTCGTAGCTATCGTCTAGCCAAGTCTCTGTTATACCTACGATGTCATACTTCTCCTCCGATATAAGCGCCCGCAGCTCATCCGCCTTATTGGTCAGGCTTCTTGCGTTGGTCAGCATGCAAGATAAAACTTTGGGGTTATTTAGCATCCTATTCTTCTCTAACGATCAAAGGGCCCCGTCACACTAAGCGATGCAGCAGCGATCCCGACAACGATACGACCTGTCAGGGATCGTTGCTGCATCGATAATACATCGCTGGTGAGCTGTCAAACAGGCAGGCTCACCAGCGATGAGGGGAGCAGCGATATCATGGAAAGAATCGTTCCACGATGTCCTGCTCCCGTTACCAGCCTGCTGCAAGCAGGAGCAGGCTGGTAACTATGGTAAACATCGGGTTACTAAGTGCGCGTGTGCCCCTAGTAACCCGCTGTTTACCATGGATACCACTCTGCTACGGTGCGCGGGAGCCTCCGCGCACTGTAGCAGAGTGGTATCCATGGTAAACAGCGGGTTACTAAGTGCGCGCGTGCCCCTAGTAACCCGATGTTTACCATAGTTACCAGCCAGATCGTTGGTCCCGCTGGTCACACACAGCGATGTGTGCTGACCAGCGGGAGGCCAACGACCAAAAAATGGTCCAGGACACTTTGCAACGATCAGCGACCTCACAGCAGGGGCCTGATCGTTGCAAAGTGTCACACACAGCGACATCGCTGGTGAGGTCGCTGGTGAGTCACCAAAACCGTGACTCAGCAGCGATATCGCTAGCGATATCGCTATGTGAGACGGGGGCTTAACTGTACTATCCCCACCCCCCTCTCCACCCTCATTATATTCACTTCTCCCCTTCCCCCTTCCTTGCCTCACATCCCACCTATTTCCTTGGTTCCCCCCCCCCCGTCTCTAGTTTAAAAACTCCTCCAACCTATTAGCCATCTTCTTCCCCAGCACCGCTGCACCCTCCCCATTGAGGTGCAGCCCGTCCCTACGGTAGAGCCTGTAGCCGACCGCGAAGTCGGCCCAGTTCTCCATGAACCCAAACCCTTCTGCCTTGCACCAACTCTTTAGCCACTTATTCACCTCCCTAACTTCCCGTTGGCGCTCCTGTGTGGCTCGCGGGATTGGTAGTATTTCTGAGAAAACTACCTTGGAGGTCCTTGCCCTAAGCTTCCTACCTAGGTCCCTGAAATCATTTTTAAGGACCCTCCATCTACCACTCACTTTGTCATTGGTGCCGATGTGGACCATGACCGCTGGGTCTTCGCCAGCCCCACCCAGTAACCTGTCAACCCGATCCGCGATGTGCCGGACTCGAGCGCCAGGGAGGCAGCACACCGTTCGGCGATCCTGGTCTTTGTGACAGATTGCCCTGTCTGTCCCCCTAATAATAGAGTCACCCACTACCAGAACCTGTTTTGCCTGCCCTACACTTCCCCCCTCAGCTCACCCCAAACCATCTCGATTGGGTTCAGGTCTGGTGACTGTGGAGGCCAGGTCATCTGGCGTAGCCCCCATCACTCTCCTGCTTGGTCAAATAGCCCTTACACAGCCTGGAGGTGTGTTTGGGGTCATTGTCCTGTTGAAAAATAAATGATGGTCCAACTAAACGCAAACCGGATGGAATAGCATGCCGCTGCAAGATGCTGTGGTAGCCATGCTGGTTCAGTATGCCTTCAATTTTGAATAAATCCCCAACAGTGTCACCAGCAAAGCACCCCCACACCATCACACCTCCTCCTCCATGCTTCACGGTGGAAACCAGGCATGTAGAGTCGATCCGTTCACCTTTTCTGCGTCGCACAAAGACACGGTGGTTGGAACCAAAGATCTCAAATTTGGACTCATCAGACCAAAGCACAGATTTCCACTGGTCTAATGTCCATTCCTTGTGTTCTTTAGCCCAAACAAGTCTCTTCTGCTTGTTGCCTGTCCTTAGCAGAAGAGAAGGTGTGTCCAAACTTTTGGTCTGTACTGTGTATATATATATATAATGTATGCACAGACAATATAAACAATACAATGTATGACATTTCAACACTTACAGGAGGAGTGAGGGTCCTGCTCGCAAGCTTACAATCTATATGGAAATAGGGGGACACAATAGGAAGAACATGGTCATCAGCTAGAATTTGTCTAAGGGCAGTTACCCTGTGGTATTTGGGGGCATGGAGGATGTGGAGACAGGTGAATAGGCAGGAGCAGATTAAGATTAACATTTAGGAGGGGACAGGGGAGAGTTAGGTTGGTGAGTTGAGGTGATAGGCTTGTCTAAACAGATGTGTTTTTACATACATATACATATATACCCTATATGGCCTAAACAGTTGTGTACTTAGCTTAATGGCATCTTCTTCCGACGCGTTTTCCCCTCTTTTGGTCATTCAGTGGTTCATCAGGGAATTCCTTCAATCAGGACAAGAAAAGGAGACCACCATAAGCCATACTGCAATAAGGATAACAGCTCAGAAGCCCAGGGCAGTATGCCCCCACATGGCCGCTACATACAATATAAGCCCACACACAGTCCCCCTATATACAGTTTGAGCCTCTACATACAGTATGAGCCCCCGCACAGCCCACTAGATACAGTATGAACCCTCACATAACCCCAAATATACAGTATGAGCCCCCTCATAGCCTCCAATATACAGTATGAGCCCCCACATAGCCTTCAATATACAGTATGAGCTTCCACATAGCCTCCTATATACAGTATGAGCCCTCACATAGCCTTCAATATATAGTATGAGCCTGCACATAGCTCCCTATCTATAGTATGAGCCCCACATAGCCTCCATATATACAGTATGAGCCCTGACATAGCCTCCTATATACAGTATAAGCCCCCACATAGCCTCCTATATTGAATAAGCACCCACATAGGCTCCTATATACAGTACGAGCCCTCACATAGCCCATATATATAGGTACACATTTCATACACATATTAATAAAAAAAAAAACTGATGCTAACCTTGCATGGCACGTGCAGGCTGATGATGTCATTGAGTCGGCGCATCACAGCACAGGTGACAGGGGCTCTCCCGGAGCTGCGCTGCTATTCTGTATTGTCGGCAGCGGAGCTCCAGGAAAGTTCCCTGCCGGGATATGTGCACCACCATATTGAGGGCAATCTGGCCATGGGCTCCCCTGTAGTATCAGACCCCTGGCGGTAGCCCAGATTGCCCTCATAATCCGCCTATGGTCCAGGGCATGCATGGGTTAAATTGCATCAGATTTCGAGGTAAATAAGGATCCACATTCATATCTTCCCTGGCTGGGATCCAAAAGAAAAAAAAAATAATAGAAAATAAATATAAATTCTACATTTAATGAGACACGTGATTTCTATGCAATTTTTATACAATGCAATTAAGAGGATTCAGTTGCTATTGCCTTGCAGGTGTCACCTCCCCCGCACATTAAATTCACCAGCGGCTTTCACATTACTGGAATCGTTACTGAGAACAACTCCAGGGCGCCATGGGAGGTCTGTGTCTTCTCTGCGTCTTCTTACTCTTCTGTCTCGGTAAGAAAAAGGATTCCCTATTATTTTAGGATGATCTTGAAACCAAATATGGCTGCCTATTAAAGGGGCTCTCTCATAATCAACACATATATCACTTATGCACAGGTTAGGTGATGAATGTACGATCAATGAGGGTATGATCGCTGGGACCGTCTCCGATCATGAGAACGGGGATCCCAAAGAGCATCGTGTGAATGACGCCTTAGTGAGCATGTGCGACCACAGCTCTATTTACTATAAGATTGGTGGTCGCACATGCTCACAATCTCAAAAAAGAGATAAAACCTTGTATTTTGTGTGTATTATTGCCCTGCTAAAAATCACATCTAATACCATTTGAATGATCACATTTAACAATTTTGTATAACATTGGGTTTTCTAAAGTAAGAGTGGTAGTAGAGTAAAAAAAGATAATTTAAGAAAGGATGACATACTTTTTGGCAGTGAGATATGGGATTAGTTTTCTTAAGATGCTTGTTGGCAATGGTGATGCCAGTCTTGTCTTACTCGAGGCAGAAAGTTATTTTCTCACCATTCTTCTCTGAAAGTTGTAGGAATATAGAGAAGTACACTTGCACCACATGATATAATGAGCGCTTTCATGATTAGAATAATACCATGTCACCCTCTTAGTAATGACCATGTCAACTTTATAGTGTTAGCCTCATAGTAATACCATGTAATCAGCCTCATAGTAATACCATATAATCAGCCTCATAGTAATGCCATAAAATCAGCCTCATAGTACTACCATAGAATCAGCCTCATAGTAATACCATAGAATCAGCCTCATAGTAATACCATAGAATCAGCCTCATAGTAATACCATAGAATCAGCCTCATAGTAATACCATAGAATCAGCCTCATAGTAATACCATAGAATCAGCCTCATAGTAATACCATAGAATCAGCCTCATAGTAATACCATATAATCAGCCTTATAGTAATACCATAGAATCAGCCTCATAGTAATACCATAGAATCAGCCTCATAGTAATACCATAGAATCAGCCTCATAGTAATACCATACAATCAGCCTCATAGTAATACCATAAGATCAGCCTCATAGTAATACCATAAGATCAGCCTCATAGTAATACCATAGAATCAGCCTCATAGTAATACCATATAATCAGCCTCATAGTAATACCATAGAATCAGCCTCATAGTAATACCATAGAATCAGCCTCATAGTAATACCATAGAATCAGCCTCATAGTAATACCATAAGATCAGCCTCATAGTAATACCATAGAATCAGCCTCATAGTAATAGCATATAATCAGCCTCATAGTAATAGCATAGAATCAGCCTCATAGTAATAGCATAGAATCAGCCTCATAGTAATACCATATAATCAGCCTCATAGTAATACCATATAATCAGCCTCATTGTAATACCATAAAATCAGCCTCATAATAATATCATATAATCAGCCTCATAGTAATACCATAGAATCAGCCTCATAGTAATACCATAGAATCAGCCTCATAGTAATACCATAGAATCAGCCTCATAGTAATACCATAGAATCAGCCTCATAGTAATACCATAGAATCAGCCTCATAGTAATACCATAGAAACAGCCTCATAGTAATACCATAGAATCAGCCTCATAGTAATACCATAAGATCAGCCTCATAGTAATAACATAGAATCAGCCTGATAGTAATACCATAGAATCAGCCTCATAGTAATACCATAGAATCAGCCTCATAGTAATAGCATAGAATCAGCCTCATAGTAATACCATAGAATCAGCCTCATAATAATAGCATATAATCAGCCTCATAATAATAGCATATAATCAGCCTCATAGTAATACCATATAATCAGCCTCAAAGTAATACCATAGAATCAGCCTCATAGTAATACCATAGAATCAGCCTCATAGTAATACCATAGAATCAGCCTCATAGTAATACCATAGAATCAGCCTCATAGTAATACCATAGAATCAGCCTCATAGTAATACCATTTAATCAGCCTCATAGTAATACCATTTAATCAGCCTCATAGTAATAGCATTTAATCAGCCTCATAGTAATAGCATAGAATCAGCCTCATAGTAATAGCATAGAATCAGCCTCATAGTAATACCATAGAATCAGCCTCATTGTAATACCATAGAATCAGCCTCATAGTAATACCATTTAATCAGCCTCATAGTAATAGCATTTAATCAGCCTCATAGTAATAGCATAGAATCAGCCTCATAGTAATAGCATAGAATCAGCCTCATAGTAATAGCATAGAATCAGCCTCATAGTAATAGCATAGAATCAGCCTCATAGTAATACCATTTAATCAGCCTCATAGTAATACCATTTAATCAGCCTCATAGTAATACCATAGAATCAGCCTCATAGTAATACCATATAATCAGCCTCATAGTGATACCATATAATCAGCCTCATAGTGATACCATATAATCAGCCTCATAGTAATACCATAGAATCAGCCTCACAGTAATACCATAGAATCAGCCTCATAGTAATACCATACAATCAGCCTCATAGTAATACCATAAGATCAGCCTCATAGTAATAGGATATAATCAGCATCATAGTAATAGAATTTAATCAGCGTCATAGTAATGCCATAGAATCAGCCTCATAGTAATAGGATATAATCAGCCTCATAGTGATATCATAGAATCAGCCTCATAGTAATACCATAGAATCAGCCTCATAGTAATACCATGGAATTAGCCTCATAGTAATATCATATAATCAGCCTCATAGTAATAGGATATAATCAGCCTCATAGTAATACCATAGAATAAGCCTCATAGTAAAACCATAAGATCAGCCTCATAGTAATAGGATATAATGAGCCTCATAGTGATATCATATAATCAGCCTCATAGTAATACCATAGAATCAGCCTCATAGTAATATCATATAATCAGCCTCATAGTAATACCATATAATCAGCCTCATAGTAATATCATATAATCAGCCTCATAGTAATACCAGAGAATCAGCCTCATAGTGATATCATATAATCAGCCTCATAGTAATACCATGGAATCAGCCTCATAGTAATACCATGGAATCAGCCTCATAGTAATACCATGGAATCAGTCTCATAGTAATAGGATATAATCAGCCTCATAGTAATACCATGGAATCAGCCTCATAGTAATACCATATAATCAGCATCATAGTGATACCATATAATTAGCATCATAGTGATACCATAGAATCAGCCTCATAGTAATATCATATAACCAGCCTCATAGTAATATCATATAATCAGCCTCATAGTAATACCAGAGAATCAGCCTCATAGTAATACAATAAGATCAGCCTTATAGTAATAGGATATAATCAGCCTCATAGTGATATCATATAATCAGCCTCAAAGTAATATCATATAATCAGCCACATAGTAATATCATATAATCAGCCTCATAGTAATACCATATAAGCAGCCTCAGAGTAATATCATATAATCAGCCTCATAGTAATATCATATAATCAGTCTCATAGTAATATCATATAATCAGACTCATAGTAATACCATTTAATCAGCCTCATAGTAATACCATATAATCAGCCTCATAGTAATACCATGGAATCAGCCTCATAGTAATACCATAGAATCAGCCTCATAAGAATACCATAGAATCAGCCTCATAAGAATACCATAGAATCAGCCTCATAGTAATACCATTTAATCAGCCTCATAGTGATACCATATAATCAGCCTCATAGTGATACCATAGAATCAGCCTCACAGTAATACAATAGAATCAGCCTCATAGTAATACAATTTAATCAGCCTCATAGTAATATCATATAATCAGCCTCATAGTGATACCATATAATCAGCCTCATAGTGATACCATAGAATCAGCCTCATAGTAATACCATAGAATCAGCCTCATAGTAATACCATATAATCAGCCTCATAGTAATACCATAGAATCAGCCTCATAAGAATACCATAGAATCAGCCTCATAGTAATACCATTTAATCAGCCTCATAGTAATACCATAGAATCAGCCTCATAGTGATACCATATAATCAGCCTCATAGTGATACCATAGAATCAGCCTCACAGTAATACAATAGAATCAGCCTCATAGTAATACAATTTAATCAGCCTCATAGTAATATCATATAATCAGCCTCATAGTAATACCATATAATCAGCCTCATAGTGATACCATAGAATCAGCCTCATAGTAATACCATAGAATCAGCCTCATAGTAATACCATATAATCAGCCTCATAGTAATAGAATTTAATCAGCCTCATAGTAATAGAATTTAATCAGCCTCATAGTAATGCCATAGAATCAGCCTCATAGTAATAGGATATAATCAGCCTCATAGTGATATCATAGAATCAGCCTCATAGTAATACCATGGAATTAGCCTCATAGTAATATCATATAATCAGCCTCATAGTAATACCATATAATCAGCCTCATAGTAATACCATAGAATCAGCCTCATAATAATACCATATAATCAGCCTCATAATAATATCATATAATCAGCCTCATTGTAATAGGATATAATCAGCCTCATAGTAATACCATAGAATCAGCCTCATAGTAATACCATAAGATCAGCCTCATAGTAATACCATAGAATCAGCCTCATAGTAATACCATAGAATCAGCCTCATAGTAATATCATATAATCAGCCTCATAGTAATATCATATAATCAGCCTCATAGTAATACCATATAATCAGCATCATAGTGATACCATAGAATCAGCCTCATAGTAATATCATATAATCAGCCTCATAGTAATATCATATAATCAGCCTCATAGTAATACCATAGAATCAGCCTCATAGTAGTACCATAAGATCAGCCTCATAGTAATATCATATAATCAGCCTCATAGTAATATCATATAATCAGACTCATAGTAATACCATAGAATCAGCCTCATAGTAATATCATATAATCAGCCTCATAGTAATATCATATAATCAGCCTCATAGTAATATCATATAATCAGCCTCATAGTAATACCATGGATTCAGCCTCACAGTAATACCATTTAATCAGCCTCATAGTAATATCATGGAATCAGCCTCATAGTAATACCATGGAATCAGCCTCATAGTAATACCATAGAATCAGCCTCATAGTAATACCATAGAATCAGCCTCAGAGTAATACCATTTAATCAGCCTCATAGTAATACCATGGAATCAGCTTCATAGTAATACCATAGAATCAGCCTCATAGTAATACCATAGAATCAGCCTTATAGTAATACCAGAGAATCAGCCTCATAGTAATACCATAGAATCAGCCTCACAGTAATACCATAAAATCAGCCTCATAGTAATACCATAAAATCAGCCTCATAGTAATACCATGGATTCAGCCTCATAGTAATACCATTTAATCAGCCTCATAGTAATACCATTTAATCAGCCTCATAATAATACCATTTAATCAGCCTCATAGTAATACCATAGAATCAGCCTCATAGTAATATTTTAAGATCAGCCTCATAGTAATACAATTTAATCAGCCTCATAGTAATACCATATAATCAGCATCATAGTAATGCCATAAAATCAGCCTCATAGTAATACCATAGAATCAGCCTCATAGTAATACCATGTAATCAGCCTCATAGTAATACCATATAATCAGCCTCATAGTAATACCATGTAATCAGCCTCATAGTAATACCATATAATCAGCCTCATAGTAATACCATATAATCAGCCTTATAGTAATACCATATAATCAGCCTCATTGTAATACCATATAATCAGCCTCATAGTAATATCATATAATCAGCCTCATAGTAATACCATAGAATCAGCCTCATAGTAATACCATAGAATCAGCCTCATAGTAATACCATAGAATCAGCCTCATAGTAATACCATATAATCAGCCTCATAGCAATACCATAGAATCAGCCTCATAGTAATACCATAGAATCAGCCTCATAGTAATACCATAGAAACAGCCTCATAGTAATACCATAGAATCAGCCTCATAGTAATACCATAGAATCAGCCTCATAGTAATACCATAGAATCAACCTCATAGTAATAGCATATAATCAGCCTCATAGTAATACCATAGAATCAGCCTCATAGTAATAGCATATAATCAGCCTCATAGTAATACCGTATAATCAGCCTCATAGTAATACCGTATAATCAGCCTCATAGTAATATCATATAATCAGCCTCATAGTAATACCATATAATCAGCCTCATTGTAATACCATAAAATCAGCCTCATAGTAATATCATATAATCAGCCTCATAGTAATACCATATAATCAGCCTCATAGTAATACCATATAATCAGCTTCATAGTAATACCATATAATCAGCCTCATAGTAATACCATAGAATTAGCCTCATAGTAATACCATAGAATCAGCCTCATAGTAATACCATAGAATCAGCCTCATAGTAATACCATAGAATCAGCCTCATAGTAATACCATAGAATCAGCCTCATAGTAATACCATAGAAACAGCCTCATAGTAATACCATAGAATCAGCCTCATAGTAATACCATAGAATCAGCCTCATAGTAATACCATAAGATCAGCCTCATAGTAATACCATAGAATCAGCCTCATAGTAATAGCATATAATCAGCCTCATAGTAATAGCATAGAATCAGCCTCATAGTAATACCATAGAATCAGCCTCATAGTAATAGCATAGAATCAGCCTCATAGTAATACCATAGAATCAGCCTCATAGTAATACCATAGAATCAGCCTCATAATAATAGCATATAATCAGCCTCATAGTAATACCATATAATCAGCCTCATAGTAATACCATATAATCAGCCTCAAAGTAATACCATTTAATCAGCCTCATAGTAATACCATAGAATCAGTCTCATAGTAATACCATAGAATCAGCCTCATAGTAATACCATAGAATCAGCCTCATAGTAATAGCATATAATCAACCTCATAGTGATACCATATAATCAGCCTCATATTGATACCATAGAATCAGCCTCATAGTAATAGAATTTAATCAGCGTCATAGTAATGCCATAGAATCAGCCTCATAGTAATAGGATATAATCAGCCTCATAGTGATATCATAGAATCAGCCTCATAGTAATACCATAGAATCAGCCTCATAGTAATACCATGGAATTAGCCTCATAGTAATATCATATAATCAGCCTCATAGTAATACCATATAATCAGCCTCATAGTAATACCATAGAATCAGCGTAATAGTAATACCATATAATCAGCCTCATAGTGATACCATAGAATCAGCCTCATAATAATATCATATAATCAGCCTCATAGTAATAGGATATAATCAGCCTCATAGTAATACCATAGAATCAGCCTCATAGTAAAACCATAAGATCAGCCACATAGTAATAGGATATAATGAGCCTCATAGTGATATCATATAATCAGCCTCATAGTAATACCATAGAATCAGCCTCATAGTAATATCATATAATCAGCCTCATAGTAATACCATATAATCAGCCTCATAGTAATATCATATAATCAGCCTCATAGTAATATCATAGAATCAGCCTCATAGTGATATCATATAATCAGCCTCAAAGTAATATCATATAATCAGCCACATAGTAATACCATGGAATCAGCCTCATAGTAATACCATGGAATCAGCCTCATAGTAATACCATAGAATCAGCCTCATAGTAATACCATAAGATCAGCCTCATAGTAATAGGATATAATCAGCCTCATAGTAATACCATAGAATCAGCCTCATAGTAATACCATATAATCAGCATCATAGTGATGCCATAGAATCAGCCTCATAGTAATATCATATAATCAGCCTCATAGTAATATCATATAATCAGCCTTATAGTAATAGGATATAATCAGCCTCATAGTGATATCATATAATCAGCCTCAAAGTAATATCATATAATCAGCCTCATAGTAATATCATATAATCAGCCTCATAGTAATACCATATAATCAGTCTCATAGTAATACCATTTAATCAGCCTCATAGTAATACCATAGAATCAGCCTTATAGTAATACCAGAGAATCAGCCTCATAGTAATACCATAGAATCAGCCTCATAGTAATACCATAGAATCAGCCTCATAGTAATACCATAGAATCAGCCTCATAGTAATACCATGGATTCAGCCTCACAGTAATACCATTTAATCAGCCTCATAGTAATACCATGGAATCAGCCTCATAGTAATATCATGGAATCAGCCTCATAGTAATACCATAGAATCAGCCTCATAAGAATACCATAGAATCAGCCTCATAGTAAAACCATTTAATCAGCCTCATAGTAATACCATAGAATCAGCCTCATAGTGATACCATATAATCAGCCTCATAGTGATACCATAGAATCAGCCTCACAGTAATACAATAGAATCAGCCTAATAGTAATACAATTTAATCAGCCTCATAGTAATACCATAGAATCAGCCTCATAAGAATACCATAGAATCAGCCTCATAGTGATACCATATAATCAGCCTCATAGTGATACCATATAATCAGCCTCATAGTGATACCATAGAATCAGCCTCATAGTGATACCATAGAATCAGCCTCATAGTAATACCATATAATCAGCCTCATAGTAATAGAATTTAATCAGCCTCATAGTAATACCATAGAATCAGCCTCATAGTAATACCATGGAATCAGCCTCATAAGAATACCATAGGATCAGCCTCATAAGAATACCATAGGATCAGCCTCATAGTAATACCATTTAATCAGCCTCATAGTAATACCATAGAATCAGCCTCATAAGAATACCATAGGATCAGCCTCATAGTAATACCATAGGATCAGCCTCATAGTAATACCATAGAATCAGCCTCATAGTAATACCATAAGATCAGCCTCATAGTAATACCATAGAATCAGCCTCATAGTAATACAATTTAATCAGCCTCATAGTAATATCATATAATCAGCCTCATAGTAATACCATGGAATCAGCCTCATAGTAATACCATAAGATCAGCCTCATAGTAATACCATAAGATCAGCCTCATAGTAATATCATATAATCAGCCTCATAGTGATATCATATAATCAGCCTCATAGTAATATCATATAATCAGCCTCATAGTAATATCATATAATCAGCCTCATAGTAATACCATATAATCAGCCTCATAGTAATATCATATAATCAGCCTCATAGTAATATCATATAATCAGCCTCAGAGTAATATCATATAATCAGCCTCATTCTATGGTATTAAAATCAGACTCATAGTAATACCATTTAATCAGCCTCATAGTAATACCATGGAATCAGCTTCATAGTAATACCATAGAATCAGCCTCATAGTAATACCATAGAATCAGCCTTATAGTAATACCAGAGAATCAGCCTCATAGTAATACCAGAGAATCAGCCTCATAGTAATACCATAGAATCAGCCTCACAGTAATACCATAGAATCAGCCTCATAGTAATACCATAGAATCAGCCTCATAGTAATACCATTTAATCAGCCTCATAGTAATACCATTTAATCAGCCTCATAATAATACCATTTAATCAGCCTCATAGTAATACCATAGAATCAGCCTCATAGTAATATTTTAAGATCAGCCTCATAGTAATACAATTTAATCAGCCTCATAGTAATAGGATATAATCAGCCTCATAGTAATACCATAGAATCAGCCTCATAGTAATACCATATAATCAGCCTCATAGTAATATCATAGAATCAGCCTCCTAGTAATACCATAGAATCAGCCTCATAGTAATAGCATAGAATCAGCCTCATAGTAATACCATAAGACCAGCCTCATAGTAATACCATAAGATCAGCCTCATAGTAATACCATAAGATCAGCCTCATAGTAATACCATAAGATCAGCCTCCTAGTAATACCATAAGATCAGCCTCCTAGTAATACCATAGAAACAGCCTCCTAGTAATACCATAGAATCAGCCTCCTAGTAATACCATAGAATCAGCCTCCTAGTAATACCATAGAATCAGCCTCCTAGTAATACCATAGAATCAGCCTCCTAGTAATACCATAGAATCAGCCTCCTAGTAATACCATAGAATCAGCCTCATAGTAATACCATACAATCAGCCTCATAGTAATACCATATAATCAGCATCATAGTAATGCCATAAAATCAGCCTCATAGTAATACCATAGAATCAGCCTCATAGTAATACCATATAATCAGCCTTATAGTAATATCATATAATCAGCCTCATTGTAATACCATATAATCAGCCTCATAGTAATATCATATAATCAGCCTCATAGTAATACCATATAATCAGACTCATTGTAATGCCATAAAATCAGCCTCATAGTAATACCATAGAATCAGCCTCATAGTAATACCATAGAATCAGCCTCATAGTAATACCATACAATCAGCCTCATAGTAATACCATATAATCAGCC
The DNA here is from genome assembly GCF_046119375.1 of Phyllobates terribilis. Classification (NCBI taxonomy): domain Eukaryota; kingdom Metazoa; phylum Chordata; class Amphibia; order Anura; family Dendrobatidae; genus Phyllobates; species Phyllobates terribilis. Next base: position 289,146 of record NW_027363648.1, read on the forward strand.
TCATTGTAATACCATATAATCAGCCTCATTGTAATACCATATAATCAGCCTCATTGTAATACCATATAATCAGCCTCATAGTAATATCATATAATCAGCCTCATTGTAATGCCATAAAATCAGCCTCATAGTAATACCATAAAATCAGCCTCATAGTAATACCATAGAATCAGCCTCATAGTAATACCATAGAATCAGCCTCATAGTAATACCATAGAATCAGCCTCATAGTAATACCATATAATCAGCCTCATTGTAATACCATAGAATCAGCCTCATTGTAATACCATAGAATCAGCCTCATTGTAATACCATAGAATCAGCCTCATTGTAATACCATAGAATCAGCCTCATAGTAATACCATAGAATCAGCCTCATAGTAATACCATAGAATCAGCCTCATAGTAATAGCATAGAATCAGCCTCATAGTAATACCACAGAATCAGCCTCATAGTAATACCATAGAATCAGCCTCATAGTAATACCATAGAATCAGCCTCATAGTAATACCATAGAATCAGCCTCATAGTAATACCATAGAAACAGCCTCATAGTAATACCATATAATCAGCCTCATAGTAATACCATAAGATCAGCCTCATAGTAATACCATAGAATCAGCCTCATAGTAATACCATAGAATCAGCCTCATAGTAATATCATATAATCAGCCTCATAGTAATATCATATAATCAGCCTCATAGTAATACCATATAATCAGCATCATAGTGATACCATAGAATCAGCCTCATAGTAATATCATATAATCAGCCTCATAGTAATATCATATAATCAGCCTCATAGTAATACCATAGAATCAGCCTCATAGTAGTACCATAAGATCAGCCTCATAGTAATATCATATAATCAGCCTCATAGTAATATCATATAATCAGACTCATAGTAATACCATAGAATCAGCCTCATAGTAATATCATATAATCAGCCTCATAGTAATATCATATAATCAGCCTCATAGTAATATCATATAATCAGCCTCATAGTAATACCATGGATTCAGCCTCACAGTAATACCATTTAATCAGCCTCATAGTAATATCATGGAATCAGCCTCATAGTAATACCATGGAATCAGCCTCATAGTAATACCATAGAATCAGCCTCATAGTAATACCATAGAATCAGCCTCAGAGTAATACCATTTAATCAGCCTCATAGTAATACCATGGAATCAGCTTCATAGTAATACCATAGAATCAGCCTCATAGTAATACCATAGAATCAGCCTTATAGTAATACCAGAGAATCAGCCTCATAGTAATACCATAGAATCAGCCTCACAGTAATACCATAAAATCAGCCTCATAGTAATACCATAAAATCAGCCTCATAGTAATACCATGGATTCAGCCTCATAGTAATACCATTTAATCAGCCTCATAGTAATACCATTTAATCAGCCTCATAATAATACCATTTAATCAGCCTCATAGTAATACCATAGAATCAGCCTCATAGTAATATTTTAAGATCAGCCTCATAGTAATACAATTTAATCAGCCTCATAGTAATACCATATAATCAGCATCATAGTAATGCCATAAAATCAGCCTCATAGTAATACCATAGAATCAGCCTCATAGTAATACCATGTAATCAGCCTCATAGTAATACCATATAATCAGCCTCATAGTAATACCATGTAATCAGCCTCATAGTAATACCATATAATCAGCCTCATAGTAATACCATATAATCAGCCTTATAGTAATACCATATAATCAGCCTCATTGTAATACCATATAATCAGCCTCATAGTAATATCATATAATCAGCCTCATAGTAATACCATAGAATCAGCCTCATAGTAATACCATAGAATCAGCCTCATAGTAATACCATAGAATCAGCCTCATAGTAATACCATATAATCAGCCTCATAGCAATACCATAGAATCAGCCTCATAGTAATACCATAGAATCAGCCTCATAGTAATACCATAGAAACAGCCTCATAGTAATACCATAGAATCAGCCTCATAGTAATACCATAGAATCAGCCTCATAGTAATACCATAGAATCAACCTCATAGTAATAGCATATAATCAGCCTCATAGTAATACCATAGAATCAGCCTCATAGTAATAGCATATAATCAGCCTCATAGTAATACCGTATAATCAGCCTCATAGTAATACCGTATAATCAGCCTCATAGTAATATCATATAATCAGCCTCATAGTAATACCATATAATCAGCCTCATTGTAATACCATAAAATCAGCCTCATAGTAATATCATATAATCAGCCTCATAGTAATACCATATAATCAGCCTCATAGTAATACCATATAATCAGCTTCATAGTAATACCATATAATCAGCCTCATAGTAATACCATAGAATTAGCCTCATAGTAATACCATAGAATCAGCCTCATAGTAATACCATAGAATCAGCCTCATAGTAATACCATAGAATCAGCCTCATAGTAATACCATAGAATCAGCCTCATAGTAATACCATAGAAACAGCCTCATAGTAATACCATAGAATCAGCCTCATAGTAATACCATAGAATCAGCCTCATAGTAATACCATAAGATCAGCCTCATAGTAATACCATAGAATCAGCCTCATAGTAATAGCATATAATCAGCCTCATAGTAATAGCATAGAATCAGCCTCATAGTAATACCATAGAATCAGCCTCATAGTAATAGCATAGAATCAGCCTCATAGTAATACCATAGAATCAGCCTCATAGTAATACCATAGAATCAGCCTCATAATAATAGCATATAATCAGCCTCATAGTAATACCATATAATCAGCCTCATAGTAATACCATATAATCAGCCTCAAAGTAATACCATTTAATCAGCCTCATAGTAATACCATAGAATCAGTCTCATAGTAATACCATAGAATCAGCCTCATAGTAATACCATAGAATCAGCCTCATAGTAATAGCATATAATCAACCTCATAGTGATACCATATAATCAGCCTCATATTGATACCATAGAATCAGCCTCATAGTAATAGAATTTAATCAGCGTCATAGTAATGCCATAGAATCAGCCTCATAGTAATAGGATATAATCAGCCTCATAGTGATATCATAGAATCAGCCTCATAGTAATACCATAGAATCAGCCTCATAGTAATACCATGGAATTAGCCTCATAGTAATATCATATAATCAGCCTCATAGTAATACCATATAATCAGCCTCATAGTAATACCATAGAATCAGCGTAATAGTAATACCATATAATCAGCCTCATAGTGATACCATAGAATCAGCCTCATAATAATATCATATAATCAGCCTCATAGTAATAGGATATAATCAGCCTCATAGTAATACCATAGAATCAGCCTCATAGTAAAACCATAAGATCAGCCACATAGTAATAGGATATAATGAGCCTCATAGTGATATCATATAATCAGCCTCATAGTAATACCATAGAATCAGCCTCATAGTAATATCATATAATCAGCCTCATAGTAATACCATATAATCAGCCTCATAGTAATATCATATAATCAGCCTCATAGTAATATCATAGAATCAGCCTCATAGTGATATCATATAATCAGCCTCAAAGTAATATCATATAATCAGCCACATAGTAATACCATGGAATCAGCCTCATAGTAATACCATGGAATCAGCCTCATAGTAATACCATAGAATCAGCCTCATAGTAATACCATAAGATCAGCCTCATAGTAATAGGATATAATCAGCCTCATAGTAATACCATAGAATCAGCCTCATAGTAATACCATATAATCAGCATCATAGTGATGCCATAGAATCAGCCTCATAGTAATATCATATAATCAGCCTCATAGTAATATCATATAATCAGCCTTATAGTAATAGGATATAATCAGCCTCATAGTGATATCATATAATCAGCCTCAAAGTAATATCATATAATCAGCCTCATAGTAATATCATATAATCAGCCTCATAGTAATACCATATAATCAGTCTCATAGTAATACCATTTAATCAGCCTCATAGTAATACCATAGAATCAGCCTTATAGTAATACCAGAGAATCAGCCTCATAGTAATACCATAGAATCAGCCTCATAGTAATACCATAGAATCAGCCTCATAGTAATACCATAGAATCAGCCTCATAGTAATACCATGGATTCAGCCTCACAGTAATACCATTTAATCAGCCTCATAGTAATACCATGGAATCAGCCTCATAGTAATATCATGGAATCAGCCTCATAGTAATACCATAGAATCAGCCTCATAAGAATACCATAGAATCAGCCTCATAGTAAAACCATTTAATCAGCCTCATAGTAATACCATAGAATCAGCCTCATAGTGATACCATATAATCAGCCTCATAGTGATACCATAGAATCAGCCTCACAGTAATACAATAGAATCAGCCTAATAGTAATACAATTTAATCAGCCTCATAGTAATACCATAGAATCAGCCTCATAAGAATACCATAGAATCAGCCTCATAGTGATACCATATAATCAGCCTCATAGTGATACCATATAATCAGCCTCATAGTGATACCATAGAATCAGCCTCATAGTGATACCATAGAATCAGCCTCATAGTAATACCATATAATCAGCCTCATAGTAATAGAATTTAATCAGCCTCATAGTAATACCATAGAATCAGCCTCATAGTAATACCATGGAATCAGCCTCATAAGAATACCATAGGATCAGCCTCATAAGAATACCATAGGATCAGCCTCATAGTAATACCATTTAATCAGCCTCATAGTAATACCATAGAATCAGCCTCATAAGAATACCATAGGATCAGCCTCATAGTAATACCATAGGATCAGCCTCATAGTAATACCATAGAATCAGCCTCATAGTAATACCATAAGATCAGCCTCATAGTAATACCATAGAATCAGCCTCATAGTAATACAATTTAATCAGCCTCATAGTAATATCATATAATCAGCCTCATAGTAATACCATGGAATCAGCCTCATAGTAATACCATAAGATCAGCCTCATAGTAATACCATAAGATCAGCCTCATAGTAATATCATATAATCAGCCTCATAGTGATATCATATAATCAGCCTCATAGTAATATCATATAATCAGCCTCATAGTAATATCATATAATCAGCCTCATAGTAATACCATATAATCAGCCTCATAGTAATATCATATAATCAGCCTCATAGTAATATCATATAATCAGCCTCAGAGTAATATCATATAATCAGCCTCATTCTATGGTATTAAAATCAGACTCATAGTAATACCATTTAATCAGCCTCATAGTAATACCATGGAATCAGCTTCATAGTAATACCATAGAATCAGCCTCATAGTAATACCATAGAATCAGCCTTATAGTAATACCAGAGAATCAGCCTCATAGTAATACCAGAGAATCAGCCTCATAGTAATACCATAGAATCAGCCTCACAGTAATACCATAGAATCAGCCTCATAGTAATACCATAGAATCAGCCTCATAGTAATACCATTTAATCAGCCTCATAGTAATACCATTTAATCAGCCTCATAATAATACCATTTAATCAGCCTCATAGTAATACCATAGAATCAGCCTCATAGTAATATTTTAAGATCAGCCTCATAGTAATACAATTTAATCAGCCTCATAGTAATAGGATATAATCAGCCTCATAGTAATACCATAGAATCAGCCTCATAGTAATACCATATAATCAGCCTCATAGTAATATCATAGAATCAGCCTCCTAGTAATACCATAGAATCAGCCTCATAGTAATAGCATAGAATCAGCCTCATAGTAATACCATAAGACCAGCCTCATAGTAATACCATAAGATCAGCCTCATAGTAATACCATAAGATCAGCCTCATAGTAATACCATAAGATCAGCCTCCTAGTAATACCATAAGATCAGCCTCCTAGTAATACCATAGAAACAGCCTCCTAGTAATACCATAGAATCAGCCTCCTAGTAATACCATAGAATCAGCCTCCTAGTAATACCATAGAATCAGCCTCCTAGTAATACCATAGAATCAGCCTCCTAGTAATACCATAGAATCAGCCTCCTAGTAATACCATAGAATCAGCCTCATAGTAATACCATACAATCAGCCTCATAGTAATACCATATAATCAGCATCATAGTAATGCCATAAAATCAGCCTCATAGTAATACCATAGAATCAGCCTCATAGTAATACCATATAATCAGCCTTATAGTAATATCATATAATCAGCCTCATTGTAATACCATATAATCAGCCTCATAGTAATATCATATAATCAGCCTCATAGTAATACCATATAATCAGACTCATTGTAATGCCATAAAATCAGCCTCATAGTAATACCATAGAATCAGCCTCATAGTAATACCATAGAATCAGCCTCATAGTAATACCATACAATCAGCCTCATAGTAATACCATATAATCAGCCTCATTGTAATACCATATAATCAGCCTCATTGTAATACCATATAATCAGCCTCATTGTAATACCATATAATCAGCCTCATAGTAATATCATATAATCAGCCTCATTGTAATGCCATAAAATCAGCCTCATAGTAATACCATAAAATCAGCCTCATAGTAATACCATAGAATCAGCCTCATAGTAATACCATAGAATCAGCCTCATAGTAATACCATAGAATCAGCCTCATTGTAATACCATAGAATCAGCCTCATTGTAATACCATAGAATCAGCCTCATTGTAATACCATAGAATCAGCCTCATTGTAATACCATAGAATCAGCCTCATAGTAATACCATAGAATCAGCCTCATAGTAATACCATAGAATCAGCCTCATAGTAATAGCATAGAATCAGCCTCATAGTAATACCACAGAATCAGCCTCATAGTAATACCATAGAATCAGCCTCATAGTAATACCATAGAATCAGCCTCATAGTAATACCATAGAATCAGCCTCATAGTAATACCATAGAAACAGCCTCATAGTAATACCATATAATCAGCCTCATAGTAATACCATAGAATCAGCCTCATAGTAATACCATAAGATCAGCCTCATAATAATATCATATAATCAGCCTCATAGTAATATCATATAATCAGCCTCATAGTAATATCATATAATCAGCCTCATAGTAATACCATAGAATCAGCGTCATAGTAATACCATAGAATCAGCCTCATAGTAATACCATAGAATCAGCCTCATAGTAATACCATAGAATCAGCCTCATAGTAATAGCATATAATCAGCCTCATAGTAATATCATATAATCAGCCTCATAGTAATAGAATTTAATCAGCCTCATAGTAATAGGATATAATCAGCCTCATAGTGATATCATAGAATCAGCCTCATAGTAATACCATAGAATCAGCCTCATAGTAATAGGATATAATCAGCCTCATAGTGATATCATAGAATCAGCCTCATAGTAATACCATAGAATCAGCCTCATAGTAATACCATAGAATCAGCCTCATAGTAATACCATAGAATCAGCCTCATAGTAATACCATAGAATCAGCCTCATAGTAATACCATAGAAACAGCCTCATAGTAATACCATAGAAACAGCCTCATAGTAATACCATAGAATCAGACTCATAGTAATACCATAGAATCAGCCTCATGGTAATAGCATATAATCAGCCTCATAGTAATACCATAGAATCAGCCTCATAGTAATACCATAGAATCAGCCTCATAGTAATAGCATATAATCAACCTCATAGTGATACCATATAATCAGCCTCATATTGATACCATAGAATCAGCCTCATAGTAATACCATATAATCAGCCTCATAGTAATAGAATTTAATCAGCGTCATAGTAATGCCATAGAATCAGCCTCATAGTAATAGGATATAATCAGCCTCATAGTGATATCATAGAATCAGCCTCATAGTAATACCATAGAATCAGCCTCATAGTAATACCATGGAATTAGCCTCATAGTAATATCATATAATCAGCCTCATAGTAATACCATATAATCAGCCTCATAGTAATACCATAGAATCAGCCTCATAGTAATACCATAAGATCAGCCTCATAGTAATACCATAGAATCAGCCTCATAGTAATATCATATAATCAGCCTCATAGTAATACCATATAATCAGCATCATAGTGATACCATAGAATCAGCCTCATAGTAATATCATATAATCAGCCTCATAGTAATATCATATAATCAGCCTCAGTAATACCATAGACTCAGCCTCATAGTAATACCATAAGATCAGCCTCATAGTAATACCATAGAATCAGCCTCATAGTGATATCATATAATCAGCCTCATAGTAATATCATATAATCAGCCTCATAGTAATACCATATAATCAGCCTCATAGTAATACCATACAATCAGCCTCATAGTAATATCATAAAATCAGCCTCATAGTAATACCATTTAATCAGCCTCATAGTAATACCATAGAATCAGCCTCATAGTAATTCCATGGATTCAGCCTCACAGTAATACCATTTAATCAGCCTCATAGTAACATCATGGAATCAGCCTCATAGTAATACCATGGAATCAGCCTCATAAGAATACCATAGGATCAGCCTCATAGTAATACCATTTAATCAGCCTCATAGTAATACCATAGAATCAGCCTCATAAGAATACCATAGGATCAGCCTCATAGTAATACCATTTAATCAGCCTCATAGTAATACCATAGAATCAGCCTCATAGTAATACCATAAGATCAGCCTCATAGTAATACCATAGAATCAGCCTCATAGTAATACAATTTAATCAGCCTCATAGTAATATCATATAATCAGCCTCATAGTAATACCATAGAATCAGCCTCATAGTAATACCATAAGATCAGCCTCATAGTAATACCATAAGATCAGCCTCATAGTAATATCATATAATCAGCCTCATAGTGATATCATATAATCAGCCTCATAGTAATATCATATAATCAGCCTCATAGTAATATCATATAATCAGCCTCATAGTAATACCATATAATCAGCCTCATAGTAATATCATATAATCAGCCTCATAGTAATATCATATAATCAGCCTCAGAGTAATATCATATAATCAGCCTCATTCTATGGTATTAAAATCAGACTCATAGTAATACCATTTAATCAGCCTCATAGTAATACCATGGAATCAGCTTCATAGTAATACCATAGAATCAGCCTCATAGTAATACCATAGAATCAGCCTTATAGTAATACCAGAGAATCAGCCTCATAGTAATACCAGAGAATCAGCCTCATAGTAATACCATAGAATCAGCCTCACAGTAATACCATAGAATCAGCCTCATAGTAATACCATAGAATCAGCCTCATAGTAATACCATTTAATCAGCCTCATAGTAATACCATTTAATCAGCCTCATAATAATACCATTTAATCAGCCTCATAGTAATACCATAGAATCAGCCTCATAGTAATATTTTAAGATCAGCCTCATAGTAATACAATTTAATCAGCCTCATAGTAATAGGATATAATCAGCCTCATAGTAATACCATAGAATCAGCCTCATAGTAATACCATATAATCAGCCTCATAGTAATATCATAGAATCAGCCTCCTAGTAATACCATAGAATCAGCCTCATAGTAATAGCATAGAATCAGCCTCATAGTAATACCATAAGACCAGCCTCATAGTAATACCATAAGATCAGCCTCATAGTAATACCATAAGATCAGCCTCATAGTAATACCATAAGATCAGCCTCCTAGTAATACCATAAGATCAGCCTCCTAGTAATACCATAGAAACAGCCTCCTAGTAATACCATAGAATCAGCCTCCTAGTAATACCATAGAATCAGCCTCCTAGTAATACCATAGAATCAGCCTCCTAGTAATACCATAGAATCAGCCTCCTAGTAATACCATAGAATCAGCCTCCTAGTAATACCATAGAATCAGCCTCATAGTAATACCATACAATCAGCCTCATAGTAATACCATATAATCAGCATCATAGTAATGCCATAAAATCAGCCTCATAGTAATACCATAGAATCAGCCTCATAGTAATACCATAGAATCAGCCTCATAGTAATACCATATAATCAGCCTTATAGTAATATCATATAATCAGCCTCATTGTAATACCATATAATCAGCCTCATAGTAATATCATATAATCAGCCTCATAGTAATACCATATAATCAGACTCATTGTAATGCCATAAAATCAGCCTCATAGTAATACCATAGAATCAGCCTCATAGTAATACCATAGAATCAGCCTCATAGTAATACCATACAATCAGCCTCATAGTAATACCATATAATCAGCCTCATTGTAATACCATATAATCAGCCTCATTGTAATACCATATAATCAGCCTCATTGTAATACCATATAATCAGCCTCATAGTAATATCATATAATCAGCCTCATTGTAATGCCATAAAATCAGCCTCATAGTAATACCATAAAATCAGCCTCATAGTAATACCATAGAATCAGCCTCATAGTAATACCATAGAATCAGCCTCATAGTAATACCATAGAATCAGCCTCATAGTAATACCATATAATCAGCCTCATTGTAATACCATAGAATCAGCCTCATTGTAATACCATAGAATCAGCCTCATTGTAATACCATAGAATCAGCCTCATTGTAATACCATAGAATCAGCCTCATAGTAATACCATAAAATCAGTCTCATAGTAATATCATATAATCAGCCTCATAGTAATACCATATAATCAGCCTCATAGTAATACCATAGAATTAGCCTCATAGTAATACCATAAGATCAGCCTCATAGTAATACCATAGAAACAGCCTCATAGTAATACCATAGAATCAGCCTCATAGTAATACCATAGAATCAGCCTCATAGTAATAGCATAGAATCAGCCTCATAGTAATACCACAGAATCAGCCTCATAGTAATACCATAGAATCAGCCTCATAGTAATACCATAGAATCAGCCTCATAGTAATACCATAGAATCAGCCTCATAGTAATACCATAGAAACAGCCTCATAGTAATACCATAGAAACAGCCTCATAGTAATACCATATAATCAGCCTCATAGTAATACCATAGAATCAGCCTCATAGTAATACCATAAGATCAGCCTCATAATAATATCATATAATCAGCCTCATAGTAATATCATATAATCAGCCTCATAGTAATATCATATAATCAGCCTCATAGTAATACCATAGAATCAGCGTCATAGTAATACCATAGAATCAGCCTCATAGTAATACCATAGAATCAGCCTCATAGTAATACCATAGAATCAGCCTCATAGTAATAGCATATAATCAGCCTCATAGTAATATCATATAATCAGCCTCATAGTAATAGAATTTAATCAGCCTCATAGTAATAGGATATAATCAGCCTCATAGTGATATCATAGAATCAGCCTCATAGTAATACCATAGAATCAGCCTCATAGTAATAGGATATAATCAGCCTCATAGTGATATCATAGAATCAGCCTCATAGTAATACCATAGAATCAGCCTCATAGTAATACCATAGAATCAGCCTCATAGTAATACCATAGAATCAGCCTCATAGTAATACCATAGAAACAGCCTCATAGTAATACCATAGAAACAGCCTCATAGTAATACCATAGAATCAGCCTCATAGTAATACCATAGAATCAGCCTCATAGTAATACAATTTAATCAGCCTCATAGTAATATCATATAATCAGCCTCATAGTAATACCATATAATCAGCCTCATAGTAATACCATAGAATCAGACTCATAGTAATACCATAGAATCAGCCTCATGGTAATAGCATATAATCAGCCTCATAGTAATACCATAGAATCAGCCTCATAGTAATACCATAAGATCAGCCTCATAATAATATCATATAATCAGCCTCATAGTAATATCATATAATCAGCCTCATAGTAATACCATAGAAACAGCCTCATAGTAATACCATAGAATCAGCCTCATAGTAATACCATAGAATCAGCCTCATGGTAATAGCATATAATCAGCCTCATAGTAATACCATAGAATCAGCCTCATAGTAATACCATAAGATCAGCCTCATAATAATATCATATAATCAGCCTCATAGTAATACCATATAATCAGCCTCATAGTAATACCATATAATCAACCTCACAGTAATACCATATAATCAGCCTCATAGTAATACCATATAATCAGCCTCATAGTAATGCCACAGAATCAGCCTCATAGTAATATCATATAATCAGCCTCATTGTAATACCATAAAATCAGCCTCATAGTAATATCATATAATCAGCCTCATAGTAATATCATATAATCAGCCTCATAGTAATATCATATAATCAGCCTCATAGTAATACCATATAATCAGCCTCATAGTAATACCATAGAATTAGCCTCATAGTAATACCATAGAATTAGCCTCATAGTAATACCATATAATCAGCCTCATAGTAATATCATATAATCAGCATCATAGTGATACCATAGAATCAGCCTCATAGTAATATCATATAATCAGCCTCATAGTAATATCATATAATCAGCCTCATAGTGATATCATAGAATCAGCCTCATAGTAATACCATAGAATCAGCCTCATAGTAATACCATAGAATCAGCCTCATAGTGATATCATAGAATCAGCCTCATAGTAATACCATAGAATCAGCCTCATAGTAATACCATAGAATCAGCCTCATAGTAATAGCATATAATCAACCTCATAGTGATACCATATAATCAGCCTCATATTGATACCATAGAATCAGCCTCATAGTAATACCATATAATCAGCCTCATAGTAATAGAATTTAATCAGCGTCATAGTAATGCCATAGAATCAGCCTCATAGTAATAGGATATAATCAGCCTCATAGTGATATCATAGAATCAGCCTCATAGTAATACCATAGAATCAGCCTCATAGTAATACCATGGAATTAGCCTCATAGTAATATCATATAATCAGCCTCATAGTAATACCATATAATCAGCCTCATAGTAATACCATAGAATCAGCCTCATAGTAATACCATATAATCAGCCTCATAGTGATACCATAGAATCAGCCTCATAATAATATCATATAATCAGCCTCATAGTAATAGGATATAATCAGCCTCATAGTAATACCATAGAATCAGCCTCATAGTAAAACCATAAGATCAGCCACATAGTAATAGGATATAATGAGCCTCATAGTGATATCATATAATCAGCCTCATAGTAATACCATAGAATCAGCCTCATAGTAATATCATATAATCAGCCTCATAGTAATACCATATAATCAGCCTCATAGTAATATCATATAATCAGCCTCATAGTAATATCATAGAATCAGCCTCATAGTGATATCATAGAATCAGCCTCATAGTGATATCATATAATCAGCCTCAAAGTAATATCATATAATCAGCCACATAGTAATACCATGGAATCAGCCTCATAGTAATACCATGGAATCAGCCTCATAGTAATACCATAGAATCAGCCTCATAGTAATACCATAAGATCAGCCTCATAGTAATAGGATATAATCAGCCTCATAGTAATACCATGGAATCAGCCTCATAGTGATGCCATAGAATCAGCCTCATAGTTATATCATATAATCAGCCTCATAGTAATATCATATAATCAGCCTCATAGTAATACCATAGAATCAGCCTCATAGTAATACAATAAGATCAGCCTTATAGTAATAGGATATAATCAGCCTCATAGTGATATCATATAATCAGCCTCAAAGTAATATCATATAATCAGCCTCATAGTAATATCATATAATCAGCCTCATAGTAATACCATATAATCAGTCTCATAGTAATATCATATAATCAGCCTCATAGTAATACCATAAGATCAGCCTCATAGTAATATCATATAATCAGCCTCATAGTGATATCATATAATCAGCCTCATAGTGATATCATATAATCAGCCTCATAGTGATATCATATAATCAGCCTCATAGTAATATCATATAATCAGCCTCATAGTAATACCATATAATCAGCCTCATAGTAATATCATATAATCAGCCTCAGAGTAATATCATATAATCAGCCTCATTCTATGGTATTAAAATCAGACTCATAGTAATACCATTTAATCAGCCTCATAGTAATACCATGGAATCAGCTTCATAGTAATACCATAGAATCAGCCTCATAGTAATACCATAGAATCAGCCTTATAGTAATACCAGAGAATCAGCCTCATAAGAATACCATAGAATCAGCCTCATAGTAATACCATAGAATCAGCCTCATAGTAATACCATATAATCAGCCTCATAGTAATATCATACAATCAGCCTCATAGTAATACCATATAATCAGCCTCATAGTAATACCATGGATTCAGCCTCATAGTGATACCATAGAATCAGCCTCACAGTAATACAATAGAATCAGCCTCATAGTAATACAATTTAATCAGCCTCATAGTAATACCATAGAATCAGCCTCATAAGAATACCATAGAATCAGCCTCATAGTAATACCATTTAATCAGCCTCATAGTAATACCATATAATCAGCCTCATAGTGATACCATATAATCAGCCTCATAGTGATACCATAGAATCAGCCTCATAGTAATACCATAGAATCAGCCTCATAGTAATACCATATAATCAGCCTCATAGTAATATCATATAATCAGCCTCATAGTAATACCATAGAATCAGCCTCATAATAATACCATATAATCAGCCTCATAATAATATCATATAATAAGCCTCATTGTAATAGGATATAATCAGTCTCATAGTAATACCATAGAATCAGCCTCATAGTAATATCATATAATCAGCCTCATAGTAATATCATATAATCAGACTCATAGTAATACCATATAATCAGCATCATAGTGATACCATAGAATCAGCCTCATAGTAATATCATATAATCAGCCTCATAGTAATATCATATAATCAGCCTCATAGTAATACCATAGACTCAGCCTCATAGTAATACCATAAGATCAGCCTCATAGTAATACCATAGAATCAGCCTCATAGTGATATCATATAATCAGCATCATAGTAATATCATATAATCAGCCTCATAGTAATATCATATAATCAGCCTCATAGTAATACCATATAATCAGCCTCATAGTAATATCATAAAATCAGCCTCATAGTAATACCATTTAATCAGCCTCATAGTAATACCATAGAATCAGCCTCATAGTAATACCATGGATTCAGCCTTACAGTAATACCATTTAATCAGCCTCATAGTAATATCATGGAATCAGCCTCATAAGAATACCATAGGATCAGCCTCATAGTAATACCATTTAATCAGCCTCATAAGAATACCATAGGATCAGCCTCATAGTAATACCATTTAATCAGCCTCATATTAATACCATAGAATCAGCCTCATAGTAATACCATAAGATCAGCCTCATAGTAATACCATAGAATCAGCCTCATAGTAATACAATTTAATCAGCCTCATAGTAATATCATATAATCAGCCTCATAGTAATACCATAGAATCAGCCTCATAGTAATACCATAAGATCAGCCTCATAGTAATACCATAAGATCAGCCTCATAGTAATATCATATAATCAGCCTCATAGTGATATCATATAATCAGCCTCATAGTGATATCATATAATCAGCCTCATAGTAATATCATATAATCAGCCTCATAGTAATATCATATAATCAGCCTCATAGTAATACCATATAATCAGCCTCATAGTAATATCATATAATCAGCCTCATAGTAATATCATATAATCAGCCTCAGAGTAATATCATATAATCAGCCTCATTCTATGGTATTAAAATCAGACTCATAGTAATACCATTTAATCAGCCTCATAGTAATACCATGGAATCAGCTTCATAGTAATACCATAGAATCAGCCTCATAGTAATACCATAGAATCAGCCTTATAGTAATACCAGAGACTCAGCCTCATAAGAATACCATAGAATCAGCCTCATAGTAATACCATAGAATCAGCCTCATAGTAATACCATAGAATCAGCCTCATAGTAATATCATACAATCAGCCTCATATTAATACCATGTAATCAGCCTCATAGTAATACCATAGAATCAGCCTCATAGTAATACCATAGAATCAGCCTCATAGTAATACCATAAGATCAGCCTCATAGTAATACCATAGAATCAGCCTCATAGTAATACCATAGAATCAGCCTCATAGTAATAGCATATAATCAGCCTCATAGTAATACCATATAATCAGCCTCATAGTAATACCATGTAATCAGCCTCATAGTAATACCATATAATCAGCCTCATAGTAATACCATAGAATTAGCCTCATAGTAATACCATAGAATCAGCCTCATAGTAATACCATAGAATCAGCCTCATAGTAATACCATAGAATCAGCCTCATAGTAATACCATAGAAACAGCCTCATAGTAATACCATAGAATCAGCCTCATAGTAATACCATAGAATCAGCCTCATAGTAATACCATAGAAACAGCCTCATAGTAATACCATAAGATCAGCCTCATAGTAATACCATAGAATCAGCCTCATAGTAATAGCATATAATCAGCCTCATAGTGATATCATACAATCAGCCTCATAGTAATACCATAGAATCAGTCTCATAGTAATACCATAGAATCAGCCTCACAGTAATACCATAGAATCAGCCTCACAGAAATACCATATAATCAGCCTCATAGTAATACCATAGAATCAGCCTCACAGTAATACCATAGAATCAGCCTCACAGTAATACCATAGAATCAGCCTCATAGTAATACCATATAATCAGCCTCATAGTAATACCATAGAATTAGCCTCATAGTAATATCATATAATCAGCCTCATAGTAATACCATATAATCAGCCTCATAGTAATACCATAGAATCAGCCTCATAGTAATACCATAGAATCAGCCTCATAATAATATCATATAATCAGCCTCATAGTAATAGGATATAATCAGCCTCATAGTGATACCATTTAATCAGCCTCATGGAAATACCATTTAATCAGCCTCATAGTAATACCATTTAATCAGCCTCATAGTAATACCATATAATCAGCCTCATAGTAATACCATATAATCAACCTCATAATATCATATAATCAGCCTCATAGTAATACCATAGAATCAGCCTCACAGTAATACCATATAATCAGCCTCATAGTAATACCATAGAATTAGCCTCATAGTAATATCATATAATCAGCCTCATAGTAATACCATAGAATCAGCCTCATAGTATTACCATAGAATCAACCTCATAATATCATATAATCAGCCTCATAGTAATACCATAGAATTAGCCTCACAGTAATACCATATAATCAGCCTCATAGTAATACCATAGAATTAGCCTCATAGTAATATCATATAATCAGCCTCATAGTAATACCACAGAATCAGCCTCACAGTAATACCATATAATCAGCCTCATAGTAATACTATTTAATCAGCCTCATAGTAATACCAAAGAATCAGAATCTGTAATAGCATAGAATCAGCCTCATAGTAATACCATTTAATCAGCCTTATAGTAATACCATTTAATCAGCCTCATAGAAATACCATTTAAGCAGCCTCATAGTAATACCATATAATCAACCTCATAATATCATATAATCAGCCTCATAGTAATACCATAGAATCAGCCTCATAGTAATACCATAGAATCAGCCTCATAGTAATATCATATAATCAGCCTCATAGTAATGCCATATAATCAGCCTCATAATATGACATAATCAGCCTCATAGTAATACCATAGAATCAGCCTCATAGTAATACCATAATATCAGCCTCATAGTAATAGGATATAATCAGCCTCATAGTGATATCATATAATCAGCCTCATAGTGATATCATAAAATCAGCCTCATAGTAATACCATAGAATCAACCTCATAGTAATACCAGAGAATCAGCCTCATAGTAATACCATAGAATCAGCCTCACAGTAATACCATAGAATCAGCCTCATAGTAATACCATAAAATCAGCCTCATAGTAATACCATTTAATCAGCCTCATAGTAATACCATATAATCAGCCTCATAGTAATACCATGGATTCAGCCTCATAGTAATACCATTTAATCAGCCTCATAGTAATACCATATAATCAGCCTCATAGTAATGCCATATAATCAGCCTCATAATATGACATAATCAGCCTCATAGTAATACCATAGAATCAGCCTCATAGTAATACCATATAATCAGCCTCATAGTAATACCATATAATCAGCCTCATAGTAATACCATATAATCAGCCTCATAGTAATACCATATAATCAGCCTCATAGTAATACCATATAATCAGCCTCATAGTAATACCATATAATCAGCCTCATAGTAATACCATATAATCAGCCTCATAGTAATACCATATAATCAGCCTCATAGTAATACCATATAATCAGCCTCATTGTAATGCCATAAAATCAGCCTCATAGTAATACCATAGAATCAGCCTCATAGTAATATCATATAATCAGCCTCATAGTAATGCCATATAATCAGCCTCATAATATGACATAATCAGCCTCATAGTAATACCATAGAATCAGCCTCATAGTAATACCATAATATCAGCCTCATAGTAATAGGATATAATCAGCCTCATAGTGATATCATATAATCAGCCTCATAGTGATATCATAAAATCAGCCTCATAGTAATACCATAGAATCAACCTCATAGTAATACCAGAGAATCAGCCTCATAGTAATACCATAGAATCAGCCTCACAGTAATACCATAGAATCAGCCTCATAGTAATACCATAAAATCAGCCTCATAGTAATACCATATAATCAGCCTCATAGTAATACCATATAATCAGCCTCATAGTAATACCATATAATCAGCCTCATTGTAATACCATATAATCAGCCTCATAGTAATACCATATAATCAGCCTCATAGTAATACCATATAATCAGCCTCATTGTAATGCCATAAAATCAGCCTCATAGTAATACCATAGAATCAGCCTCATAGTAATATCATATAATCAGCCTCATAGTAATGCCATATAATCAGCCTCATAATATGACATAATCAGCCTCATAGTAATACCATATAATCAGCCTCATAGTAATACCATATAATCAGCCTCATAGTAATACCATATAATCAGCCTCATAGTAATACCATATAATCAGCCTCATAGTAATACCATATAATCAGCCTCATAGTAATACCATATAATCAGCCTCATAGTAATACCATATAATCAGCCTCATAGTAATACCATATAATCAGCCTCATAGTAATACCATATAATCAGCCTCATAGTAATACCATATAATCAGCCTCATTGTAATGCCATAAAATCAGCCTCATAGTAATACCATAGAATCAGCCTCATAGTAATATCATATAATCAGCCTCATAGTAATGCCATATAATCAGCCTCATAATATGACATAATCAGCCTCATAGTAATACCATAGAATCAGCCTCATAGTAATACCATAATATCAGCCTCATAGTAATAGGATATAATCAGCCTCATAGTGATATCATATAATCAGCCTCATAGTGATATCATAAAATCAGCCTCATAGTAATACCATAGAATCAACCTCATAGTAATACCAGAGAATCAGCCTCATAGTAATACCATAGAATCAGCCTCACAGTAATACCATAGAATCAGCCTCATAGTAATACCATAAAATCAGCCTCATAGTAATACCATTTAATCAGCCTCATAGTAATACCATATAATCAGCCTCATAGTAATACCATGGATTCAGCCTCATAGTAATACCATTTAATCAGCCTCATAGTAATACCATATAATCAGCCTCATAGTAATACCATATAATCAGCCTCATAGTAATACCATATAATCAGCCTCATAGTAATACCATATAATCAGCCTCATAGTAATACCATATAATCAGCCTCATAGTAATACCATATAATCAGCCTCATTGTAATGCCATAAAATCAGCCTCATAGTAATACCATATAATCAGCCTCATAGTAATACCATAGAATCAGCCTCATAGTAATACCATAGAATCAGCCTCATAGTAATACCATAGAATCAGCCTCATAGTAATACCATAAGATCAGCCTCATAGTAATACCATAGAATCAGCCTCATAGTAATAGCATAGAATCAGCCTCATAGTAATAGCATAGAATCAGCCTCATAGTAATACCATATAATCAGCCTCATAGTAATACCATATAATCAGCCTCATTGTAATACCATAAAATCAGCCTCATAATAATATCATATAATCAGCCTCATAGTAATACCATAGAATCAGCCTCATAGTAATACCATAGAATCAGCCTCATAGTAATACCATAGAATCAGCCTCATAGTAATACCATAGAATCAGCCTCATAGTAATACCATAGAATCAGCCTCATAGTAATACCATAGAATCAGCCTCATAGTGATACCATATAATCAGCCTCATAGTGATACCATAGAATCAGCCTCACAGTAATACCATAGAATCAGCCTCATAGTAATACCATAGAATCAGCCTCATAGTAATACCATAGAATCAGCCTCATAAGAATACCATAGAATCAGCCTCATAGTAATACCATTTAATCAGCCTCATAGTAATACCATAGAATCAGCCTCATAGTGATACCATATAATCAGCCTCATAGTGATACCATAGAATCAGCCTCACAGTAATACAATAGAATCAGCCTCATAGTAATACAATTTAATCAGCCTCATAGTAATATCATATAATCAGCCTCATAGTGATACCATATAATCAGCCTCATAGTGATACCATAGAATCAGCCTCATAGTAATACCATAGAATCAGCCTCATAGTAATACCATATAATCAGCCTCATAGTAATAGAATTTAATCAGCCTCATAGTAATGCCATAGAATCAGCCTCATAGTAATAGGATATAATCAGCCTCATAGTGATATCATAGAATCAGCCTCATAGTAATACCATGGAATTAGCCTCATAGTAATATCATATAATCAGCCTCATAGTAATACCATATAATCAGCCTCATAGTAATACCATAGAATCAGCCTCATAATAATACCATGTAATCAGCCTCATAATAATATCATATAATCAGCCTCATTGTAATAGGATATAATCAGCCTCATAGTAATACCATAGAATCAGCCTCATAGTAATACCATAAGATCAGACTCATAGTAATACCATAAGATCAGCCTCATAGTAATACCATAGAATCAGCCTCATAGTAATATCATATAATCAGCCTCATAGTAATATCATATAATCAGCCTCATAGTAATACCATATAATCAGCATCATAGTGATAGCATAGAATCAGCCTCATAGTAATATCATATAATCAGCCTCATAGTAATACCATAGAATCAGCCTCATAGTAATACTATAAGATCAGCCTCATAGTAATACCATAGAATCAGCCTCATGGTGATATCATATAATCAGCCTCATAGTAATATCATATAAGCAGCCTCAGAGTAATATCATATAATCAGCCTCATAGTAATATCATATAATCAGCCTCATAGTAATATCATATAATCAGACTCATAGTAATACCATAGAATCAGCCTCATAGTAATACCATGGATTCAGCCTCACAGTAATACCATTTAATCAGCCTCATAGTAATATCATGGAATCAGCCTCATAGTAATACCATGGAATCAGCCTCATAGTAATACCATAGAATCAGCCTCATAGTAATACCACAGAATCAGCCTCAGAGTAATACCATTTAATCAGCCTCATAGTAATACCATAGAATCAGCCTCATAGTAATACCATAAGATCAGCCTCATAGTAATACCATAGAATCAGCCTCATAGTAATACAATTTAATCAGCCTCATAGTAATATCATATAATCAGCCTCATAGTAATACCATAGAATCAGCCTCATAGTAATACCATAAGATCAGCCTCATAGTAATACCATAAGATCAGCCTCATAGTAATATCATATAATCAGCCTCATAGTGATATCATATAATCAGCCTCATAGTAATATCATATAATCAGACTCATAGTAATATCATATAATCAGCCTCATAGTAATACCATATAATCAGCCTCATAGTAATACCATAAAATCAGCCTCATAGTAATATCATATAATCAGCCTCAGAGTAATATCATATAATCAGCCTCATTCTATGGTATTACAATCAGCCTCATAGTAATACCATGGAATCAGCTTCATAGTAATACCATAGAATCAGCCTCATAGTAATACCATAGAATCAGCCTTATAGTAATACCAGAGAATCAGCCTCATAGTAATACCATAGAATCAGCCTCACAGTAATACCATAGAATCAGCCTCATAGTAATACCATAAAATCAGCCTCATAGTAATACCATTAAATCAGCCTCATAGTAATACCATATAATCAGCCTCATAGTAATACCATGGATTCAGTCTCATAGTAATACCATTTAATCAGCCTCATAGTAATACCATTTAATCAGCCTCATAATAATACCATTTAATCAGCCTCATAGTATTACCATAGAATCAGCCTCATAGTAATATTTTAAGATCAGCCTCATAGTAATACCATATAATCAGCATCATAGTAATGCCATAAAATCAGCCTCATAGTAATACCATAGAATCAGCCTCATAGTAATACCATGTAATCAGCCTCATAGTAATACCATGTAATCAGCCTCATAGTAATACCATATAATCAGCCTCATAGTAATACCATAAGATCAGCCTCATAGTAATACAATAGAATCAACCTCATAGTAATAGCATATAATCAGCCTCATAGTAATACCATAGAATCAGCCTCATAGTAATAGCATATAATCAGCCTCATAGTAATACCGTATAATCAGCCTCATAGTAATACCATATAATCAGCCTCATAGTAATATCATATAATCAGCCTCATAGTAATACCATATAATCAGCCTCATTGTAATACCATAAAATCAGCCTCATAGTAATATCATATAATCAGCCTCATAGTAATATCATATAATCAGCCTCATAGTAATACCATATAATCAGCTTCATAGTAATACCATATAATCAGCCTCATAGTAATACCATAGAATTAGCCTCATAGTAATACCATAGAATCAGCCTCATAGTAATACCATAGAATCAGCCTCATAGTAATACCATAGAATCAGCCTCATAGTAATACCATAGAAACAGCCTCATAGTAATACCATAGAATCAGCCTCATAGTAATACCATAGAATCAGCCTCATAGTAATACCATAAGATCAGCCTCATAGTAATACCATAGAATCAGCCTCATAGTAATAGCATATAATCAGCCTCATAGTAAAACCATAGAATCAGCCTCATAGTAATACCATAAGATCAGCCTCATAGTAATATCATATAATCAGCCTCATAGTAATACCATAGAATCAGCGTCATAGTAATACCATAGAATCAGCCTCATAGTAATACCATAGAATCAGCCTCATAGTAATACCATTTAATCAGCCTCATAGTAATACCATAGAATCAGCCTCATAGTAATAGCATATAATCAGCCTCATAGTAATAGCATATAATCAGCCTCATAGTAATATCATATAATCAGCCTCATAGTGATACCATAGAATCAGCCTCATATTGATACCATAGAATCAGCCTCATAGTAATACCATATTATCAGCCTCATAGTAATAGAATTTAATCAGCCTCATAGTGATATCATAGAATCAGCCTCATAGTAATACCATATAATCAGCCTCATAGTAATAGGATATAATCAGCCTCATAGTGATATCATAGAATCAGCCTCATAGTAATACCATAGAATCAGTCTCATAGTAATACCATAGAATCAGCCTCACAGTAATACCATAGAATCAGCCTCATTGTAATACCATAAAATCAGCCTCATAATAATATCATATAATCAGCCTCATAGTAATACCATATAATCAGCCTCATAGTAATACCATAGAATCAGCCTCATAGTAATACCATAGAATCAGCCTCATAGTAATACCATAGAATCAGCCTCATAGTAATACCATAGAATCAGCCTCACAGTAATACCATAGAAACAGCCTCATAGTAATACCATAGAATCAGCCTCATAGTAATACCATAAGATCAGCCTCATAGTAATACCATAGAATCAGCCTCATAGTAATACCATAGAATCAGCCTCATAGTAATACCATAGAATCAGCCTCATAGTAATACCATAGAATCAGCCTCACAGTAATACCATAGAAACAGCCTCATAGTAATACCATAGAATCAGCCTCATAGTAATACCATAAGATCAGCCTCATAGTAATACCATAGAATCAGCCTCATAGTAATACCATAGAATCAGCCTCATAGTAATACCATAGAATCAGCCTCATAGTAATACCATAGAATCAGCCTCATAGTAATACCATAGAATCAGCCTCATAGTAATACCATAGAATCAGCCTCATAGTAATACCATAGAATCAGCCTCATAGTAATACCATAGAATCAGCCTCATAGTAATAGCATAGAATCAGCCTCATAGTAATAGCATAGAATCAGCCTCATAGTAATAGCATAGAATCAGCCTCATAGTAATACCATAGAATCAGCCTCATAGTAATACCATAGAATCAGCCTCATAATAATAGCATATAATCAGCCTCATAGTAATACCATATAATCAGCCTCATAGTAATACCATATAATCAGCCTCATAGTAATACCATATAATCAGCCTCAAAGTAATACCATTTAATCAGCCTCATAGTAATACCATAGAATCAGCCTCATAGTAATACCATAGAATCAGCCTCATAGTAATACCATAGAATCAGCCTCATAGTAATACCATTTAATCAGCCTCATAGTAATACCATAGAATCAGCCTCATAGTAATAGCATAGAATCAGCCTCATAGTAATACCATTTAATCAGCCTCATAGTAATACCATAGAATCAGCCTCATAGTAATACCATAGAATCAGCCTCATAGTAATATCATATAATCAGCCTCATAGTAATATCATATAATCAGCCTCATAGTGATACCATATAATCAGCCTCATAGTAATACCATAGAATCAGCCTCATAGTAATACCATAGAATCAGCCTCATAGTAATACCATAGAATCAGCCTCATAGTAATACCATAGAATCAGCCTCATAGTAATACCATAAGATCAGCCTCATAGTAATACCATAAGATCAGCCTCATAGTAATACCATAAGATCAGCCTCATAGTAATAGGATATAATCAGCATCATAGTGATACCATAGAATCAGCCTCATAGTAATATCATATAATCAGCCTCATAGTAATATCATATAATCAGCCTCATAGTGATATCATAGAATCAGCCTCATAGTAATACCATAGAATCAGCCTCATAGTAATACCATAGAATCAGCCTCATAGTAATACCATAGAATCAGTCTCATAGTAATACCATAGAATCAGCCTCATAGTAATACCATAGAATCAGCCTCATAGTAATACCATAGAATCAGCCTCATAGTAATAGCATATAATCAACCTCATAGTGATACCATATAATCAGCCTCATAGTGATACCATAGAATCAGCCTCATAGTAATACCATATAATCAGCCTCATAGTAATAGAATTTAATCAGCGTCATAGTAATGCCATAGAATCAGCCTCATAGTAATAGGATATAATCAGCCTCATAGTGATATCATAGAATCAGCCTCATAGTAATACCATAGAATCAGCCTCATAGTAATACCATGGAATTAGCCTCATAGTAATATCATATAATCAGCCTCATAGTAATACCATATAATCAGCCTCATAGTAATACCATAGAATCAGCCTCATAGTAATACCATATAATCAGCCTCATAGTGATACCATAGAATCAGCCTCATAATAATATCATAGAATCAGCCTCATAGTAATAGGATATAATCAGCCTCATAGTAATACCATAGAATCAGCCTCATAGTAAAACCATAAGATCAGCCACATAGTAATAGGATATAATGAGCCTCATAGTGATATCATATAATCAGCCTCATAGTAATACCATAGAATCAGCCTCATAGAAATATCATATAATCAGCCTCATAGTAATACCATATAATCAGCCTCATAGTAATATCATATAATCAGCCTCATAGTAATATCATAGAATCAGCCTCATAGTGATATCATATAATCAGCCTCAAAGTAATACCATATAATCAGCCACATAGTAATACCATGGAATCAGCCTCATAGTAATACCATGGAATCAGCCTCATAGTAATACCATAGAATCAGCCTCATAGTAATACCATAGAATCAGCCTCATAGTAATACCATAAGATCAGCCTCATAGTAATAGGATATAATCAGCCTCATAGTAATACCATAGAATCAGCCTCATAGTAATACCATATAATCAGCATCATAGTGATGCCATAGAATCAGCCTCATAGTAATATCATATAATCAGCCTCATAGTAATATCATATAATCAGCCTCATAGTAATACCATAGAATCAGCCTCATAGTAATACAATAAGATCAGCCTTATAGTAATAGGATATAATCAGCCTCATAGTGATATCATATAATCAGCCTCAAAGTAATATCATATAATCAGCCTCATAGTAATATCATATAATCAGCCTCATAGTAATACCATATAATCAGTCTCATAGTAATATCATATAATCAGACTCATAGTAATACCATTTAATCAGCCTCATAGTAATACCATAGAATCAGCCTTATAGTAATACCAGAGAATCAGCCTCATAGTAATACAATTTAATCAGCCTCATAGTAATACCATATAATCAGCATCATAGTAATGCCATAAAATCAGCCTCATAGTAATACCATAGAATCAGCCTCATAGTAATACCATGTAATCAGCATCATAGCAATGCCATAAAATCAGCCTCATAGTAATGCCATAAAATCAGCCTCATAGTAATACCATGGAATTAGCCTCATAGTAATAGGATATAATCAGCCTCATAGTAATACCATAGAATAAGCCTCATAGTAAAACCATAAGATCAGCCTCATAGTAATAGGATATAATGAGCCTCATAGTGATATCATATAATCAGCCTCATAGTAATACCATAGAATCAGCCTCATAGTAATATCATATAATCAGCCTCATAGTAATACCATATAATCAGCCTCATAGTAATATCATATAATCAGCCTCATAGTAATACCATAGAATCAGCCTCATAGTGATATCATATAATCAGCCTCAAAGTAATATCATATAATCAGCCTCATAGTAATACCATGGAATCAGCCTCATAGTAATACCATGGAATCAGCCTCATAGTAATAGGATATAATCAGCCTCATAGTAATACCATGGAATCAGCCTCATAGTAATACCATATAATCAGCATCATAGTGATACCATATAATCAGCATCATAGTGATACCATAGAATCAGCCTCATAGTAATATCATATAATCAGCCTCATAGTAATATCATATAATCAGCCTCATAGTAATACCATAGAATCAGCCTCATAGTAATACAATAAGATCAGCCTTATAGTAATAGGATATAATCAGCCTCATAGTGATATCATATAATCAGCCTCAAAGTAATATCATATAATCAGCCTCATAGTAATATCATATAATCAGCCTCATAGTAATATCATATAATCAGCCTCATAGTAATACCATATAAGCAGCCTCAGAGTAATATCATATAATCAGCCTCATAGTAATATCATATAATCAGTCTCATAGTAATATCATATAATCAGACTCATAGTAATACCATTTAATCAGCCTCATAGTAATACCATAGAATCAGCCTTATAGTAATACCAGAGAATCAGCCTCATAGTAATACCATAGAATCAGCCTCATAGTAATACCATTTAATCAGCCTCATAGTAATACCATATAATCAGCCTCATAGTAATACCATGGAATCAGCCTCATAGTAATACCATAGAATCAGCCTCATAAGAATACCATAGAATCAGCCTCATAAGAATACCATAGAATCAGCCTCATAGTAATACCATTTAATCAGCCTCATAGTGATACCATATAATCAGCCTCATAGTGATACCATAGAATCAGCCTCACAGTAATACAATAGAATCAGCCTCATAGTAATACAATTTAATCAGCCTCATAGTAATATCATATAATCAGCCTCATAGTGATACCATATAATCAGCCTCATAGTGATACCATAGAATCAGCCTCATAGTAATACCATAGAATCAGCCTCATAGTAATTCCATATAATCAGCCTCATAGTAATACCATAGAATCAGCCTCATAAGAATACCATAGAATCAGCCTCATAGTAATACCATTTAATCAGCCTCATAGTAATACCATAGAATCAGCCTCATAGTGATACCATATAATCAGCCTCATAGTGATACCATAGAATCAGCCTCACAGTAATACAATAGAATCAGCCTCATAGTAATACAATTTAATCAGCCTCATAGTAATATCATATAATCAGCCTCATAGTGATACCATATAATCAGCCTCATAGTGATACCATAGAATCAGCCTCATAGTAATACCATAGAATCAGCCTCATAGTAATACCATATAATCAGCCTCATAGTAATAGAATTTAATCAGCCTCATAGTAATAGAATTTAATCAGCCTCATAGTAATGCCATAGAATCAGCCTCATAGTAATAGGATATAATCAGCCTCATAGTGATATCATAGAATCAGCCTCATAGTAATACCATGGAATTAGCCTCATAGTAATATCATATAATCAGCCTCATAGTAATACCATATAATCAGCCTCATAGTAATACCATAGAATCAGCCTCATAATAATACCATGTAATCAGCCTCATAATAATATCATATAATCAGCCTCATTGTAATAGGATATAATCAGCCTCATAGTAATACCATAGAATCAGCCTCATAGTAATACCATAAGATCAGACTCATAGTAATACCATAAGATCAGCCTCATAGTAATACCATAGAATCAGCCTCATAGTAATATCATATAATCAGCCTCATAGTAATATCATATAATCAGCCTCATAGTAATACCATATAATCAGCATCATAGTGATAGCATAGAATCAGCCTCATAGTAATATCATATAATCAGCCTCATAGTAATACCATAGAATCAGCCTCATAGTAATACTATAAGATCAGCCTCATAGTAATACCATAGAATCAGCCTCATGGTGATATCATATAATCAGCCTCATAGTAATATCATATAAGCAGCCTCAGAGTAATATCATATAATCAGCCTCATAGTAATATCATATAATCAGCCTCATAGTAATATCATATAATCAGACTCATAGTAATACCATAGAATCAGCCTCATAGTAATACCATGGATTCAGCCTCACAGTAATACCATTTAATCAGCCTCATAGTAATATCATGGAATCAGCCTCATAGTAATACCATGGAATCAGCCTCATAGTAATACCATAGAATCAGCCTCATAGTAATACCACAGAATCAGCCTCAGAGTAATACCATTTAATCAGCCTCATAGTAATACCATAGAATCAGCCTCATAGTAATACCATAAGATCAGCCTCATAGTAATACCATAGAATCAGCCTCATAGTAATACAATTTAATCAGCCTCATAGTAATATCATATAATCAGCCTCATAGTAATACCATAGAATCAGCCTCATAGTAATACCATAAGATCAGCCTCATAGTAATACCATAAGATCAGCCTCATAGTAATATCATATAATCAGCCTCATAGTGATATCATATAATCAGCCTCATAGTAATATCATATAATCAGACTCATAGTAATATCATATAATCAGCCTCATAGTAATACCATATAATCAGCCTCATAGTAATACCATAAAATCAGCCTCATAGTAATATCATATAATCAGCCTCAGAGTAATATCATATAATCAGCCTCATTCTATGGTATTACAATCAGCCTCATAGTAATACCATGGAATCAGCTTCATAGTAATACCATAGAATCAGCCTCATAGTAATACCATAGAATCAGCCTTCTAGTAATACCAGAGAATCAGCCTCATAGTAATACCATAGAATCAGCCTCACAGTAATACCATAGAATCAGCCTCATAGTAATACCATAAAATCAGCCTCATAGTAATACCATTAAATCAGCCTCATAGTAATACCATATAATCAGCCTCATAGTAATACCATGGATTCAGTCTCATAGTAATACCATTTAATCAGCCTCATAGTAATACCATTTAATCAGCCTCATAATAATACCATTTAATCAGCCTCATAGTATTACCATAGAATCAGCCTCATAGTAATATTTTAAGATCAGCCTCATAGTAATACCATATAATCAGCATCATAGTAATGCCATAAAATCAGCCTCATAGTAATACCATAGAATCAGCCTCATAGTAATACCATGTAATCAGCCTCATAGTAATACCATGTAATCAGCCTCATAGTAATACCATATAATCAGCCTCATAGTAATACCATAAGATCAGCCTCATAGTAATACAATAGAATCAACCTCATAGTAATAGCATATAATCAGCCTCATAGTAATACCATAGAATCAGCCTCATAGTAATAGCATATAATCAGCCTCATAGTAATACCGTATAATCAGCCTCATAGTAATACCATATAATCAGCCTCATAGTAATATCATATAATCAGCCTCATAGTAATACCATATAATCAGCCTCATTGTAATACCATAAAATCAGCCTCATAGTAATATCATATAATCAGCCTCATAGTAATATCATATAATCAGCCTCATAGTAATACCATATAATCAGCTTCATAGTAATACCATATAATCAGCCTCATAGTAATACCATAGAATTAGCCTCATAGTAATACCATAGAATCAGCCTCATAGTAATACCATAGAATCAGCCTCATAGTAATACCATAGAATCAGCCTCATAGTAATACCATAGAAACAGCCTCATAGTAATACCATAGAATCAGCCTCATAGTAATACCATAGAATCAGCCTCATAGTAATACCATAAGATCAGCCTCATAGTAATACCATAGAATCAGCCTCATAGTAATAGCATATAATCAGCCTCATAGTAAAACCATAGAATCAGCCTCATAGTAATACCATAAGATCAGCCTCATAGTAATATCATATAATCAGCCTCATAGTAATACCATAGAATCAGCGTCATAGTAATACCATAGAATCAGCCTCATAGTAATACCATAGAATCAGCCTCATAGTAATACCATTTAATCAGCCTCATAGTAATACCATAGAATCAGCCTCATAGTAATAGCATATAATCAGCCTCATAGTAATAGCATATAATCAGCCTCATAGTAATATCATATAATCAGCCTCATAGTGATACCATAGAATCAGCCTCATATTGATACCATAGAATCAGCCTCATAGTAATACCATATTATCAGCCTCATAGTAATAGAATTTAATCAGCCTCATAGTGATATCATAGAATCAGCCTCATAGTAATACCATATAATCAGCCTCATAGTAATAGGATATAATCAGCCTCATAGTGATATCATAGAATCAGCCTCATAGTAATACCATAGAATCAGTCTCATAGTAATACCATAGAATCAGCCTCACAGTAATACCATAGAATCAGCCTCATTGTAATACCATAAAATCAGCCTCATAATAATATCATATAATCAGCCTCATAGTAATACCATATAATCAGCCTCATAGTAATACCATAGAATCAGCCTCATAGTAATACCATAGAATCAGCCTCATAGTAATACCATAGAATCAGCCTCATAGTAATACCATAGAATCAGCCTCACAGTAATACCATAGAATCAGCCTCACAGTAATACCATAGAAACAGCCTCATAGTAATACCATAGAATCAGCCTCATAGTAATACCATAAGATCAGCCTCATAGTAATACCATAGAATCAGCCTCATAGTAATACCATAGAATCAGCCTCATAGTAATACCATAGAATCAGCCTCATAGTAATACCATAGAATCAGCCTCACAGTAATACCATAGAAACAGCCTCATAGTAATACCATAGAATCAGCCTCATAGTAATACCATAAGATCAGCCTCATAGTAATACCATAGAATCAGCCTCATAGTAATACCATAGAATCAGCCTCATAGTAATACCATAGAATCAGCCTCATAGTAATACCATAGAATCAGCCTCATAGTAATACCATAGAATCAGCCTCATAGTAATACCATAGAATCAGCCTCATAGTAATACCATAGAATCAGCCTCATAGTAATACCATAGAATCAGCCTCATAGTAATAGCATAGAATCAGCCTCATAGTAATAGCATAGAATCAGCCTCATAGTAATAGCATAGAATCAGCCTCATAGTAATACCATAGAATCAGCCTCATAGTAATACCATAGAATCAGCCTCATAATAATAGCATATAATCAGCCTCATAGTAATACCATATAATCAGCCTCATAGTAATACCATATAATCAGCCTCATAGTAATACCATATAATCAGCCTCAAAGTAATACCATTTAATCAGCCTCATAGTAATACCATAGAATCAGCCTCATAGTAATACCATAGAATCAGCCTCATAGTAATACCATAGAATCAGCCTCATAGTAATACCATTTAATCAGCCTCATAGTAATACCATAGAATCAGCCTCATAGTAATAGCATAGAATCAGCCTCATAGTAATACCATTTAATCAGCCTCATAGTAATACCATAGAATCAGCCTCATAGTAATACCATAGAATCAGCCTCATAGTAATATCATATAATCAGCCTCATAGTGATACCATATAATCAGCCTCATAGTAATACCATAGAATCAGCCTCATAGTAATACCATAGAATCAGCCTCATAGTAATACCATAGAATCAGCCTCATAGTAATACCATAGAATCAGCCTCATAGTAATACCATAAGATCAGCCTCATAGTAATACCATAAGATCAGCCTCATAGTAATACCATAAGATCAGCCTCATAGTAATAGGATATAATCAGCATCATAGTGATACCATAGAATCAGCCTCATAGTAATATCATATAATCAGCCTCATAGTAATATCATATAATCAGCCTCATAGTGATATCATAGAATCAGCCTCATAGTAATACCATAGAATCAGCCTCATAGTAATACCATAGAATCAGCCTCATAGTAATACCATAGAATCAGTCTCATAGTAATACCATAGAATCAGCCTCATAGTAATACCATAGAATCAGCCTCATAGTAATAGCATATAATCAACCTCATAGTGATACCATATAATCAGCCTCATAGTGATACCATAGAATCAGCCTCATAGTAATACCATATAATCAGCCTCATAGTAATAGAATTTAATCAGCGTCATAGTAATGCCATAGAATCAGCCTCATAGTAATAGGATATAATCAGCCTCATAGTGATATCATAGAATCAGCCTCATAGTAATACCATAGAATCAGCCTCATAGTAATACCATGGAATTAGCCTCATAGTAATATCATATAATCAGCCTCATAGTAATACCATATAATCAGCCTCATAGTAATACCATAGAATCAGCCTCATAGTAATACCATATAATCAGCCTCATAGTGATACCATAGAATCAGCCTCATAATAATATCATAGAATCAGCCTCATAGTAATAGGATATAATCAGCCTCATAGTAATACCATAGAATCAGCCTCATAGTAAAACCATAAGATCAGCCACATAGTAATAGGATATAATGAGCCTCATAGTGATATCATATAATCAGCCTCATAGTAATACCATAGAATCAGCCTCATAGAAATATCATATAATCAGCCTCATAGTAATACCATATAATCAGCCTCATAGTAATATCATATAATCAGCCTCATAGTAATATCATAGAATCAGCCTCATAGTGATATCATATAATCAGCCTCAAAGTAATACCATATAATCAGCCACATAGTAATACCATGGAATCAGCCTCATAGTAATACCATGGAATCAGCCTCATAGTAATACCATAGAATCAGCCTCATAGTAATACCATAGAATCAGCCTCATAGTAATACCATAAGATCAGCCTCATAGTAATAGGATATAATCAGCCTCATAGTAATACCATAGAATCAGCCTCATAGTAATACCATATAATCAGCATCATAGTGATGCCATAGAATCAGCCTCATAGTAATATCATATAATCAGCCTCATAGTAATATCATATAATCAGCCTCATAGTAATACCATAGAATCAGCCTCATAGTAATACAATAAGATCAGCCTTATAGTAATAGGATATAATCAGCCTCATAGTGATATCATATAATCAGCCTCAAAGTAATATCATATAATCAGCCTCATAGTAATATCATATAATCAGCCTCATAGTAATACCATATAATCAGTCTCATAGTAATATCATATAATCAGACTCATAGTAATACCATTTAATCAGCCTCATAGTAATACCATAGAATCAGACTTATAGTAATACCAGAGAATCAGCCTCATAGTAATACAATTTAATCAGCCTCATAGTAATACCATATAATCAGCATCATAGTAATGCCATAAAATCAGCCTCATAGTAATACCATAGAATCAGCCTCATAGTAATACCATGTAATCAGCATCATAGCAATGCCATAAAATCAGCCTCATAGTAATGCCATAAAATCAGCCTCATAGTAATACCATGGAATTAGCCTCATAGTAATAGGATATAATCAGCCTCATAGTAATACCATAGAATAAGCCTCATAGTAAAACCATAAGATCAGCCTCATAGTAATAGGATATAATGAGCCTCATAGTGATATCATATAATCAGCCTCATAGTAATACCATAGAATCAGCCTCATAGTAATATCATATAATCAGCCTCATAGTAATACCATATAATCAGCCTCATAGTAATATCATATAATCAGCCTCATAGTAATACCATAGAATCAGCCTCATAGTGATATCATATAATCAGCCTCAAAGTAATATCATATAATCAGCCTCATAGTAATACCATGGAATCAGCCTCATAGTAATACCATGGAATCAGCCTCATAGTAATAGGATATATTCAGCCTCATAGTAATACCATGGAATCAGCCTCATAGTAATACCATATAATCAGCATCATAGTGATACCATATAATCAGCATCATAGTGATACCATAGAATCAGCCTCATAGTAATATCATATAATCAGCCTCATAGTAATATCATATAATCAGCCTCATAGTAATACCATAGAATCAGCCTCATAGTAATACAATAAGATCAGCCTTATAGTAATAGGATATAATCAGCCTCATAGTGATATCATATAATCAGCCTCAAAGTAATATCATATAATCAGCCTCATAGTAATATCATATAATCAGCCTCATAGTAATATCATATAATCAGCCTCATAGTAATACCATATAAGCAGCCTCAGAGTAATATCATATAATCAGCCTCATAGTAATATCATATAATCAGTCTCATAGTAATATCATATAATCAGACTCATAGTAATACCATTTAATCAGCCTCATAGTAATACCATAGAATCAGCCTTATAGTAATACCAGAGAATCAGCCTCATAGTAATACCATAGAATCAGCCTCATAGTAATACCATTTAATCAGCCTCATAGTAATACCATATAATCAGCCTCATAGTAATACCATGGAATCAGCCTCATAGTAATACCATAGAATCAGCCTCATAAGAATACCATAGAATCAGCCTCATAAGAATACCATAGAATCAGCCTCATAGTAATACCATTTAATCAGCCTCATAGTGATACCATATAATCAGCCTCATAGTGATACCATAGAATCAGCCTCACAGTAATACAATAGAATCAGCCTCATAGTAATACAATTTAATCAGCCTCATAGTAATATCATATAATCAGCCTCATAGTGATACCATATAATCAGCCTCATAGTGATACCATAGAATCAGCCTCATAGTAATACCATAGAATCAGCCTCATAGTAATTCCATATAATCAGCCTCATAGTAATACCATAGAATCAGCCTCATAAGAATACCATAGAATCAGCCTCATAGTAATACCATTTAATCAGCCTCATAGTAATACCATAGAATCAGCCTCATAGTGATACCATATAATCAGCCTCATAGTGATACCATAGAATCAGCCTCACAGTAATACAATAGAATCAGCCTCATAGTAATACAATTTAATCAGCCTCATAGTAATATCATATAATCAGCCTCATAGTGATACCATATAATCAGCCTCATAGTGATACCATAGAATCAGCCTCATAGTAATACCATAGAATCAGCCTCATAGTAATACCATATAATCAGCCTCATAGTAATAGAATTTAATCAGCCTCATAGTAATAGAATTTAATCAGCCTCATAGTAATGCCATAGAATCAGCCTCATAGTAATAGGATATAATCAGCCTCATAGTGATATCATAGAATCAGCCTCATAGTAATACCATGGAATTAGCCTCATAGTAATATCATATAATCAGCCTCATAGTAATACCATATAATCAGCCTCATAGTAATACCATAGAATCAGCCTCATAATAATATCATATAATCAGCCTCATTGTAATAGGATATAATCAGCCTCATAGTAATACCATAGAATCAGCCTCATAGTAATACCATAAGATCAGCCTCATAGTAATACCATAAGATCAGCCTCATAGTAATACCATAGAATCAGCTTCATAGTAATATCATATAATCAGCCTCATAGTAATATCATATAATCAGCCTCATAGTAATACCATATAATCAGCATCATAGTGATACCATATAATCAGCATCATAGTGATACCATAGAATCAGCCTCATAGTAATATCATATAATCAGCCTCATAGTAATACCATAGAATCAGCCTCATAGTAATACCATAAGATCAGCCTCATAGTAATACCATAGAATCAGCCTCATGGTGATATCATAGAATCAGCCTCATGGTGATATCATATAATCAGCCTCATAGTAATATCATATAAGCAGCCTCAGAGTAATATCATATAATCAGCCTCATAGTAATATCATATAATCAGCCTCATAGTAATATCATATAATCAGACTCATAGTAATACCATAGAATCAGCCTCATAGTAATACCATGGATTCAGCCTCACAGTAATACCATTTAATCAGCCTCATAGTAATATCATGGAATCAGCCTCATAGTAATACCATGGAATCAGCCTCATAGTAATACCATAGAATCAGCCTCATAGTAATACCACAGAATCAGCCTCAGAGTAATACCATTTAATCAGCCTCATAGTAATACCATAGAATCAGCCTCATAGTAATACCATAAGATCAGCCTCATAGTAATACCATAGAATCAGCCTCATAGTAATACAATTTAATCAGCCTCATAGTAATATCATATAATCAGCCTCATAGTAATACCATAGAATCAGCCTCATAGTAATACCATAAGATCAGCCTCATAGTAATACCATAAGATCAGCCTCATAGTAATATCATATAATAAGCCTCATAGTGATATCATATAATCAGCCTCATAGTAATATCATATAATCAGACTCATAGTAATATCATATAATCAGCCTCATAGTAATATCATATAATCAGCCTCAGAGTAATATCATATAATCAGCCTCATTCTATGGTATTACAATCAGCCTCATAGTAATACCATGGAATCAGCTTCATAGTAATACCATAGAATCAGCCTCATAGTAATACCATAGAATCAGCCTCATAGTAATACCATAGAATCAGCCTCATAGTAATACCATAGAATCAGCCTTATAGTAATACCAGAGAATCAGCCTCATAGTAATACCATAGAATCAGCCTCACAGTAATACCATAGAATCAGCCTCACAGTAATACCATAGAATCAGCCTCATAGTAATACCATAAAATCAGCCTCATAGTAATACCATTAAATCAGCCTCATAGTAATACCATATAATCAGCCTCATAGTAATACCATGGATTCAGCCTCATAGTAATACCATTTAATCAGCCTCATAGTAATACCATTTAATCAGCCTCATAATAATACCATTTAATCAGCCTCATAGTAATACCATAGAATCAGCCTCATAGTAATATTTTAAGATCAGCCTCATAGTAATACAATTTAATCAGCCTCATAGTAATACCATATAATCAGCATCATAGTAATGCCATAAAATCAGCCTCATAGTAATACCATAGAATCAGCCTCATAGTAATACCATGTAATCAGCCTCATAGTAATACCATATAATCAGCCTCATAGTAATACCATAAGATCAGCCTCATAGTAATACCATAGAATCAACCTCATAGTAATAGCATATAATCAGCCTCATAGTAATACCATAGAATCAGCCTCATAGTAATAGCATATAATCAGCCTCATAGTAATACCGTATAATCAGCCTCATAGTAATACCATATAATCAGCCTCATAGTAATATCATATAATCAGCCTCATAGTAATATCATAGAATCAGCCTCATAGTAATACCATATAATCAGCCTCATAGTAATACCATATAATCAGCTTCATAGTAATACCATATAATCAGCCTCATAGTAATACCATAGAATCAGCCTCATAGTAATACCGTATAATCAGCCTCATTGTAATACCATATAATCAGCCTCATTGTAATACCATAAAATCAGCCTCATAGTAATATCATATAATCAGCCTCATAGTAATACCATATAATCAGCCTCATAGTAATACCATATAATCAGCTTCATAGTAATACCATATAATCAGCCTCATAGTAATACCATAGAATTAGCCTCATAGTAATACCATAGAATCAGCCTCATAGTAATACCATAGAATCAGCCTCATAGTAATACCATAGAAACAGCCTCATAGTAATACCATAGAATCAGCCTCATAGTAATACCATAGAATCAGCCTCATAGTAATACCATAAGATCAGCCTCATAGTAATACCATAGAATCAGCCTCATAGTAATACCATATAATCAGCCTCATAGTAAAACCATAGAATCAGCCTCATAGTAATACCATAAGATCAGCCTCATAGTAATATCATATAATCAGCCTCATAGTAATACCATAGAATCAGCGTCATAGTAATACCATAGAATCAGCCTCATAGTAATACCATAGAATCAGCCTCATAGTAATACCATTTAATCAGCCTCATAGTAATACCATAGAATCAGCCTCATAGTAATAGCATATAATCAGCCTCATAGTAATAGCATATAATCAGCCTCATAGTAATAGCATATAATCAGCCTCATAGTAATAGCATATAATCAGCCTCATAGTAATACCATAGAATCAGCCTCATATTGATACCATAGAATCAGCCTCATAGTAATACCATATTATCAGCCTCATAGTAATAGAATTTAATCAGCCTCATAGTAATAGGATATAATCAGCCTCATAGTGATATCATAGAATCAGCCTCATAGTAATACCATAGAATCAGCCTCATAGTAATAGGATATAATCAGCCTCATAGTGATATCATAGAATCAGCCTCATAGTAATACCATAGAATCAGTCTCATAGTAATACCATAGAATCAGCCTCACAGTAATACCATAGAATCAGCCTCACAGTAATACCATATAATCAGCCTCATAGTAATACCATAGAATCAGCCTCATTGTAATACCATAAAATCAGCCTCATAATAATATCATATAATCAGCCTCATAGTAATACCATATAATCAGCCTCATAGTAATACCATAGAATCAGCCTCATAGTAATACCATAGAATCAGCCTCATAGTAATACCATAGAATCAGCCTCATAGTAATACCATAGAATCAGCCTCATAGTAATACCATAGAAACAGCCTCATAGTAATACCATAGAATCAGCCTCATAGTAATACCATAAGATCAGCCTCATAGTAATACCATAGAATCAGCCTCATAGTAATACCATAGAATCAGCCTCATAGTAATACCATAGAATCAGCCTCATAGTAATACCATAGAATCAGCCTCATAGTAATACCATAGAATCAGCCTCATAGTAATAGCATAGAATCAGCCTCATAGTGATATCATATAATCAGCCTCAAAGTAATATCATATAATCAGCCTCATAGTAATATCATATAATCAGCCTCATAGTAATATCATATAATCAGCCTCATAGTAATACCATATAAGCAGCCTCAGAGTAATATCATATAATCAGCCTCATAGTAATATCATATAATCAGTCTCATAGTAATATCATATAATCAGACTCATAGTAATACCATTTAATCAGCCTCATAGTAATACCATAGAATCAGCCTTATAGTAATACCAGAGAATCAGCCTCATAGTAATACCATAGAATCAGCCTCATAGTAATACCATTTAATCAGCCTCATAGTAATACCATATAATCAGCCTCATAGTAATACCATGGAATCAGCCTCATAGTAATACCATAGAATCAGCCTCATAAGAATACCATAGAATCAGCCTCATAAGAATACCATAGAATCAGCCTCATAGTAATACCATTTAATCAGCCTCATAGTGATACCATATAATCAGCCTCATAGTGATACCATAGAATCAGCCTCATAGTAATACCATTTAATCAGCCTCATAGTGATACCATATAATCAGCCTCATAGTGATACCATAGAATCAGCCTCACAGTAATACAATAGAATCAGCCTCATAGTAATACAATTTAATCAGCCTCATAGTAATATCATATAATCAGCCTCATAGTGATACCATATAATCAGCCTCATAGTGATACCATAGAATCAGCCTCATAGTAATACCATAGAATCAGCCTCATAGTAATTCCATATAATCAGCCTCATAGTAATACCATAGAATCAGCCTCATAAGAATACCATAGAATCAGCCTCATAGTAATACCATTTAATCAGCCTCATAGTAATACCATAGAATCAGCCTCATAGTGA
The DNA here is from genome assembly GCF_046119375.1 of Phyllobates terribilis. Lineage (NCBI taxonomy): Eukaryota > Metazoa > Chordata > Amphibia > Anura > Dendrobatidae > Phyllobates > Phyllobates terribilis. Next base: position 329,927 of record NW_027363648.1, read on the forward strand.
TACCATATAATCAGCCTCATAGTGATACCATAGAATCAGCCTCACAGTAATACAATAGAATCAGCCTCATAGTAATACAATTTAATCAGCCTCATAGTAATATCATATAATCAGCCTCATAGTGATACCATATAATCAGCCTCATAGTGATACCATAGAATCAGCCTCATAGTAATACCATAGAATCAACCTCATAGTAATACCATAAGATCAGCCTCATAGTAATAGAATTTAATCAGCCTCATAGTAATAGAATTTAATCAGCCTCATAGTAATGCCATAGAATCAGCCTCATAGTAATAGGATATAATCAGCCTCATAGTGATATCATAGAATCAGCCTCATAGTAATACCATGGAATTAGCCTCATAGTAATATCATATAATCAGCCTCATAGTAATACCATATAATCAGCCTCATAGTAATACCATAGAATCAGCCTCATAATAATATCATATAATCAGCCTCATTGTAATAGGATATAATCAGCCTCATAGTAATACCATAGAATCAGCCTCATAGTAATACCATAAGATCAGCCTCATAGTAATACCATAAGATCAGCCTCATAGTAATACCATAGAATCAGCTTCATAGTAATATCATATAATCAGCCTCATAGTAATATCATATAATCAGCCTCATAGTAATACCATATAATCAGCATCATAGTGATACCATATAATCAGCATCATAGTGATACCATAGAATCAGCCTCATAGTAATATCATATAATCAGCCTCATAGTAATACCATAGAATCAGCCTCATAGTAATACCATAAGATCAGCCTCATAGTAATACCATAGAATCAGCCTCATGGTGATATCATAGAATCAGCCTCATGGTGATATCATATAATCAGCCTCATAGTAATATCATATAAGCAGCCTCAGAGTAATATCATATAATCAGCCTCATAGTAATATCATATAATCAGCCTCATAGTAATATCATATAATCAGACTCATAGTAATACCATAGAATCAGCCTCATAGTAATACCATGGATTCAGCCTCACAGTAATACCATTTAATCAGCCTCATAGTAATATCATGGAATCAGCCTCATAGTAATACCATGGAATCAGCCTCATAGTAATACCATAGAATCAGCCTCATAGTAATACCACAGAATCAGCCTCAGAGTAATACCATTTAATCAGCCTCATAGTAATACCATAGAATCAGCCTCATAGTAATACCATAAGATCAGCCTCATAGTAATACCATAGAATCAGCCTCATAGTAATACAATTTAATCAGCCTCATAGTAATATCATATAATCAGCCTCATAGTAATACCATAGAATCAGCCTCATAGTAATACCATAAGATCAGCCTCATAGTAATACCATAAGATCAGCCTCATAGTAATATCATATAATAAGCCTCATAGTGATATCATATAATCAGCCTCATAGTAATATCATATAATCAGACTCATAGTAATATCATATAATCAGCCTCATAGTAATATCATATAATCAGCCTCAGAGTAATATCATATAATCAGCCTCATTCTATGGTATTACAATCAGCCTCATAGTAATACCATGGAATCAGCTTCATAGTAATACCATAGAATCAGCCTCATAGTAATACCATAGAATCAGCCTCATAGTAATACCATAGAATCAGCCTTATAGTAATACCAGAGAATCAGCCTCATAGTAATACCATAGAATCAGCCTCACAGTAATACCATAGAATCAGCCTCACAGTAATACCATAGAATCAGCCTCATAGTAATACCATAAAATCAGCCTCATAGTAATACCATTAAATCAGCCTCATAGTAATACCATATAATCAGCCTCATAGTAATACCATGGATTCAGCCTCATAGTAATACCATTTAATCAGCCTCATAGTAATACCATTTAATCAGCCTCATAATAATACCATTTAATCAGCCTCATAGTAATACCATAGAATCAGCCTCATAGTAATATTTTAAGATCAGCCTCATAGTAATACAATTTAATCAGCCTCATAGTAATACCATATAATCAGCATCATAGTAATGCCATAAAATCAGCCTCATAGTAATACCATAGAATCAGCCTCATAGTAATACCATGTAATCAGCCTCATAGTAATACCATATAATCAGCCTCATAGTAATACCATAAGATCAGCCTCATAGTAATACCATAGAATCAACCTCATAGTAATAGCATATAATCAGCCTCATAGTAATACCATAGAATCAGCCTCATAGTAATAGCATATAATCAGCCTCATAGTAATACCGTATAATCAGCCTCATAGTAATACCATATAATCAGCCTCATAGTAATATCATATAATCAGCCTCATAGTAATACCATATAATCAGCCTCATTGTAATACCATAAAATCAGCCTCATAGTAATATCATATAATCAGCCTCATAGTAATACCATATAATCAGCCTCATAGTAATACCATATAATCAGCTTCATAGTAATACCATATAATCAGCCTCATAGTAATACCATAGAATTAGCCTCATAGTAATACCATAGAATCAGCCTCATAGTAATACCATAGAATCAGCCTCATAGTAATACCATAGAAACAGCCTCATAGTAATACCATAGAATCAGCCTCATAGTAATACCATAGAATCAGCCTCATAGTAATACCATAAGATCAGCCTCATAGTAATACCATAGAATCAGCCTCATAGTAATACCATATAATCAGCCTCATAGTAAAACCATAGAATCAGCCTCATAGTAATACCATAAGATCAGCCTCATAGTAATATCATATAATCAGCCTCATAGTAATACCATAGAATCAGCGTCATAGTAATACCATAGAATCAGCCTCATAGTAATACCATAGAATCAGCCTCATAGTAATACCATTTAATCAGCCTCATAGTAATACCATAGAATCAGCCTCATAGTAATAGCATATAATCAGCCTCATAGTAATAGCATATAATCAGCCTCATAGTAATAGCATATAATCAGCCTCATAGTAATAGCATATAATCAGCCTCATAGTAATACCATAGAATCAGCCTCATATTGATACCATAGAATCAGCCTCATAGTAATACCATATTATCAGCCTCATAGTAATAGAATTTAATCAGCCTCATAGTAATAGGATATAATCAGCCTCATAGTGATATCATAGAATCAGCCTCATAGTAATACCATAGAATCAGCCTCATAGTAATAGGATATAATCAGCCTCATAGTGATATCATAGAATCAGCCTCATAGTAATACCATAGAATCAGTCTCATAGTAATACCATAGAATCAGCCTCACAGTAATACCATAGAATCAGCCTCACAGTAATACCATATAATCAGCCTCATAGTAATACCATAGAATCAGCCTCATTGTAATACCATAAAATCAGCCTCATAATAATATCATATAATCAGCCTCATAGTAATACCATATAATCAGCCTCATAGTAATACCATAGAATCAGCCTCATAGTAATACCATAGAATCAGCCTCATAGTAATACCATAGAATCAGCCTCATAGTAATACCATAGAATCAGCCTCATAGTAATACCATAGAAACAGCCTCATAGTAATACCATAGAATCAGCCTCATAGTAATACCATAAGATCAGCCTCATAGTAATACCATAGAATCAGCCTCATAGTAATACCATAGAATCAGCCTCATAGTAATACCATAGAATCAGCCTCATAGTAATACCATAGAATCAGCCTCATAGTAATACCATAGAATCAGCCTCATAGTAATAGCATAGAATCAGCCTCATAGTGATATCATATAATCAGCCTCAAAGTAATATCATATAATCAGCCTCATAGTAATATCATATAATCAGCCTCATAGTAATATCATATAATCAGCCTCATAGTAATACCATATAAGCAGCCTCAGAGTAATATCATATAATCAGCCTCATAGTAATATCATATAATCAGTCTCATAGTAATATCATATAATCAGACTCATAGTAATACCATTTAATCAGCCTCATAGTAATACCATAGAATCAGCCTTATAGTAATACCAGAGAATCAGCCTCATAGTAATACCATAGAATCAGCCTCATAGTAATACCATTTAATCAGCCTCATAGTAATACCATATAATCAGCCTCATAGTAATACCATGGAATCAGCCTCATAGTAATACCATAGAATCAGCCTCATAAGAATACCATAGAATCAGCCTCATAAGAATACCATAGAATCAGCCTCATAGTAATACCATTTAATCAGCCTCATAGTGATACCATATAATCAGCCTCATAGTGATACCATAGAATCAGCCTCATAGTAATACCATATAATCAGCCTCATAGTGATACCATAGAATCAGCCTCACAGTAATACAATAGAATCAGCCTCATAGTAATACAATTTAATCAGCCTCATAGTAATATCATATAATCAGCCTCATAGTGATACCATATAATCAGCCTCATAGTGATACCATAGAATCAGCCTCATAGTAATACCATAGAATCAGCCTCATAGTAATTCCATATAATCAGCCTCATAGTAATACCATAGAATCAGCCTCATAAGAATACCATAGAATCAGCCTCATAGTAATACCATTTAATCAGCCTCATAGTAATACCATAGAATCAGCCTCATAGTGATACCATATAATCAGCCTCATAGTGATACCATAGAATCAGCCTCACAGTAATACAATAGAATCAGCCTCATAGTAATACAATTTAATCAGCCTCATAGTAATATCATATAATCAGCCTCATAGTGATACCATATAATCAGCCTCATAGTGATACCATAGAATCAGCCTCATAGTAATACCATAGAATCAACCTCATAGTAATACCATAAGATCAGCCTCATAGTAATAGAATTTAATCAGCCTCATAGTAATAGAATTTAATCAGCCTCATAGTAATGCCATAGAATCAGCCTCATAGTAATAGGATATAATCAGCCTCATAGTGATATCATAGAATCAGCCTCATAGTAATACCATGGAATTAGCCTCATAGTAATATCATATAATCAGCCTCATAGTAATACCATATAATCAGCCTCATAGTAATACCATAGAATCAGCCTCATAATAATATCATATAATCAGCCTCATTGTAATAGGATATAATCAGCCTCATAGTAATACCATAGAATCAGCCTCATAGTAATACCATAAGATCAGCCTCATAGTAATACCATAAGATCAGCCTCATAGTAATACCATAGAATCAGCTTCATAGTAATATCATATAATCAGCCTCATAGTAATATCATATAATCAGCCTCATAGTAATACCATATAATCAGCATCATAGTGATACCATATAATCAGCATCATAGTGATACCATAGAATCAGCCTCATAGTAATATCATATAATCAGCCTCATAGTAATACCATAGAATCAGCCTCATAGTAATACCATAAGATCAGCCTCATAGTAATACCATAGAATCAGCCTCATGGTGATATCATAGAATCAGCCTCATGGTGATATCATATAATCAGCCTCATAGTAATATCATATAAGCAGCCTCAGAGTAATATCATATAATCAGCCTCATAGTAATATCATATAATCAGCCTCATAGTAATATCATATAATCAGACTCATAGTAATACCATAGAATCAGCCTCATAGTAATACCATGGATTCAGCCTCACAGTAATACCATTTAATCAGCCTCATAGTAATATCATGGAATCAGCCTCATAGTAATACCATGGAATCAGCCTCATAGTAATACCATAGAATCAGCCTCATAGTAATACCACAGAATCAGCCTCAGAGTAATACCATTTAATCAGCCTCATAGTAATACCATAGAATCAGCCTCATAGTAATACCATAAGATCAGCCTCATAGTAATACCATAGAATCAGCCTCATAGTAATACAATTTAATCAGCCTCATAGTAATATCATATAATCAGCCTCATAGTAATACCATAGAATCAGCCTCATAGTAATACCATAAGATCAGCCTCATAGTAATACCATAAGATCAGCCTCATAGTAATATCATATAATAAGCCTCATAGTGATATCATATAATCAGCCTCATAGTAATATCATATAATCAGACTCATAGTAATATCATATAATCAGCCTCATAGTAATACCATAGAATCAGCCTCATAGTAATATCATATAATCAGACTCATAGTAATATCATATAATCAGCCTCAGAGTAATATCATATAATCAGCCTCATTCTATGGTATTACAATCAGCCTCATAGTAATACCATGGAATCAGCTTCATAGTAATACCATAGAATCAGCCTCATAGTAATACCATAGAATCAGCCTCATAGTAATACCATAGAATCAGCCTTATAGTAATACCAGAGAATCAGCCTCATAGTAATACCATAGAATCAGCCTCACAGTAATACCATAGAATCAGCCTCACAGTAATACCATAGAATCAGCCTCATAGTAATACCATAAAATCAGCCTCATAGTAATACCATTAAATCAGCCTCATAGTAATACCATATAATCAGCCTCATAGTAATACCATGGATTCAGCCTCATAGTAATACCATTTAATCAGCCTCATAGTAATACCATTTAATCAGCCTCATAATAATACCATTTAATCAGCCTCATAGTAATACCATTTAATCAGCCTCATAGTAATACCATAGAATCAGCCTCATAGTAATATTTTAAGATCAGCCTCATAGTAATACAATTTAATCAGCCTCATAGTAATACCATATAATCAGCCTCATAGTAATACCATAGAATCAGCCTCATAGTAATACCATGTAATCAGCCTCATAGTAATACCATATAATCAGCCTCATAGTAATACCATAAGATCAGCCTCATAGTAATACCATAGAATCAACCTCATAGTAATAGCATATAATCAGCCTCATAGTAATACCATAGAATCAGCCTCATAGTAATAGCATATAATCAGCCTCATAGTAATACCGTATAATCAGCCTCATAGTAATACCATATAATCAGCCTCATAGTAATATCATATAATCAGCCTCATAGTAATACCATATAATCAGCCTCATTGTAATACCATAAAATCAGCCTCATAGTAATATCATATAATCAGCCTCATAGTAATACCATATAATCAGCCTCATAGTAATACCATATAATCAGCTTCATAGTAATACCATATAATCAGCCTCATAGTAATACCATAGAATTAGCCTCATAGTAATACCATAGAATCAGCCTCATAGTAATACCATAGAATCAGCCTCATAGTAATACCATAGAAACAGCCTCATAGTAATACCATAGAATCAGCCTCATAGTAATACCATAGAATCAGCCTCATAGTAATACCATAAGATCAGCCTCATAGTAATACCATAGAATCAGCCTCATAGTAATACCATATAATCAGCCTCATAGTAAAACCATAGAATCAGCCTCATAGTAATACCATAAGATCAGCCTCATAGTAATATCATATAATCAGCCTCATAGTAATACCATAGAATCAGCGTCATAGTAATACCATAGAATCAGCCTCATAGTAATACCATAGAATCAGCCTCATAGTAATACCATTTAATCAGCCTCATAGTAATACCATAGAATCAGCCTCATAGTAATAGCATATAATCAGCCTCATAGTAATAGCATATAATCAGCCTCATAGTAATAGCATATAATCAGCCTCATAGTAATACCATAGAATCAGCCTCATATTGATACCATAGAATCAGCCTCATAGTAATAGAATTTAATCAGCCTCATAGTAATAGGATATAATCAGCCTCATAGTGATATCATAGAATCAGCCTCATAGTAATACCATAGAATCAGCCTCATAGTAATAGGATATAATCAGCCTCATAGTGATATCATAGAATCAGCCTCATAGTAATACCATAGAATCAGTCTCATAGTAATACCATAGAATCAGCCTCACAGTAATACCATAGAATCAGCCTCACAGTAATACCATATAATCAGCCTCATAGTAATACCATAGAATCAGCCTCATTGTAATACCATAAAATCAGCCTCATAATAATATCATATAATCAGCCTCATAGTAATACCATATAATCAGCCTCATAGTAATACCATAGAATCAGCCTCATAGTAATACCATAGAATCAGCCTCATAGTAATACCATAGAATCAGCCTCATAGTAATACCATAGAATCAGCCTCATAGTAATACCATAGAAACAGCCTCATAGTAATACCATAGAATCAGCCTCATAGTAATACCATAAGATCAGCCTCATAGTAATACCATAGAATCAGCCTCATAGTAATACCATAGAATCAGCCTCATAGTAATACCATAGAATCAGCCTCATAGTAATACCATAGAATCAGCCTCATAGTAATACCATAGAATCAGCCTCATAGTAATAGCATAGAATCAGCCTCATAGTAATAGCATAGAATCAGCCTCATAGTAATACCATAGAATCAGCCTCATAATAATAGCATATAATCAGCCTCATAGTAATACCATATAATCAGCCTCATAGTAATACCATATAATCAGCCTCATAGTAATACCATATAATCAGCCTCAAAGTAATACCATTTAATCAGCCTCATAGTAATACCATAGAATCAGCCTCATAGTAATACCATAGAATCAGCCTCATAGTAATACCATAGAATCAGCCTCATAGTAATACCATTTAATCAGCCTCATAGTAATACCATAGAATCAGCCTCATAGTAATACCATAGAATCAGCCTCATAGTAATAGCATTTAATCAGCCTCATAGTAATACCATAGAATCAGCCTCATAGTAATACCATAGAATCAGCCTCATAGTAATATCATATAATCAGCCTCATAGTGATACCATATAATCAGCCTCATAGTAATACCATAGAATCAGCCTCATAGTAATACCATAGAATCAGCCTCATAGTAATACCATAGAATCAGCCTCATAGTAATACCATAGAATCAGCCTCATAGTAATACCATTTAATCAGCCTCATAGTAATACCATAAGATCAGCCTCATAGTAATACCATAAGATCAGCCTCATAGTAATAGGATATAATCAGCATCATAGTGATACCATAGAATCAGCCTCATAGTAATATCATATAATCAGCCTCATAGTAATATCATATAATCAGCCTCATAGTAATACCATAGAATCAGCCTCATAGTGATATCATAGAATCAGCCTCATAGTAATACCATAGAATCAGCCTCATAGTAATACCATAGAATCAGTCTCATAGTAATACCATAGAATCAGCCTCATAGTAATACCATAGAATCAGCCTCATAGTAATACCATAGAATCAGCCTCATAGTAATAGCATATAATCAACCTCATAGTGATACCATATAATCAGCCTCATATTGATACCATAGAATCAGCCTCATAGTAATACCATATAATCAGCCTCATAGTAATAGAATTTAATCAGCGTCATAGTAATAGAATTTAATCAGCGTCATAGTAATGCCATAGAATCAGCCTCATAGTAATAGGATATAATCAGCCTCATAGTGATATCATAGAATCAGCCTCATAGTAATACCATAGAATCAGCCTCATAGTAATACCATGGAATTAGCCTCATAGTAATATCATATAATCAGCCTCATAGTAATACCATATAATCAGCCTCATAGTAATACCATAGAATCAGCCTCATAGTAATACCATATAATCAGCCTCATAGTGATACCATAGAATCAGCCTCATAATAATATCATATAATCAGCCTCATAGTAATAGGATATAATCAGCCTCATAGTAATACCATAGAATCAGCCTCATAGTAAAACCATAAGATCAGCCACATAGTAATAGGATATAATGAGCCTCATAGTGATATCATATAATCAGCCTCATAGTAATACCATAGAATCAGCCTCATAGAAATATCATATAATCAGCCTCACAGTAATACCATATAATCAGCCTCATAGTAATATCATATAATCAGCCTTATAGTAATATCATAGAATCAGCCTCATAGTGATATCATATAATCAGCCTCAAAGTAATATCATATAATCAGCCACATAGTAATACCATGGAATCAGCCTCATAGTAATACCATAGAATCAGCCTCATAGTAATACCATAAGATCAGCCTCATAGTAATAGGATATAATCAGCCTCATAGTAATACCATATAATCAGCATCATAGTGATGCCATAGAATCAGCCTCATAGTAATATCATATAATCAGCCTCATAGTAATATCATATAATCAGCCTCATAGTAATACCATAGAATCAGCCTCATAGTAATACAATAAGATCAGCCTTATAGTAATAGGATATAATCAGCCTCATAGTGATATCATATAATCAGCCTCAAAGTAATATCATATAATCAGCCTCATAGTAATATCATATAATCAGCCTCATAGTAATACCATATAATCAGTCTCATAGTAATATCATATAATCAGACTCATAGTAATACCATAGAATCAGCCTTATAGTAATACCAGAGAATCAGCCTCATAGTAATACCATAAGATCAGCCTCATAATAATATCATATAATCAGCCTCATAGTAATATCATATAATCAGCCTCATAGTAATACCATAGAATCAGCGTCATAGTAATACCATAGAATCAGCCTCATAGTAATACCATAGAATCAGCCTCATAGTAATACCATAGAATCAGCCTCATAGTAATAGCATAGAATCAGCCTCATAGTAATAGCATATAATCAGCCTCATAGTAATATCATATAATCAGCCTCATAGTAATAGAATTTAATCAGCCTCATAGTAATAGGATATAATCAGCCTCATAGTGATATCATAGAATCAGCCTCATAGTAATACCATAGAATCAGCCTCATAGTAATAGGATATAATCAGCCTCATAGTGATATCATAGAATCAGCCTCATAGTAATACCATAGAATCAGCCTCATAGTAATACCATAGAATCAGCCTCATAGTAATACCATAGAATCAGCCTCATAGTAATACCATAGAATCAGCCTCACAGTAATACCATAGAATCAGCCTCACAGTAATACCATAGAATCAGCCTCATAGTAATAACATATAATCAGCCTCACAGTAATACCATAGAATTAGCCTCACAGTAATACCATAGAATTAGCCTCATAGTAATATCATATAATCAGCCTCATAGTAATACCATATAATCAGCCTCATAGTAATACCATAGAATCAGCCTCATAGTAATACCATAGAATCAGCCTCATAGTGATACCATAGAATCAGCCTCATAATGATATCATATAATCAGCCTCATAGTAATAGGATATAATCAGCCTCATAGTAATACCATAGAATCAGCCTCATAGTAATACCATAAGATCAGCCTCATAATGATATCATATAATCAGCCTCATAGTAATACCATATAATCAGCCTCATAGTAATATCATATAATCAGCCTCATAGTAATACCATAGAATCAGCCTCATAGTGATATCATATAATCAGCCTCATAGTGATATCATATAATCAGCCTCATAGTAATATCAAGGAATCAGCCTCATAGTAATACCATGGAATCAGCCTCATAGTAATACCATAGAATCAGACTCATAGTAATAGGATATAATCAGCCTCATAGTAATACCATGGAATCAGCCTCACTGTAATATCATATAATCAGCCTCATAGTAATACCATGGAATCAGCCTCATAGTGATACCATAGAATCAGCCTCATAGTAATATCATATAATCAGCCTCATAGTAATATAATATAATCAGCCTCATAGTAATACCATAGAATCAGCGTCATAGTAATACCATAAGATCAGCATCATAGTAATAGGATATAATCAGCCTCATAGTGATATCATATAATCAGCCTCATAGTAATATCATATAATCAGCCTCAAGGTAATATCAAATAATCAGCCTCATAGTAATACCATATAATCAGCCTCATAGTAATATCATAAAATCAGCCTCATAGTAATATCATATAAGCAGCCTCAGAGTAATATCATATAAGCAGCCTCAGAGTAATATCATATAAGCAGCCTCATAGTAATATCATATAATCAGACTCATAGTAATACCATTTAATCAGCCTCATAGTAATACCATAGAATCAGCCTCATAGTAATACCATAGAATCAGCCTCATAGTAATACCATATAATCAGCCTCATAGTAATACCATATAATCAGCCTCATAGTAATACCATGGATTCAGCCTCACAGTAATACCATGGAATCAGCCTCATAGTAATACCATGGAATCAGCCTCATAGTAATACCATAGAATCAGCCTCATAAGAATACCATAGAATCAGCCTCATAAGAATACCATAGAATCAGCCTCATAAGAATACCATAGAATCAGCCTCATAGTAATACCATATAATCAGCCTCATAGTAATATCATACAATCAGCCTCATAGTAATACCATGTAATCAGCCTCATAGTAATACCATGTAATCAGCCTCATAGTAATACCATATAATCAGCCTCATAGTAATAGCATAGAATCAGCCTCATAGTAATACCATTTAATCAGCCTCATAGTAATACCATAGAATCAGATTCATAGTAATACCATAGAATCAGCCTCATAGTAATACCATAGAATCAGCCTCATAGTAATATCATATAATCAGCCTCATAGTGATACCATAGAATCAGCCTCATAGTAATACCATAGAATCTGCCTCATAGTAATACCATAGAATCAGCCTCATAGTAATACCATAAGATCAGCCTCATAGTAATAGGATATAATCAGCCTCATAGTAATATCATATAATCAGCCTCATAGTAATATCATAGAATCAGCCTCATAGTAATACCATAGAATCAGCCTCATAGTAATACCATAGAATCAGCCTCATAGTAATACCATTTAATCAGCCTCATAGTAATACCATAGAATCAGCCTCATAGTAATAGCATATAATCAGCCTCATAGTAATATCATATAATCAGCCTCATAGTGATACCATATAATCAGCCTCATATTGATACCATAGAATCAGCCTCATAGTAATACCATATAATCAGCCTCATAGTAATAGAATTTAATCAGCCTCATAGTGATATCATAGAATCAGCCTCATAGTAATACCATATAATCAGTCTCATAGTAATACCATAGAATCAGCCTCACAGTAATACCATAGAATCAGCCTCACAGTAATACCATAGAATCAGCCTCACAGTAATACCATAGAATCAGCCTCACAGTAATACCATAGAATCAGCCTCATAGTAATACCATATAATCAGCCTCATAGTAATACCATAGAATTAGCCTCATAGTAATACCATGTAATCAGCCTCATAGTAATACCATATAATCAGCCTCATAGTAATACCATATAATCAGCCTCATTGTAATACCATATAATCAGCCTCATAGTAATATCATATAATCAGCCTCATAGTAATACCATATAATCAGCCTCATTGTAATACCATATTATCAGCCTCATTGTAATACCATATTATCAGCCTCATTGTAATACCATATTATCAGCCTCATTGTAATACCATATTATCAGCCTCATTGTAATACCATATAATCAGCCTCATTGTAATACCATATAATCAGCCTCATAGTAATACCATTTAATCAGCCTCATAGTAATACCATAAAATCAGCCTCATAGTAATATCATATAATCAGCCTCATAGTAATATCATATAATCAGCATCATAGTGATACCATAGAATCAGCCTCATAGTAATATCATATAATCAGCCTCATAGTAATATCATATAATCAGCCTCATAGTAATATCATATAATCAGCCTCATAGTAATACCATAGAATCAGCCTCATTGTAATACCATAAAATCAGCCTCATAGTAATATCATATAATCAGCCTCATAGTAATATCATATAATCAGCCTCATTGTAATACCATAAAATCAGCCTCATAGTAATACCATAGAATCAGCCTCATAGTAATATCATATAATCAGCCTCATTGTAATACCATAAAATCAGCCTCATAGTAATATCATATAATCAGCCTCATAGTAATACCATATAATCAGCCTCATTGTAATACCATAAAATCAGCCTCATAGTAATATCATATAATCAGCCTCATAGTGATATCATATAATCAGCATCATAGTGATACCATAGAATCAGCCTCATAGTAATATCATATAATCAGCCTCATAGTAATATCATATAATCAGCCTCATAGTAATATCATATAATCAGCCTCATAGTAATACCATAGAATCAGCCTCATAGTGATATCATAGAATCAGCCTCATAGTAATACCATAGAATCAGCCTCATAGTAATACCATAGAATCAGTCTCATAGTAATACCATAGAATCAGCCTCATAGTAATACCATAGAATCAGCCTCATAGTAATACCATAGAATCAGCCTCATAGTAATACCATAGAATCAGCCTCATAGTAATACCATAGAATCAGCCTCATAGTTATAGCATATAATCAACCTCATAGTGATACCATATAATCAGCCTCATATTGATACCATAGAATCAGCCTCATAGTAATACCATATAATCAGCCTCATAGTAATACCATATAATCAGCCTCATAGTAATAGAATTTAATCAGCGTCATAGTAATGCCATAGAATCAGCCTCATAGTAATAGGATATAATCAGCCTCATAGTGATATCATAGAATCAGCCTCATAGTAATACCATAGAATCAGCCTCATAGTAATACCATGGAATTAGCCTCATAGTAATATCATATAATCAGCCTCATAGTAATACCATATAATCAGCCTCATAGTAATACCATAGAATCAGCCTCATAGTAATACCATATAATCAGCCTCATAGTGATACCATAGAATCAGCCTCATAGTAATAGCATATAATCAGCCTCATAGTAATACCATATAATCAGCCTCATAGTAATGCCATAGAATCAGCCTCATAGTAATAGGATATAATCAGCCTCATAGTAATACCATAGAATCAGCCTCATAGTAAAACCATAAGATCAGCCACATAGTAATAGGATATAATGAGCCTCATAGTGATATCATATAATCAGCCTCATAGTAATACCATAGAATCAGCCTCATAGTAATATCATATAATCAGCCTCATAGTAATACCATATAATCAGCTTCATAGTAATATCATATAATCAGCCTCATAGTAATATCATAGAATCAGCCTCATAGTGATATCATAGAATCAGCCTCATAGTGATATCATATAATCAGCCTCAAAGTAATATCATATAATCAGCCACATAGTAATACCATGGAATCAGCCTCATAGTAATACCATGGAATCAGCCTCATAGTAATACCATAGAATCAGCCTCATAGTAATACCATAAGATCAGCCTCATAGTAATAGGATATAATCAGCCTCATAGTAATACCATGGAATCAGCCTCATAGTGATGCCATAGAATCAGCCTCATAGTTATATCATATAATCAGCCTCATAGTAATATCATATAATCAGCCTCATAGTAATACCATGGAATCAGCCTCATAGTGATGCCATAGAATCAGCCTCATAGTGATATCATAGAATCAGCCTCATAGTGATATCATATAATGAGCCTCAAAGTAATATCATATAATCAGCCTCATAGTAATATCATATAATCAGCCTCATAGTAATAGTATGGAATCAGCCTCATAGTAATACCATATAATCAGTCTCATAGTAATATCATATAATCAGACTCATAGTAATACCATTTAATCAGCCTCATAGTAATACCATAGAATCAGCCTCATAGTAATACCATAGAATCAGCCTCATAGTAATACCATAGAATCAGCCTCATAGTAATACCATATAATCAGCCTCATAGTAATACCATGGATTCAGCCTCATAGTGATACCATAGAATCAGCCTCACAGTAATACAATAGAATCAGCCTCATAGTAATACAATTTAATCAGCCTCATAGTAATACCATAGAATCAGCCTCATAAGAATACCATAGAATCAGCCTCATAGTAATACCATTTAATCAGCCTCATAGTAATACCATATAATCAGCCTCATAGTGATACCATATAATCAGCCTCATAGTGATACCATAGAATCAGCCTCATAGTAATACCATAGAATCAGCCTCATAGTAATACCATATAATCAGCCTCATAGTAATAGAATTTAATCAGACTCATAGTAATAGAATTTAATCAGCCTCATAGTAATGCCATAGAATCAGCCTCATAGTAATAGGATATAATCAGCCTCATAGTGATATCATAGAATCAGCCTCATAGTAATACCATAGAATCAGCCTCATAGTAATACCATGGAATTAGCCTCATAGTAATATCATATAATCAGCCTCATAGTAATACCATAGAATCAGCCTCATAATAATACCATATAATCAGCCTCATAATAATATCATATAATCAGCCTCATTGTAATAGGATATAATCAGCCTCATAGTAATACCATAGAATCAGCCTCATAGTAATACCATAAGATCAGCCTCATAGTAATACCATAGAATCAGCCTCATAGTAATATCATATAATCAGCCTCATAGTAATATCATATAATCAGCCTCATAGTAATACCATATAATCAGCATCATAGTGATACCATAGAATCAGCCTCATAGTAATATCATATAATCAGCCTCATAGTAATATCATATAATCAGCCTCATAGTAATACCATAGACTCAGCCTCATAGTAATACCATAAGATCAGCCTCATAGTAATACCATAGAATCAGCCTCATAGTGATATCATATAATCAGCCTCATAGTAATATCATATAATCAGCCTCATAGTAATATCATATAATCAGCCTCATAGTAATACCATATAATCAGCCTCATAGTAATATCATAAAATCAGCCTCATAGTAATACCATTTAATCAGCCTCATAGTAATACCATAGAATCAGCCTCATAGTAATACCATGGATTCAGCCTCACAGTAATACCATTTAATCAGCCTCATAGTAATATCATGGAATCAGCCTCATAGTAATACCATGGAATCAGCCTCATAAGAATACCATAGGATCAGCCTCATAGTAATACCATTTAATCAGCCTCATAGTAATGCCATATAATCAGCCTCATAGTAATACCATAGAATCAGCCTCATAAGAATACCATAGGATCAGCCTCATAGTAATACCATTTAATCAGCCTCATAGTAATACCATAGAATCAGCCTCATAGTAATAGCATAAGATCAGCCTCATAGTAATACCATAGAATCAGCCTCATAGTAATACAATTTAATCAGCCTCATAGTAATATCATATAATCAGCCTCATAGTAATACCATAGAATCAGCCTCATAGTAATACCATAAGATCAGCCTCATAGTAATACCATAAGATCAGCCTCATAGTAATATCATATAATCAGCCTCATAGTGATATCATATAATCAGCCTCATGGTAATATCATATAATCAGTCTCATAGTAATATCATATAATCAGCCTCATAGTAATACCATATAATCAGCCTCATAGTAATATCATATAATCAGCCTCATAGTAATATCATATAATCAGCCTCAGAGTAATATCATATAATCAGCCTCATTCTATGGTATTAAAATCAGACTCATAGTAATACCATTTAATCAGCCTCATAGTAATACCATGGAATCAGCTTCATAGTAATATCATATAATCAGCCTCATAGTAATACCATAGAATCAGCCTCATAGTAATACCAGAGAATCAGCCTCATAAGAATACCATAGAATCAGCCTCATAGTAATACCATAGAATCAGCCTCATAGTAATACCATATAATCAGCCTCATAGTAATATCATACAATCAGCCTCATAGTAATACCATGTAATCAGCCTCATAGTAATACCATGTAATCAGCCTCATAGTAATACCATGTAATCAGCCTCATAGTAATACCATATAATCAGCCTCATAGTAATACCATAGAATTAGCCTCATAGTAATACCATAGAATCAGCCTCATAGTAATACCATAGAATCAGCCTCATAGTAATACCATAGAATCAGCCTCATAGTAATACCATAGAAACAGCCTCATAGTAATACCATAGAATCAGCCTCATAGTAATACCATAAGATCAGCCTCATAGTAATACCATAGAATCAGCCTCATAGTAATACCATAGAATCAGCCTCATAGTAATAGCATATAATCAGCCTCATAGTAATACCATGTAATCAGCCTCATAGTAATACCATATAATCAGCCTCATAGTAATACCATAGAATTAGCCTCATAGTAATACCATAGAATCAGCCTCATAGTAATACCATAGAATCAGCCTCATAGTAATACCAAAGAATCAGCCTCATAGTAATACCATAGAAACAGCCTCATAGTAATACCATAAGATCAGCCTCATAGTAATACCATAGAATCAGCCTCATAGTAATAGCATATAATCAGCCTCATAGTAATACCATTTAATCAGCCTCATAGTAATACCATATAATCAGCCTCATAGTAATACCATGGATTCAGCCTCATAGTAATACCATTTAATCAGCCTCATAGTAATACCATAAGATCATCCTCATAGTAATACCATAGAATCAGCCTCATAGTAATACCATAGAATCAGCCTCATAGTAATACCATAGAATCAGCCTCATAGTAATACCATTTAATCAGCCTCATAGTAATACCACAGAATCAGATTCATAGTAATACCATAGAATCAGCCTCATAGTAATACCATAGAATCAGCCTCATAGTAATATCATATAATCAGCCTCATAGTGATACCATATAATCAGCCTCATAGTAATACCATAGAATCTGCCTCATAGTAATACCATAGAATCAGCCTCATAGTAATACCATAAGATCAGCCTCATAGTAATAGGATATAATCAGCATCATAGTGATACCATAGAATCAGCCTCATAGTAATATCATATAATCAGCCTCATAGTAATACCATTTAATCAGCCTCATAGTAATACCATAGAATCAGCCTCATAGTAATACCATAAGATCAGCCTCATAGTAATATCATATAATCAGCCTCATAGTAATACCATAGAATCAGCCTCATAGTAATACCATAGAATCAGCCTCATAGTAATACCATAGAATCAGCCTCATAGTAATACCATAGAATCAGCCTCATAGTAATATCATATAATCAGCCTCATAGTGATACCATATAATCAGCCTCATATTGATACCATATAATCAGCCTCATAGTAATAGAATTTAATCAGCCTCATAGTGATATCATAGAATCAGCCTCATAGTAATACCATAGAATCAGCCTCATAGTAATAGGATATAATCAGCCTCATAGTGATATCATAGAATCAGCCTCATAGTAATACCATAGAATCAGTCTCATAGTAATACCATAGAATCAGCCTCACAGTAATACCATAGAATCAGCCTCACAGTAATACCATATAATCAGCCTCATAGTAATATCATATAATCAGCCTCATAGTAATGCCATATAATCAGCCTCATAATATGACATAATCAGCCTCATAGTAATACCATAGAATCAGCCTCATAGTAATACCATAGAATCAGCCTCACAGTAATACCATAGAATCAGCCTCATAGTAATACCATAAAATCAGCCTCATAGTAATACCATTTAATCAGCCTCATAGTAATACCATATAATCAGCCTCATAGTAATACCATGGATTCAGCCTCATAGTAATACCATTTAATCAGCCTCATAGTAATACCATTTAATCAGCCTCATAATAATACCATTTAATCAGCCTCATAGTAATACCATAGAATCAGCCTCATAGTAATATTTTAAGATCAGCCTCATAGTAATACAATTTAATCAGCCCCATCGTAATACCATATAATCAGCCTCATAGTAATATCATAGAATCAGCCTTATAGTAATACCATAAGATCAGCCTCATAGTAATACCATAAGATCAGCCTCATAGTAATACCATAAGATCAGCCTCATAGTAATACCATAAGATCAGCCTCATAGTAATACCATAAGATCAGCCTCCTAGTAATACCATAGAAACAGCCTCATAGTAATACCATAGAATCAGCCTCCTAGTAATACCATAGAATCAGCCTCATAGTAATACCATAGAATCAGCCTCCTAGTAATACCATAGAATCAGCCTCCTAGTAATACCATAGAATCAGCCTCATAGTAATACCATAGAATCAGCGTCATAGTAATACCATAAGATCAGCCTCATAGTAATATCATATAATCAGCCTCATAGTAATATCATATAATCAGCCTCATAGTAATACCATTTAATCAGCCTCATAGTAATACCATATAATCAGCCTCATAGTAATACCATATAATCAGCCTCATAGTAATACCATGGAATCAGCCTCATAGTAATAACATGGAATCAGCCTCATAGTAATACCATAGAATCAGCCTCATAGTAATACCATAGAATCAGCCTCATAGTAATACCATATAATCAGCCTCATAGTAATATCATATAATCAGCCTCATAGTAATATCATATAATCAGCCTCATAGTAATACCATAGAATCAGCGTCATAGTAATACCATAGAATCAGCCTCATAGTAATACCATAGAATCAGCCTCATAGTAATACCATAGAATCAGCCTCATAGTAATACCATAGAATCAGCCTCATAGTAATATCATATAATCAGCCTCATAGTGATACCATATAATCAGCCTCATATTGATACCATATAATCAGCCTCATAGTAATAGAATTTAATCAGCCTCATAGTGATATCATAGAATCAGCCTCATAGTAATACCATAGAATCAGCCTCATAGTAATAGGATATAATCAGCCTCATAGTGATATCATATAATCAGCCTCATAGTAATACCATAGAATCAGTCTCATAGTAATACCATAGAATCAGCCTCACAGTAATACCATAGAATCAGCCTCACAGTAATACCATATAATCAGCCTCATAGTAATACCATAGAATCAGCCTCACAGTAATACCATAGAATCAGCCTCACAGTAATACCATAGAATCAGCCTCACAGTAATACCATAGAATCAGCCTCACAGTAATACCATAGAATCAGCCTCATAGTAATACCATATAATCAGCCTCATAGTAATACCATAGAATTAGCCTCATAGTAATATCATATAATCAGCCTCATAGTAATACCATAGAATCAGCCTCACAGTAATACCATATAATCAGCCTCATAGTAATACTATTTAATCAGCCTCATAGTAATACCAAAGAATCAGAATCAGTAATAGCATAGAATCAGCCTCATAGTAATACCATAGAATCAGCCTCACAGTAATACCATATAATCAGCCTCATAGTAATACCATTTAATCAGCCTTATAGTAATACCATTTAATCAGCCTCATAGAAATACCATTTAAGCAGCCTCATAGTAATACCATATAATCAACCTCATAATATCATATAATCAGCCTCATAGTAATACCATACAATCAGCCTCATAGTAATATCATATAATCAGCCTCATAGTAATGCCATATAATCAGCCTCATAATATGACATAATCAGCCTCATAGTAATACCATAGAATCAGCCTCATAGTAATACCATAAGATCAGCCTCATAGTAATAGGATATAATCAGCCTCATAGTGATATCATATAATCAGCCTCATAGTGATATCATATAATCAGCCTCATAGTAATACCATAGAATCAGCCTCATAGTAATACCATAGAATCAGCCTCACAGTAATACCATAGAATCAGCCTCATAGTAATACCATAAAATCAGCCTCATAGTAATACCATTTAATCAGCCTCATAGTAATACCATATAATCAGCCTCATAGTAATACCATGGATTCAGCCTCATAGTAATACCATTTAATCAGCCTCATAGTAATACCATTTAATCAGCCTCATAATAATACCATTTAATCAGCCTCATAGTAATACCATAGAATCAGCCTCATAGTAATATTTTAAGATCAGCCTCATAGTAATATCATAGAATCAGCCTCATAGTAATACCATAAGATCAGCCTCATAGTAATACCATAAGATCAGCCTCATAGTAATACCATAAGATCAGCCTCATAGTAATACCATAAGATCAGCCTCATAGTAATACCATAAGATCAGCCTCCTAGTAATACCATAGAAACAGCCTCCTAGTAATACCATAGAATCAGCCTCCTAGTAATACCATAGAATCAGCCTCATAGTAATACCATAGAATCAGCCTCCTAGTAATACCATAGAATCAGCCTCCTAGTAATACCATAGAATCAGCCTCATAGTAATACCATAGAATCAGCGTCATAGTAATACCATAAGATCAGCCTCATAGTAATATCATATAATCAGCCTCATAGTAATATCATTATAATCAGCCTCATAGTAATACCATTTAATCAGCCTCATAGTAATACCATATAATCAGCCTCATAGTAATACCATATAATCAGCCTCATAGTAATACCATGGAATCAGCCTCATAGTAATAACATGGAATCAGCCTCATAGTAATACCATAGAATCAGCCTCATAGTAATACCATAGAATCAGCCTCATAGTAATACCATATAATCAGCCTCATAGTAATATCATATAATCAGCCTCATAGTAATATCATATAATCAGCCTCATAGTAATATCATATAATCAGCCTCATAGTAATACCATAGAATCAGCCTCATAGTAATACCATAGAATCAGCCTCATAGTAATACCATAGAATCAGCCTCATAGTAATACCATAGAATCAGCCTCATAGTAATACCATATAATCAGCCTCATAGTAATATCATATAATCAGCCTCATAGCAATAGAATTTAATCAGCCTCATAGTAATAGGATATAATCAGCCTCATAGTGATATCATAGAATCAGCCTCATAGTAATACCATAGAATCAGCCTCATAGTAATAGGATATAATCAGCCTCATAGTGATATCATAGAATCAGCCTCATAGTAATACCATAGAATCAGCCTCATAGTAATACCATAGAATCAGCCTCATAGTAATACCATAGAATCAGCCTCACAGTAATACCATAGAATAAGCCTCACAGTAATACCATATAATCAGCCTCACAGTAATAACATAGAATCAGCCTCACAGTAATACCATATAATCAGCCTCATAGTAATACCATAGAATCAGCCTCATAGTAATACCATATAATCAGCCTCATAGTAATACCATAGAATCAGCCTCATAGTAATACCATAGAATCAGCCTCATAGTGATATCATATAATCAGCCTCATAGTAATAGGATATAATCAGCCTAATAGTAATACCATAGAATCAGCCTCATAGTAATACTATATAATCAGCCTCATAGTAATATCATATAATCAGCCTCATAGCAATACCATAGAATCAGCCTCATAGTGATATCATATAATCAGCCTCATAGTAACACCATATAATCAGCCTCATAGTAATACCATGGATTCAGCCTCACAGTAATACCATAGAATTAGCCTCATAGTAATACCATAGAATCAGCCTCATAGTAATAGCATATAATCAGCCTCATAGTAATACCATAGAATTAGCCTCATAGTAATACCATAGAATCAGCCTCATAGTAATACCATGTAATCAGCCTCATAGTAATACCATAGAATTAGCCTCATAGTAATACCATAGAATCAGCCTCATAGTAATACCATAGAATCAGCCTCATAGTAATAGCATATAATCAGCCTCATAGTAATACCATGTAATCAGCCTCATAGTAATACCATATAATCAGCCTCATAGTAATACCATAGAATTAGCCTCATAGTAATACCATAGAATCAGCCTCATAGTAATACCATAGAATCAGCCTCATAGTAATACCATAGAATCAGCCTCATAGTAATACCATAAGATCAGCCTCATAGTAATACCATAGAATCAGCCTCATAGTAATACCATAGAATCAGCCTCATAGTAATAACATATAATCAGCCTCATAGTAATACCATTTAATCAGCCTCATAGTAATACCATTTAATCAGCCTCATAGTAATACCATATAATCAGCCTCATAGTAATACCATGGATTCAGCCTCATAGTAATACCATTTAATCAGCCTCATAGTAATACCATAAGATCATCCTCATAGTAATACCATAGAATCAGCCTCATAGTAATACCATAGAATCAGCCTCATAGTAATACCATAGAATCAGCCTCATAGTAATACCATTTAATCAGCCTCATAGTAATACCATAGAATCAGCCTCATAGTAATAGCATAGAATCAGCCTCATAGTAATACCATTTAATCAGCCTCATAGTAATACCATAGAATCAGATTCATAGTAATACCATAGAATCAGCCTCATAGTAATACCATAGAATCAGCCTCATAGTAATACCATAGAATCAGCCTCATAGTAATATCATATAATCAGCCTCATAGTGATACCATAGAATCAGCCTCATAGTAATACCATAGAATCTGCCTCATAGCAATACCATAGAATCAGCCTCATAGTAATACCATAAGATCAGCCTCATAGTAATAGGATATAATCAGCATCATAGTGATACCATAGAATCAGCCTCATAGTAATATCATATAATCAGCCTCATAGTAATACCATTTAATCAGCCTCATAGTAATACCATAGAATCAGCCTCATAGTAATACCATAAGATCAGCCTCATAGTAATATCATATAATCAGCCTCATAGTAATATCATATAATCAGCCTCATAGTAATATCATATAATCAGCCTCATAGTAATACCATAGAATCAGCCTCATAGTAATACCATAGAATCAGCCTCATAGTAATACCATAGAATCAGCCTCATAGTAATAGCATATAATCAGCCTCATAGTAATATCATATAATCAGTCTCATAGTGATACCATATAATCAGCCTCATATTGATACCATAGAATCAGCCTCATAGTAATACCATATAATCAGCCTCATAGTAATAGAATTTAATCAGCCTCATAGTGATATCATAGAATCAGCCTCATAGTAATACCATAGAATCAGCCTCATAGTAATAGGATATAATCAGCCTCATAGTGATATCATAGAATCAGCCTCATAGTAATACCATAGAATCAGTCTCATAGTAATACCATAGAATCAGCCTCACAGTAATACCATAGAATCAGCCTCACAGTAATACCATATAATCAGCCTCATAGTAATACCATAGAATCAGCCTCACAGTAATACCATAGAATCAGCCTCACAGTAATACCATAGAATCAGCCTCACAGTAATACCATAGAATCAGCCTCACAGTAATACCATAGAATCAGCCTCACAGTAATACCATAGAATCAGCCTCATAGTAATACCATAGAATCAGCCTCATAGTAATACCATAGAATTAGCCTCATAGTAATATCATATAATCAGCCTCATAGTAATACCATATAATCAGCCTCATAGTAATACCATAGAATCAGCCTCATAGTAATACCATAGAATCAGCCTCATAATAATATCATATAATCAGCCTCATAGGAATAGGATATAATCAGCCTCATAGTGATACCATTTAATCAGCCTCATAGTAATACCATTTAATCAGCCTCATAGTAATAACATATAATCAGCCTCATAGTAATAACATATAATCAACCTCATAATATCATATAATCAGCCTCATAGTAATACCATAGAATCAGCCTCACAGTAATACCATATAATCAGCCTCATAGTAATACCATAGAATTAGCCTCATAGTAATATCATATAATCAGCCTCATAGTAATACCATAGAATCAGCCTCACAGTAATACCATATAATCAGCCTCATAGTAATACTATTTAATCAGCCTCATAGTAATACCAAAGAATCAGACTCAGTAATAGCATAGAATCAGCCTCATAGTAATACCATTTAATCAGCCTTATAGTAATACCATTTAATCAGCCTCATAGTAATACCATAAGATCAGCCTCATAGTAATACCATAGAATCAGCCTCATAGTAATACCATAAGATCAGCCTCATAGTAATACCATAGAATCAGCCTCATAGTAATACCATAGAATCAGCCTCATAGTAATACCATAAGATCAGCCTCATAGTAATATCATATAATCAGCCTCATAGTAATATCATATAATCAGCCTCATAATATCATATAATCAGCCTCATAGTAATACCATAGAATCAGCCTCATAGTAATACCATAGAATCAGCCTCATAGTAATATCATATAATCAGCCTCATAGTGATACCATAGAATCAGCCTCATAGTAATACCATAGAATCTGCCTCATAGTAATACCATAGAATCAGCCTCATAGTAATACCATAAGATCAGCCTCATAGTAATAGGATATAATCAGCATCATAGTGATACCATAGAATCAGCCTCATAGTAATATCATATAATCAGCCTCATAGTAATACCATTTAATCAGCCTCATAGTAATACCATTTAATCAGCCTCATAGTAATACCATAAGATCAGCCTCATAGTAATATCATATAATCAGCCTCATAGTAATATATAATCAGCCTCATAGTAATATCATATAATCAGCCTCATAGTAATACCATAGAATCAGCCTCATAGTAATACCATAGAATCAGCCTCATAGTAATACCATAGAATCAGCCTCATAGTAATACCATAGAATCAGCCTCATAGTAATACCATTTAATCAGCCTCATAGTAATATCATATAATCAGCCTCATAGTAATACCATAGAATCAGCCTCATAGTAATATCATATAATCAGCCTCATAGTAATATCATATAATCAGTCTCATAGTGATACCATATAATCAGCCTCATATTGATACCATAGAATCAGCCTCATAGTAATACCATATAATCAGCCTCATAGTAATAGAATTTAATCAGCCTCATAGTGATATCATAGAATCAGCCTCATAGTAATAGGATATAATCAGCCTCATAGTGATATCATAGAATCAGCCTCATAGTAATACCATAGAATCAGTCTCATAGTAATACCATAGAATCAGCCTCACAGTAATACCATAGAATCAGCCTCACAGTAATACCATATAATCAGCCTCATAGTAATACCATAGAATCAGCCTCACAGTAATACCATAGAATCAGCCTCACAGTAATACCATAGAATCAGCCTCACAGTAATACCATAGAATCAGCCTCACAGTAATACCATAGAATCAGCCTCACAGTAATACCATAGAATCAGCCTCATAGTAATACCATATAATCAGCCTCATAGTAATACCATAGAATTAGCCTCATAGTAATATCATATAATCAGCCTCATAGTAATAGGATATAATCAGCCTCATAGTGATACCATTTAATCAGCCTCATAGAAATACAATTTAATCAGCCTCATAGTAATACCATTTAATCAGCCTCATAGTAATACCATATAATCAGCCTCATAGTAATACCATATAATCAACCTCATAATATCATATAATCAGCCTCATAGTAATACCATAGAATCAGCCTCACAGTAATACCATATAATCAGCCTCATAGTAATACCATAGAATTAGCCTCATAGTAATATCATATAATCAGCCTCATAGTAATACCATAGAATCAGCCTCACAGTAATACCATATAATCAGCCTCATAGTAATACTATTTAATCAGCCTCATAGTAATACCAAAGAATCAGACTCAGTAATAGCATAGAATCAGCCTCATAGTAATACCATTTAATCAGCCTTATAGTAATACCATTTAATCAGCCTCATAGAAATACCATTTAAGCAGCCTCATAGTAATACCATATAATCAGCCTCATAGTAATACCATTTAATCAACCTCATAATATCATATAATCAGCCTCATAGTAATACCATAGAATCAGCCTCATAGTAATACCATAGAATCAGCCTCATAGTAATATCATATAATCAGCCTCATAGTAATGCCATATAATCAGCCTCATAATATGACATAATCAGCCTCATAGTAATACCATAGAATCAGCCTCATAGTAATACCATAAGATCAGCCTCATAGTAATAGGATATAATCAGCCTCATAGTGATATCATATAATCAGCCTCATAGTGATATCATATAATCAGCCTCATAGTGATATCATATAATCAGCCTCATAGTAATACCATAGAATCAACCTCATAGTAATACCATAGAATCAGTCTCATAGTAATATCATAGAATCAGCCTCATAGTAATACCATAGAATCAGCCTCATAGTAATATCATATAATCAGCCTCATAGTAATACTATTTAATCAGCCTCATAGTGATACCATATAATCAGCATAATAGTGATACCATATAATCAGCCTCATAATATGATATAATCAGCCTCATAGTAATACCATAGAATCAGCCGCATAGTAATACCATAGAATCAGCCTCATAGTAATACCATAGAATCAGCCTCAAAGTAATACCATAGAATCAGCCTCATAGTAATACCACAGAAACAGCCTCATACTAATACCACAGAAACAGCCTCACAGTAATACCATAGAATCAGCCTCATAGTAATACCATTTAATCAGCCTCATAGTAATACCATAGAATCAGCCTCATAGTAATAGCATAGAATCAGCCTCATAGTAATAGCATAGAATCAGCCTCATAGTAATACCATTTAATCAGCCTCATAGTAATACCATAGAATCAGATTCATAGTAATACCATAGAATCAGATTCATAGTAATACCATAGAATCAGCCTCATAGTAATACCATAGAATCAGCCTCATAGTAATACCATAGAATCTGCCTCATAGTAATACCATAGAATCAGCCTCATAGTAATACCATAAGATCAGCCTCATAGTAATAGGATATAATCAGCCTCATAGTGATACCATAGAATCAGCCTCATAGTAATATCATATAATCAGCCTCATAGTAATACCATTTAATCAGCCTCATAGTAATACCATAGAATCAGCCTCATAGTAATACCATAAGATCAGCCTCATAGTAATATCATATAATCAGCCTCATAGTAATATCATATAATCAGCCTCATAGTAATATCATATAATCAGCCTCATAGTAATACCATAGAATCAGCCTCATAGTAATACCATAGAATCAGCCTCATAGTAATACCAAAGAATCAGCCTCATAGTAATACCATTTAATCAGCCTCATAGTAATACCATAGAATCAGCCTCATAGTAATAGCATATAATCAGCCTCATAGTAATATCATATAATCAGCCTCATAATGATACCATATAATCAGCCTCATATTGATACCATAGAATCAGCCTCATAGTAATAGAATTTAATCAGCCTCATAGTGATATCATAGAATCAGCCTCATAGTAATAGGATATAATCAGCCTCATAGTGATATCATAGAATCAGCCTCATAGTAATACCATAGAATCAGCCTCATAGTAATACCATAGAATCAGCCTCACAGTAATACCATAGAATCAGCCTCACAGTAATACCATATAATCAGCCTCATAGTAATACCATAGAATCAGCCTCACAGTAATACCATATAATCAGCCTCATAGTAATACCATAGAATTAGCCTCATAGTAATATCATATAATCAGCCTCATAGTAATACCATATAATCAGCCTCATAGTGATACCATAGAATCAGCCTCATAATAATAGGATATAATCAGCCTCATAGTGATACCATTTAATCAGCCTCATAGTAATACCATTTAATCAGCCTCATAGAAATACCATATAATCAGCCTCATAGTAATACCATAGAATCAGCCTCACAGTAATACCATTTAATCAGCCTCATAGTAATACCATAGAATTAGCCTCCTAGTAATATCATATAATCAGCCTCATAGTAATACCATATAATCAGCCTCATAGTGATACCATATAATCAGCCTCATAGTAATAGGATATAGTCAGCCTCATAGTGATACCATTTAATCAGCCTCATAGTAATACCATTTAATCAGCCTCATAGAAATACCATTTAATCAGCCTCATAGTAATACCATATAATCAGCCTCATAGTAATACCATATAATCAGCCTCATAGTAATACCATAGAATTAGCCTCATAGTAATATCATATAATCAGCCTCATAGTAATACCATAGAATCAGCCTCACAGTAATACCATATAATCAGCTTCATAGTAATACCATATAATCAGCCTCATAGTAATAGCATAGCATAGAATCAGCCTCATAGTAATACCATTTAATCAGCCTCATAGTAATACCATTTAATCAGCCTCATAGAAATACCATTTAATCAGCCTCATAGTAATACCATATAATCAGCCTCATAGTAATACCATATAATCAACCTCATAATATCATATAATCAGCCTCATAGTAATACCATAGAATCAGCCTCATAGTAATACCATAGAATCAGCCTCATAGTAATATCATATAATCAGCCTCATAGTAATGCCATATAATCAGCGTCATAGTAAAACCATAGAATCAGCCTCATAGTAATACCATAAGATCAGCCTCATAGTAATAGGATATAATCAGCCTCATAGTGATATCATATAATCAGCCTCATATTAATATCATATAATCAGCCTCATAGTAATACCATAGAATCAACCTCATAGTAATACCATAGAATCAGTCTCATAGTAATATCATAGAATCAGCCTCATAGTAATACCATAGAATCAGCCTCATAGTAATATCATATAATCAGCCTCATAGTAATACTATTTAATCAGCCTCATATTGATACCATATAATCAGCCTCATAGTAATACCATAGAATCAGCCTCATAATATGATATAATCAGCCTCATAGTAATACCATAGAATCAGCCGCATAGTAATACCATAGAATCAGCCTCATAGTAATATCATATAATCAGCCTCATAGTAATACCATAGAATCAGCCTCATACTAATACCATAGAAACAGCCTCACAGTAATACCATAGAATCAGCCTCATAGTAATACCATATAATCAGCCTCATAGTAATACCATTTAATCAGCCTCATAGTAATACCAAAGAATCAGTCTCATAGTAATAGCATAGAATCAGCCTTATAGTAATACCATTTAGTCAGCCTCATAGTAATACCATATAATCAGCCTCATAGTAATACCATAAGATCAGCCTCATAGTAATACCATAGAATCAGTCTCATAGTAACACCATAGAATCAGCCTCATAGTAATACCATAGAATCAGCCTCATAGTAATATCATAGAATCAGCCTCATAGTAATACTATTTAATCAGCCTCATAGTAATACTATTTAATCAGCATAATAGTGATACCATAGAATCAGACTCAGAGTAATATCATATAATCAGCCTCATAGTAATACCATAGAATCAGCCTCATAGTGATACCATAGAATCAGCCTCATAGTAATACCATATAATCAGCCTCATAGTAATACCATTGAATCAGCCTCATAGTAATACCATTGAATCAGCCTCATAGTAATATCATAGAATCAGCCTCATAGTAATATCATATAATCAGCCTCATAGTGATACTAAAGAATCAGCCTCATAGTAATACTAAAGAATCAGCCTCATAGTAATACCATAGAATCAGCCTCATAGTGATACCATAGAATCAGCCTCATAGTAATACCATAGAATCAGCCTCATAGTAATACCATTGAATCAGCCTCATAGTAATACTAAAGAATCAGCCTCATAGTAATACCATAGAATCAGCCTCATAGTAATACCATATAATCAGCCTCATAGTAATACCATTGAATCAGCCTCATAGTAATACTAAAGAATCAGCCTCATAGTAATAGCATAGAATCAGCCTCATAGTAATACCATAGAATCAGCCTCATAGTAATAGCACAGAATCAGCCTCATAGTAATACCATTGAATCAGCCTCATAGTAATACTAAAGAATCAGCCTCATAGTGATACCATATAATCAGCCTCATAGTAATACCATATAATCAGCCTAATAGTAATATCATAGAATCAGCCTCATAGTAATATCATAGAATCAGCCTCATAGTAATACCATAGAATCAGCCTCATAGTAATACCATAAGATCAGCCTCATAGTAATACCATAGAATCAGCCTCATAGTAATACCATAAGATCAGCCTCATAGTAATGCCATATAATCAGCCTCATAGTAATGCCATATAATCAGCCTCATAGTAATACCATATAATCAGCCTCATAGTAATAGCATAGAATCAGCCTCATAGTAATAGCATAGAATCAGCCTAATCTATATATATAATCGTCTTATCCCAACTGTCTGTCTGTCTGTGTGTCTGTCTGTGTGTCTGTCTGTGTGTCTGTCTGTCCAGGAAATCCCGCGTCGCTCATTGGTCCGGCAGCGGCCAATCAGCGCCGCGGGATTTCTGAAAAAAGATGGCGGCCGTTAGCGTCTCATTTGCGGGACTGAGCTCAGCGGCGATGCAGCCGGGAGATGACCGGCGCGAGGCGCTCATCTCCCAGCCGGTAGCAGCGGAAGGAACCCGACCGCCGGACCCATCTGCGGGACGGAGATGCAGCCGGGAGATGAGCGGCGCGATGAGCTCATCTCCCGGCCGGTAGCAGCGGAAGGACCGCCGGCGCCGCTGACCTCCATGCGGAAAGGAGGACCGGGGAGCGGCGCTGCGGGTCGGGATACTTCTGCTGCGAGCGCCCGCTATGTCCCGGGTTCTCGCAGCGTAAGTAGCCGCACAGGAAGCGCCGCTCCCCGATCCTCACCAAGACGATACGATGATTGGTCGCGGTCTTCGGACCCGACCAATCACTGATCTTAGCACAAAACTTAAACACCGCTGTGCGTTTTGGTCGCCGACGCTGCCCGCGACCAATCACCGATTTGGGCGCCAAATTTAAATATCGGCCGCGACCAATCAGCACAGCGGTGTTTAAATGTGGAGCCAAGATCGGTGATTGGTCGCGGCCGAAATTTAAATTTGGCGCCCAAATCGGTGATTGGTCGCGGTCAGCGTCCGCGACCAATCAGCACAATAGTGTTTAACTTTGGCGCCAAAATCAGTGATTGGTCGCGGGCCAAGACAGCGACCAATCACCGATTTGTGCGGCAGATTTAAATAGCGGCCGCGACCAATTGGATGTCAGCGGCGCTGCCTGTGCGGGTACTTCCGCTCCGAGAACCCGGGACATGAGCGGGCGCTCGCAGCAGAAATATCCGGACCCCCAGCGCCGCTCCCCGGTCCTCCCTTCACACCCTAGCCGCTGATGTCCCCACAGTATCCGCATGGTGTTACAAAGGTCCGGACATTTGTGTTAAAAATCGCTGATTGGTCGCTGGCGCTGCCCGCGACCAATCACCGATTTGGGCGCTGAATTTAAATATCGGCCGTGACCAATTAGAACAGCGGTGTTTAAATGTGGAGCCAAGATCGGTGATTGGTCGCGGCCGATATTTAAATTTGGCGCCCAAATCGGTGATTGGTCGCGGGCAGCGCCCGCGACCAATCACCGATTTTTAACACAAATGTCCGGACCTTTGTAACACCATGCGGATACTGTGGGGACATCAGCGGCTAGGGTGTGAAGGGAGGACCGGGGAGCGGCGCTGCGGGTCGGGATACTTCTGCTGCGAGCGCCCGCTCATGTACCGGGTTCTCGCAGCGGAAGTAGCCGCACAGGCAGCGCCGCTGACATCCATGCGGCTAGGGCGTGAAGGGAGGACAGGGGAGCGGCGGTGACATCCAATTGGTCGCGGCCGCTATTTAAAATTGCCGCACAAATCGGTGATTGGTCGCGGTCTTGGCCCGCGACCAATCACTGATTTTGGCGCCAAAGTTAAACACTATTGTGCTGATTGGTCGCGGACGCTGACCGCGACCAATCACCGATTTGGGCGCCAAATTTAAATATCGGCCGCGACCAATCACCGATCTTGGCTCCACATTTAAACACCGCTGTGCTGATTGGTCGCGGCCGATATTTAAATTTGGCGCCCAAATCGGTGATTGGTCGCGGGCAGCGTCGGCGACCAATCAACACAGCGGTGTTTAAATGTGGAGACAAGATCGGTGATTGGTCGCTGCCGATATTTAAATTTGGCGCCCAAATCGGTGATTGGTCGCGGGCAGCGCCCGCGACCAATCAGCGATTTTTAACACAAATGTCCGGACCTTTGTAACACCATGCAGATACTGTGGGGACATCAGCGGCTAGGGTGTGAAGGGAGGACCGGGGAGCGGCGCTGCGGGTCGGGATACTTCTGCTCCGAGCGCCCGCTCATGTCCCGGGTTCTCGCAGTGGAAGTAGCCGCACAGGCAGCGGCGCTCCCCGGTCCTCACTAATACAATTCCACTCCCCGCTCCACACCAATACGATTCGCTGATTGGTCGCGTGCGGAGAGCGCGACCAGTCAGTGATCTTGGCGCTAAAGTTAAACACCGCTCTGCTGATTGGTCGCGGGCAGCGGCCACGACCAATCACCGATTTGGGCGCCACATTTAAACACTGCTGTGCTATTAGGTCGTGGACGCCAGCCGCAACCAATCAGCGAGATTGGCGACAAATTTAAACAACGCTCTGCTGATTGGTCGCGGACTCCAGCCGCGACCAATCAACGAGATTGGCGCCAAATTTAAGCAACGCTCTGCTGATTGATCGCGGTCGCTGGCCGAGATCAATCAGCAGTATTGGCGCAAAATTTAAACAAAGCTCTGCTGATTGGTCGCGGTTGTCGGCCGTGACCAGTCAGCAGTATTGGCGCCAAATTTAAACCTCACTCTGCTGATAGGTCGCAACCACCGGCCGCGACCAATCTTCGTTTTTTGTGCCAAATTTAAACACGCTCTCCAGTTCTCACTAACACGGTTCGCTGATTGGTTGCGGCCGCCGCCCGCGACCAATCTCCGATATTGCCGCCAAATTTAAACACCGCTTTGCTGATTGGTCGCGGTTGCCAAACACGACCAATCAGCGATTTTGGCGCCAAATTTAAACACCGCTCTGCTAATTGCGCCCGGTCGGCCGCATACATATTCTAGAATACGCGATGCGTTAGAATCGGGCCACCATCTAGTACCATAGAATCCGCCTCATATTAATGCCATAGAATCGGCCTCATAGTAATACCATAGAATCGGCCTCATAGTAATACCATAGAATCGGCCTCATAGTAATACCATTTAATCAGCCTCATAGTAATACCATATAATCAGCCTCATAGTAATACCATATAATCAGCCTCATAGTAATACCATATAATCAGCCTCATAGTAATACCATTTAATCAGCCTCATAGTAATACCATTTAATCAGCCTCATAGTAATACCATTTAATCAGCCTCATAGTAATACCATTTAATCAGCCTCATAGTAATACCATTTAATCAGCCTCATAGTAATACCATATAATCAGCCTCATAGTAATATCATATAATCAGCCTCATAGTAATACCATAGAATCAGCCTCATAGTAATACCATAGAATCAGCCTCATAGTAATACCATAGAATCAGCCTCATAGTATTACCATAGAATTAGCCTCATAGTATTACCATAGAATTAGCCTCATAGTAATACCATAGAATCAGCCTCATATTAATACCATAGAAACAGCCTCATAGTGATACCATAGAAACAGCCTCATAGTGATACCACAGAATCAGTCTCATATTAATACCATAGAATCAGCCTCATAGTAATACCATAGAATCAGCCTCATAGTGATACCATAGAATCAGCCTCATAGTAATACCATAGAATCAGCCTCATAGTAATACCATAGAATCAGCCTCATAGTAATACCATAGAATCAGCCTCATAGTAATACCATAGAATCAGCCTCATAATAATTCCATAGAATCAGCCTCATAGTAATACCATAGAATCAGCCTCATAGTGATACCATAGAATCAGCCTCATAGTGATACTATAGAATCAGCCTCATAGTAATACCATAGAATCAGCCTCATAGTAATACCATAGAATCGGCCTTAGTAATACCATAGAATCAGCCTCATAGTGATACCATAGAATCAGCCTCATAGTAATACTATAGAATCAGCCTTAGTAATACCATAGAATCATCCTCATTGTAATACCATAGAATCAGCCTCATTGTAATACCATAGAATCACCCTCATTGTAATACCATAGAATCAGCCTCATTGTAATACCAAAGAATCAGCCTCATAGTAATATCATATAATCAGCCTCATAGTAATAGCATAGAATCAGCCTCATAGTAATAGCATAGAATCAGCCTCATAGTAATAGCATAGAATCAGCCTCATAGTAATAGCATAGAATCAGCCTCATAGTAATAGCATAGAATCAGCCTCATAGTAATACCATAGAATCATCCTCATAGTGATACCATAGAATCAGCCTCATAGTAATACCATAGAATCAGCCTTATTGTAATATCATAGAATCAGCCTCATAGTGATACCATATAATCAGCATAATAGTGATACCATAGAATCAGCCTCATAGTAATATCATATAATCAGCCTCATAGTAATATCATATAATCAGCCTCATAGTAATACCATAGAATCAGCCTCATAGTAATACCATTTAATCAGCCTCATAGTAATACCATAGAATCAGAATCATCGTAATACCATAAGATCAGCCTCATAGTAATAGGATATAATCAGCCTCATAGTGATATCATATAATCAGCCTCATAGTAATATCATATAATCAGCCTCATAGTAATATCATATAATCAGCCTCATAGTAATATCATATAATCAGCCTCATAGTAATATCATAGAATCAGCCTCATAGTAATACCATAGAATCAGCCTCATAGTAATATCATAGAATCAGTCTCATAGTAATACCATAGAATCAGCCTCATAATAATACCATAAGATCAGCCTCATACTAATACCATAAGATCAGCCTCATAGTAATACCATAGAATCAGCCTCATAGTAATACCATGGAATCAGCCTCATAGTAATAGCATATAATCAGCCTCATAGTGATACCATAGAATCAGCCTCATAGTAATACCATAGAATCAGCTTCATAGTAATAGCATAGAATCAGCCTCATAGTAATAGCATAGAATCAGCCTCATAGTAATAGCATAGAATCAGCCTCATAGTAATAGCATAGAATCAGCCTCATAGTAATATCATAGAATCAGCCTCATAGTAATACCATAGAATCAGCCTCATAGTAATATCATAGAATCAGCCTCATAGTAATACCATAGAATCAGCCTCATAGTAATATCATATAATCAGCCTCATAGTAATATCATATAATCAGCCTCATAGTAATATCATATAATCAGCCTCATTGTAATACCATGGAATCAGCCTCATAGTAATTCCATAGAATCAGCCTGATTGTAATACCGTGGAATCAGCCTCATAGTAATCTAATATATATAATTGTCTTATCCCGTCTGTCTGTCTTTCAGTCTGTCTTTCTGTCCAGGAAATCCCACGTCGCTGATTGGTCAGGCCGCGGCCAATCAGCGACGCGGGATTTCAGAACAAGATGGCGGCCTTTAGCGGCTCACACTCACACGCTCACCCTCAGATGCTCACGCTCTGACGCTCACGCTCTGACTCTCACGCTCGGACTCTCACGCTCGGACGCTCGGACTCTTACGCTCTGACGCTCACACTCTGACGCTCACGCTCGGACGCTCTGATACTCACGCTCTCGCTCACGCTCTGACGCTCGGACGCTCATGATCACGCTCGGAAGCTCACGCTGGACGCTGGAATCTGAATTTCTTATTGATACAAATGCTATAATTTTTATTGTGTATAACAGATATAAATAATGTATCTTACATAAAAAGACTCTAATTGATCAGAAGAGTAAAGCACCCATAGCGCTTTCCTCCTTGCCTGCATCTGGTACTGATGCTGAGCCTATATTGTTGCCTACTTAAGGGTTGCAAGGCAACTTCCTTATAAGGTAAGATGCCCCTTTAAGATTAGAACACAAGATTCCATTATGACATCACAGTTAACCATCACTACTTCTACAAGTCTTTACACTCCTGTTGTCACTTTGACATTCCGGTGTCATTGCTGTTGGTGTGATAAGCCATATAGCTAGTCATATACTGACCGCGCTTGGATTACTTGAAATGTCTGGAATTCCTCCAGACAGACTTCAGGTGTTAGCACTACTCCAGGGGATTCTTACCACCTATGACCCTGACTTTGTGCTACCACTACCCGATGGCGTCCTCAGCTTCACTTACCGGCTGGTTATGGAGCTTGTGAGAGATTGCCTGACCAAATACCACCAAGGTTGTATAAGCTCAGAATATCTTGAGCATTTACAGCAGAACATCTGGACATTAGTACAGCAGGTAAGTAGCAGACAATCTGCACAAATTATATATAATAATAATGGAAAATAATAAAGGAATACAAGTTTAAGTTTAACCTGTGCCAAATACCCAGATAAGAATAGCCTGGAGTCAAAACAGGGCAATCAGGCTACATGACAAAGGAGAGGGTGGGATCTAAAGGGTTAGTTGAATTAGGGGTGGGAAGGTCCTGGATGCGGGGGGAGGACGGAATAGGATTGGTTAACCCTTTATAGACCACAAAATTTTTCATTTTTCCGCTCTCATTTTTTCCTCACTCTCTTTCAAGAGCCATAACTTTGTTATTTCTCCATTGGCATAGACATGTGAGGGCTTGCTTTTTTGGGATGAGTTGCAGCTTTCAATGTCTCCATCCTATTTACCATACATTGTATTGAAACAAGGGGAAAAAAATTCCAATTGAGATGAAATGGTTCTTTGTGTCACTATATTCAGAGACCCATAACATTGTAATTTTTCTGTTGATAGGACTAAGTAAAGCCTTTTTTTGCGAAGTGAACTCAGTTTTTTATTGATACCAAACACCTATCAGATCAGACTTTAACCAACGTGGCAATACCATATATGTTCATGAATGTTATTGATTATTTTCATTTCTTGTTAATTTTCATCTTAATAGGCTGAAGAAAAATCCCAAAGTGGAGAATTGGCCTTTTTTAAACAACTGGCCCAAAATGTCCTGTATGTACTGGAGTATCCGGCCTACTCACTGGAGCGCCTGGTAAGGATCCATCATCTTCTACATCTCATGTCCTTGTTGTCTGATCTTCTCCAGATTACCAGTCATATAGCAGAAGGTCAGATTTATGATGGTAGAGGCCTTCCCCTCTCCGCTCCCGGCAGACACAGGATATTCTATGGCGGCCTGTCTCTGCGGCTCCATCCTCGGTGGTGATAGTCTGCACTCAGCGGTGCGGAGCTTGTATTTCTACCTCTGTCTCACTCCATCATCACAATCTTCCTCCTTGTAAATGCTGCAGTTCTGATAGAAGTTATTAGAGAACAGTTGTAGATACAAGTCCCTTAAATATTAATGTAAATTTGCTTGATAGAGCGGCCGTGAATTGTCCGTCCAATACTGAACTTGTCAAGTAAATCCAGGTTTAATCCTTCCCGCTTTATATATATGGTAATCTGGTGTTTGAGAAATGTTATATTAATTGTATATCTTATATCCATCA
The DNA here is from genome assembly GCF_046119375.1 of Phyllobates terribilis. Classification (NCBI taxonomy): domain Eukaryota; kingdom Metazoa; phylum Chordata; class Amphibia; order Anura; family Dendrobatidae; genus Phyllobates; species Phyllobates terribilis. The sequence continues at coordinate 369,160 of NW_027363648.1, forward strand.
GGAAACATCAAAAGGCGACTCCACAGAGGGGCAAATCCTAAATGTTGCTGACCCTGATAACAGTCAGCCAGGGCCAAAATCCGATCTGATAGAAGGTAAAACGATCATCTAATATTTTACATTCAAATATTACGTTATTGAGAACGGCAAAGAATATGTTGATTTATTCTTCATCCTCTGTATAAATAAATAAGCAAATAAATAGGAGAAACCTGCATGGTCTGGGAGGGTGTGGAGTGAGCCCCTGATGCGCGTTTCATCTAGGCTTCTTCCACACCCCCTGGAAGAAGCCTACGCAAAACTTCTTCAATACCCCTTGGAAGAAGCCTATGCGAAACACATGTCGGGGTCTTGCTCCCCACCCTCCCAGACTGTGCAGGTTTCTCTTTTTTATTTGTCTTATTTATTTTGAGGACTACAGATTGTTCCTATATCTTCTACATTCTAAACAGACACAAACTTGTATGAATACAATTATGAATAGGTTTTGAAGTGATTTTGATCAGTTGTTCTTGGTTTGAAAGAGAGAGCGTTCTCTGTGTCTGACATTCTCTTATTATTTTTTTATCATGAATTGTTCTGATTAATCAATAAAATTTGTTATGTTTTTTGATATTTGACTTTTTTGCTTCCTTTTCTTTTGGTTATTAAGTGCTGATATTTAATAAATGACGTTTCTTCATTATTTTAGGAATAACTGTGCTGGCAAATACTGATGGTGGAATATGTGAGACACCAGAGATCATCCAGGAATCTGCCAGTGTAAGTATCAGAGGGACGTCTGTATATCATCAGATGACGGGTGTGAATTATACATCCCATGTTATATCCCATATGACAATGGGATATCACTGTTCGTCATGTAGATCAGACATATTATGTGTGATAATGGCGTTATTCTTCCTGCCCCCTCTGTGTGATGTCCCTTATCCTTCCCTGCAGTATTGATTTATGTGTATGGGGGATTTCCCTTTATAATATAATGGGGTCTGTGGAGGGTCCGGCTTGTATCACGTTCTCTACAGTGTAATCAGCGGGGACATAATATAGAAGAGAGACGTTCCTGCATCTTGAGCTTTTATTCTCCTGCATTTTCTGTCTTAATGTCATTTCTTATTCCTTTTTAGGCCTTGATCGGATCATTGAACCCAGTGAGAAATCCTTGTAAGAGCGACTATAAACCGATCAATCTGATCAGCAGTGGAGCCTTTGGGTGAGCTTTACTTTGGTATAATATTTATTTCCCAGGGCTCCTTATGATGATGCCTCGGTGTCCTGCCCATGTAATATTCCCATAGAGAAATCAGGAGTCCACATCACTGTCCACATCTATCTGTCAGGTCAGTTAGGATGTGACGTGGATGTGGACCCTCCATTGATAATCATTTATGGAGTATTATTTTATGCATTTCTAGACATGGATTTATAGTGATGGCCTCACATCTAGTATTAACCATTAGTACAGGAGATCGTTTCATGAGGTCTATAGATGGACTGTTAATAAGAATTTGTAATAAATCATGGATTTTCTTCCTCTCCAGGGCCGTCCACTTAGTGCGCCATAAAGACACAAACCAGATTTGTGCTATGAAGACAATGGACAAGGAGAACCTGCAAAAGCCAAAGAGACTTGAATTGGCCTTTCTGGAGAGGGACATCTCAGCATTCGCCAATTGTCCCTTTGTGGCCTCCATGTTCTGCTCTTTTCCAACTAAACTTCATCTGTGTATGGTCATGGAGTATGTACCAGGTAGGACACGTCCATTGTATCTATATCCAGCCCACGTCTGTTTAATCCTAGCACCTATATATGACCATAATGTGCCCACATGGATGGCTACATGTAGTATACAGTATACGCTCTACATTACACAGTATATCTCTATATAGGCCATCTTGTCCCAATATTTCCACTTATTTCATATTCACCCTCATCATGTGTAATTTACATTGTAACAAACCCTCACCTCTCATATTTGCTTTCTTCTATAGGAGGAGACTGTGCCAGTCTTATAAAGCGCAGGGGTCCTTTACCAGTACCCCTGGCCCGCATGTACATTGCGGAAACGGTTCTTGCAGTAGAATACCTGCACAGTTATGGTGTGGTGCACAGAGACCTGAAGCCTGGCAAGTAAGTGACCCCAGTAGTATAATAAAGGGGAAAAAAATATATAATTTTTATACAGTCTATGGGTAATTACTTGGGTCTGACATCATTTCTTTCTTTCACAGCCTCCTGATATCATCAACAGGACATATTAAGGTCACTGATTTTGGGGTTTCAAAACTCGGCCTCATGAGACCAAGCTCAGATATCTACAAGGCTTCAACTGAGGACATCACCAGCGAGTTCCTTGATGAAGAGGTATGCTTTACTTACAAGATCTTGCACTTTACAGATTTCATCTCTTTCTCCTTCTCTGACAATTTCTCTATAAAACGTTTGCACTGATGTTATTTGACGCAATTATATTTATTGATCATCTCATTCTTCTGTTGGTTTCCAGACTTTTGGCACCCCTAGTTACATGGCCCCAGAAATTATCCAAAGGAAAGGCTATGGAAGGCCCGTTGATTGGTGGTCAGTAGGGATCACCCTACATAAATTTCTTTTTGGACGTACACCATTTAAAGGGGCTTTAAAAAGAGATATTTTACGCAGTGTCCTTGAGGGTAAGTAAAATAATCTGAATGCTTGTGATGTCACTGTTATTTGGTTTCATTGGTTTTCTGGTTTCATTTCTAGCCTTATTAAGGACATTTTTTATGAAAATAAATGAAAATGTTTCATTTCCTGTAATATTTGCTTTTTATATAACAGATAAATTAATTTGGACATATCATAAATACTCTACTCCACCCGATGCTCAGGACATCATCACTCAGCTGCTCAGAAAAGATCCAGCAGATAGACTTGGGACAGGTAATATTATAATAGTATTATGACTTATTACACCTCTGTGACCAGACAAATGGTTGTGTCCATGAGGTTCAGTAATCTACCTACTTATCCATTCCCCATTTTTCATGCTGTGACTTTCAGTACATTTCCTTCATGTCTGCTGTTACATCTTCAATTCAGGTTAACATAAATTGTACCGATATGGAGCAGTTTCTCTAAAAATGACAGTATCACTTTCTTTCTTGTCTTCCTTTTCCAGGAGGAGCAAATGAGATCAAAATGCATCCATTTCTGTATCACTTAGACTTTGACAACCTTCTAAGTCAGAAGCCCCTGTTCGTTCCTGAGCTAAAGTCAGATGAGGACACCCGCTACTTTATCAGTAAGTAAAATGAGACGTCATCTGCAGAAAACTGCTTTGTGTCTTGTCTTTCATTTTATGTGAAAATAAGTTCTCATCATTATTAGTGATAACAGGGTGACTGTCTGACCGGGTCTTATATTAATTATCTCTGATAACACTTGTACTTTGTAGCTCGTTGTAGCAGACACATGAATTCAGATGAGGCGGACACAAGAGAGGACAATGACTGGCCAGAAATAAAAAACTTTGTATCATCTTATCAAAGGTTTTCTAAAGTAAGTATGTGGCTATTAATATGTCTAAAACCTATAATTGCAAAAATGCTTAAAAATAAATCAATGTATTTTTCTCCGTGTATTTTAGCTAAATATCACCAATACCGGGATGATGACCAATGTAGAGCCTATGTCACCTCCACAGTGTTCCCAAGAGAACAGTGAAAAACACTCAGACATGTGAGTAGATTATTATTATTATGAGATTTAGTTCTGATATATGTTCAGAACCAAATACAAGACACGAGTAACACAAATCTAAATCCAGCATCCACCACCCCTCTGTGCATCTGGCTTGTGATAACACTGCAATAACAGTTGATCATTTTGACCAGCCATTCATTTCCAGCTCATTTCAGGCCAATATTACTAGTTGAGGCCCTGGGCAGGGTATCCCCTCTAGGTTGTCCTAATTGGCCTCACAATCAGGTGTTCTTCATTTTTTCTATTGTTTTTACTTTTAATTTACTGGTCTTTCTTCTACCAAACAGGCAGAAAGAGTCTTCCTCTTCCAAAACTAATGGAGACAATCAGTGTTTCACTGCTAAAATCAACGAGTCATCCTCGTCCTCATTGTCAGGTATGTACAGGTTTATAGGCCATCCAATTATAGCCTATAATCCAAAATTATAATGTGAATCAGCACATGAAGGCTCCAAAAATTACTTACTTTATTCCCGGTGCTCCCCTGAGTATTCCGTTTTTTGAGTTACGGGTCTTATTTAGTGCTAATTTTTATCGTCTTTTCCAAGAGGGCAGTGCTCACAGGATCCTCTGGGGCGTGTCTTTAGGTTGCTCTGCAATATAAAATTGTGAGCCATGCCCCCTTGGAAAAGACCATAAAAATTAATACTAAATATAAATGCCCATATCTCTACAACCATAGGGTGGATTTTAGCAAAACAAATAGAATACTCGGGGAAGCAGCAGACATAAGATAATAGTGAATCTCAGACACTTTTGATCTAGTGACGGGTCCTCTTTAAAGTTGCATTGAATTATTATCTAACTGATTATATAACAACACAGTGGCTTGCTGCAAGTAATGTCATGATAATAAGGGGACATAGTTCCTTGGAGACACCACATGGCGGCACACAGAAATGCTACAGGTGCATATTAATCAGTTGCATAACTCTATATAGATACAAAGAAAATATTTTAGAAGTTTATAATTCATATTTTTTTCTGACTTTTTGATTAGAATCTCCAGTTCAGAAGAAAAGAAAATATTTTCTAAAACTGAGAAGACAAGAAAAAACAGAGAAAGTAGAAGAGGGGGAAAGTAGGCGAGGTAAGTGTGACAATAATCTCCATGCTGTATGATGTCAGTGAGAAGAAGTCATGTGGAGCAGATGTTATCTGTCAGTGGTGGGATTGTCACATGTATGATGACTGGCAAAGATCCCTGCCCTCTGTGTGATGAGATTCCTCTAACGTTCTCCCACAGTGACACCACAGTAGTACCCTCTAATATGGAGTCCCATTACTTACATTAGTTTTACATCTTTTTTCATAGGTTCCATCTTCCGCCGGATGATATCATTCTGCCGGCGTGGATTATCCAGGGCTGCTCGCGCTGTCAGAGGAAGCTGCATTTTTGCCTGCTGTCACCAGGGCAGCTTAGACATCTCGAGGACAGAAAACCCCCACATCTAGCGCCCTGAAGAAACTACAGCATGTCCACCATCAATGCTGTACCTGTATGGAAGGATTTGAACCATCTACCCGTGGCCTCCTGACCAGCAAGAAACACCTGCTAAAGTTGAAGGCTTATCCAAGAACACGTCTTCATCCTTCCATGCAAGATTTAATTAAACTAAATAAATACAAATTTTAAATTGATTAATGTCTTTTAGAATTTAATTGATTATTACTGATATTTTTGGTATATCAATACTATACATCATGTACCATATATCTGAAGGGTTGGATTCCAAAGTGGAGAACAGCAGTTCTATGTCTCCGATTAATCCTCTAAACCTCAGCCAAAAGTGGAGGAGAGGATCAAAGATTCTGTTATTCCTAAGAGTACATACACACATAGCCTTGTAGATGCCAGTAAACCATTGTGAATTGCTGGCAGCTGAGCTTTAGGAAAGCTACCTGTCCGGAGATGTGCACCGCCGACAGTGGTGAAAAAATGCATTATAATGAGGACAATATGGCCAAAGGACCCAGGAGCCTTTGGCCCTGGGCGATAGCCCAGATTGCCTCATTGTAATCTGCTAATGATTTCACAAGGAATGAAGCCCAGAGTGAAGAAGGAAGCCCATGACAGTGATACCCACTTCAGAACAGAGAGAACTTTCCAATGGCTACAACGGTTTCTGTATTGGCCACAAGTAAATCGAGTGGTGAAAGAAGATTACCGGAAATCCCATCAGGGTGAGATGACTAAACCCCCTAAACACAGAACATCTATATAGGTGAAGAGGAATTCCTTCCCATTGGAAGTGCTGATGGTGGACTATCTTATGATCAGCCGCTCCGATAATGGTTGTTTGTACTGTCTGGTGATGATGGATCATTTTAAAAAGTTTGCAGTCATGACTCCCACTGGGAATCAAACAGCCGAGTCAGTGGCCTGTGCCATCTGTCATGACTTCATGTGGGTATACGGGTGTCCAAAAAGAATTCACTCTGAGCTAGGAGCCTGTTTTCATGGAAAAGTCATGGATGAATTGCACCAACTGTACAACATTGAGAATTCCAGAACTACACCCTACCACCCACAGGGAAATGGGGACTGTGAACGTTTCAACAAAACTTTATCTACATTCTGAGAATTGTGGAGGACAACAGGAAGATGACAGGATGTCACACGCTGTCTAGCGCTGTGTATCTGCGGTTTATTCTAGATGCCGCAGTAACTTAAACTGTGAAATTCCCTCTTGTACTGCATGAGTTAATGCCAATTCTATTGCCATGTCCTGGTGGATGTGAGTTTCTGTGTGAGTCTACTCCCTTTAGCCTTTAAGTAGCCTCTCCTTCCACCAGGTGGTGCAGCTGATAGAGTTTCACTCTATACGTGGAAGCCGTGCTGTGCAGTCCTGTTTGTTTGTGCCGCTGAAGTCCTTTCCTTTGAGATTGCTGTACCTTTGTTCTGAGGAGGGAGATTAGGGGAACTAGTGCAGGGCTTGTGAAGGAGTTAGGGCTTAGGGTGGAGACCCAAACCTTCTCACCATCAGAGATACCTTCGGGGTAAGGGCTATTCAGGGTTCCCAGTCTAGGGACAGATTAGTTTTCCCTGCTCACCCAGCCTGTATCTGCTATTTCCTCACCAGCATTCCCCTACACCGTGACACAGGAAGATGAAATGGCCTGAATTTGTACCAGAACTGGTCTAGTTGTACAGTAACCAGGTTCATGCCATGACAGGGTACACGCCTTACACGTTGCTGTTTGGACGTAACAGCCGTAAGGTGACTGAGCTAGAGCTTGATCCAGAGGAAGATAGTACGAAGATAAACACCACAACTTTGGTGTGGAAACACCATCATCGGTTAGAGACACTGAGACTTAAGATTGTACAGAAGCCCCAGGGGAAAAGGCATCCTGTAGTAACTCCTGTGCAGGAGGCACCATTACAGCTGGGGAATCGAGTTTTGGTTCAAGTGAAGCACCCTTGGGGAAAATTGGACTACACGTGGGAGGCTGTTCCTTATCGAGTGACAAGGAGAGTACACCCCGAAAGGAGAAGGCGTTGCACCAGAGAGAGTGCGGCACCCTTACATGCTACCGCCACATGTGTCTGATGAAGAGAGAATGACCGGGGCTAGCTTAGAGGGTAGGCTAGAGGTCAAAATCACAGGAAGAGTGTCTCAGGGCCTAAGTGTCCCAGAAGAGACAGGTCAGGAGGGACTTCACAGATCTGAATGTACCAAAGCTGGTGTTTCACCCAGGAGGTATGCAGAAGATGATTTCATATGGCAGTATGTAATACAGCAGACACAGGAGTGTGTTTGGATATTGGCGACTCTAGGACCACCACCAAGGAGCGTCTAGAACATAAGTAACCTTTCTCATCCAAGTAATGGTGAGTTTAAAGAGTGGAGGAATGTAAGGAGAGTGAGTGACTCATATAATAGAAATGAGCTGTAAGGTATTTGTGGGCAGATGCTGTCATGTAGTGATCAGAGACTACAGGTGTAGGAACCTGAAAGGGTATTGGAACCAAGGGACAGAAGGCAGGCTGAATGAGAGGAAAGCAGAGCTAAGTGCACAGGGGACATGTGATCTGCAGCAGAAAAATACAAAAGCCACAGGGCTCAGGCCAGGAAGTCAGTCGTCACCCCGACTTGTAACAAGTCACCTGTGGTAGCTAGGCCTGACGTAGGTGATGAGTGTGTCCAGAAACACAAGATCAGTATTGGAAGTGGATTAAGCAAGGGGTGCAGAGTCCTTACAGAGGCTAGGAGATCCTGATTGTCGAGGCTAAAGATAGCAGATAGCGCAGGCCCTATTGCAGAAATGGAAATTCGGTCGTGTGAGCGTAGACCCAATTGGAAGGACAGAAATTCGGTTATGTGAGCAGAAGGGAGCATGAGTTGTCTCTCTGGAAATTGGAGGCAAGGACAGAAGGTCTGTGGTAGAAGAAATTGACTGTGGCCCACAGTGTGAGACTTTCATCCTTGCAGGAAAGTGTAGTGTGGGCACCTGTTAGGGTCTGGGGTGGCGACTGCCATTGGAAAATACAGCGGGTTGACGGAGGCCCATACTGATTCGACCCAGACACTATTGGCTGACAGTCCAGTGTATCTTTAACTATTATAGGTTAGTGTGCATTTATACCAATATTCATACAACGATGTATGTTGCATATACTTTATGTGAATATTGATGTTACAGTGGTAATTGTACTCAGTATATGTTCTTGGTGTGAAGCTCAGAAGGAGTATAACCGAGCCAAGCAAGGTTTAGTGAGCTTAACAGACAGTGGTTACCTGTATCAGGGAAAATCAAGGATATATAGTCGACAACTAAGCTATTGGTGTCATACTTCTTAGTGCTGTAGCGCTGGGTTTGATATTTTATAGGGCATCGTTCAGATAACCAGGCCCATAAACAGGGCCAGACGGTGACCACAAGCACGAGACAGAGAGATAGCGCAGAGGTCGCTCTACACTGTCTGTATTGTCACTGATATATAATTGAATAATTTTGTAAATAGTTAATAAACAACTTGTTTTATTGTAGCACTGAGTCCGCGTTCTCTGCGCCACTGCAGCCAAACTTAAAAAGTCTAAAAATGGAAAACAAATTCCGAGCTGCTCAAATTTTTTTTGACTTAACCCTGCTGTTCTGTTCGGGTCGACTATACACTTATAATGTTCTGGTCATTTTTGACCGGACATATTAAAGTCTTGATTTTTAGCTAATTTAAGTGTTTTCTTTGAATACCTGTTGCATTATTATACTGTATGTGAACATGGCTGTCCATAAACAAATGAAAAATTAAATCAAAAACTTAATTTTTATTTTTTTTTTTGTATCAAAATATGTTAGAAGGCCTTATTGCAATATTCATGCATATTGCACATTTGCACATAAAAAAAATAATCTTTATATAACTAAACTATCACTAATCGCATCAAACTGTATGTAAATATATTTAAAAAAAAAAAAGTTCAGTTTTTTCTATATAAAATGGTAAATAAGGTTCACGGTGATAAATTTACTGTTTGCATTCGTCACAAGTATAATTTACATGTCTTTTGCATAAGTACTTTGCACAACTGCAACATATCACATTTTAATTCAAAGGTGTAAAGGGGTCTATTAAATGCAATACTTCAGTCTTAGAGCAATCCAATCAAGATAAATGAAGCACAGATGCCAATAAAATCAATATTTATTTAACCACTTCGCACCAGAGCCTGGTTTTGCCTTCGTGACCGGGCCAATTTTTTCAATTCTGACCACTGTCACTTTATGAAGTAATTACTCTGGAACGCTTCAACAGATTCCCCTGATTCTGAGAATGTTTTTTGTGACATATTGTACTTCATGAAAGTGGTAAAATTTCTTCGATATCACTTGCGTTTATTTGTGGAAAAATCAGAGATTTGGTGAAAATTTTGAAAATTTAGCAATTTTCAAACTTTGAATTTTCATGCCCTTAAATCAGAGAGATATGTCACACAAAATAGTTAATAAATAACATTTCCCACATGTCTACTTTACATCAGCACAATTTTGAAACCACATTTTTTTTTTGTTAGGAAGCTATAAGGGTTAAAAGTTGACCAGCGATTTCTCATTTTTCCAATAAAATTTACAAAAACATTTTTTTAGGGACCACATCAAATTTGAAGTGACTTTGAGGGGCATTTATGACAGAAAATACCCAAAAGTGACACCATTCTAAAAACTGCACCCCTCAAGGTGCTCAAAACCACATTCAAGAAGTTTATTAACCCTTCAGGTGTTTCACGGGAATTTTTGGAATGTGGAAGAAAACAATGAACATTTAACTTTTTTTCACAAAAATGTTACTTTAGACCCAATTTTTTTTATTTTCACAAGGGTAACAGGAAAAAATGGAATATACAATTTGTAGTGCAATTTCTCATTAGCGCGCTGATACCCCATATGTGAGGGAAAACCACTGTTTGGGCACACTGCAGGGTTCGGAAGGGAAGGAGCGCCATTAGACTTTTTGAAAGTAAAATTTGTTTGACTAATTAGCAGACGCCATGCTGCGTTTGGAGAGCTCCTGATGTCCCTAAACAGTGGAAACCCCCCACAAGTGACACCATTTTGGAAACTAGACCCCTTAGGGAACTTATCTAGATGTGTGGTGAGCACCTCGCACCCCCAGGTGCTTCACAGAAGTTTATAATATTGAGCTATAAAATAAAATTTTCACATTTTTCCCTCAAAAACGTTTTTCATCCCTTAATTTTGCATTATCATAAGGATAACCGGAGAAATTGCACCATGAAATTTGTTGCGCAATTTCTCCTGAGTACGCCGATACCCCATATGTGGGGGAAAACCACTGCTTTGGTGTACGGCAGGGTTCGGAAGAGAAAGGAGCGCTATGTTGGCTGGGATAGGTTGCAGACACCATATCACACTTGAAGAGTCGCTGACATGCCGAAACAGCAGAAACCCCCCACAAGTGACCCCATTTTGTAAACTGCACCTCTCAATGAATTCATCTAGGGAAGTAGTGAGTATTTTTTAATTTTTAAATTTATACCATTGGGCAGTGAAGAAAACATAATTGTATTTTTACCACAAAAAAATGTTTTACCCTCAGATTTTACATTTTCACACAGGGCAATGGGTAAAAATGGTGCCGAAATGCGTCACACAATTTCTTCTAAAAGTGGCAATACCCCATATGTGGCTATATCGTACCGCTCAGCCATACGGCGAGATCTGGGGGGGACGGAGCGCTATTTGACAATTGGAGAACAAATTATTGTAGAATAGGCATTTGGATTTGGGAGCACAAAATTTTCTGAATTTCTTTTGGGGGGCAAGGGCCATTTCGCTTTTCCAGAGCCTTTCTGCTACCAGTAACTTGGAATATTTTTGACAGATGACGGACCTGAGTGGGGACTAGCTTTTTTTGAAGACTGAGTTGAAGCTTTTATTGGGAACATTTTAAGTAACATTTATCCGGCGCTCTAGGCTGAGCACTTACATCGGGGTTTCCATCTAAATTTCCAAGTGATGTAATTCAGATGAAACCCCTGTGGGATCCATTCACTGTAATGAGGCAGCAGAGTTACTCTGGACTCCGTCTGGCCTCTGTTTAGAGGTGTCCTTTTTTTCAGAAGTGCACAAAACTGTGGCCAACCGCACTTTTATGCACGCCTAAAAAACTGACACCGTGGGCTCACAGGGCAGATGGCATCTACAGTGGCCTATATCTGCCTCATTACAGGGAATCTTCCGTCATGGGTTCCGTCTGAATCACATATTTCAGAGATTTACACGGAAACTCTGGTGTAAGTGCTCAGTGCAGAGCGCAGGATAAATGTGAGCAGAGCCTTACTGCGATCTTTGGGAGACATAATAAACAAATCCGTAGCAGGTGAAGAATTGGTTTTATTTATTTTTTACGCTGTTTCTCGTGCAGTATAAGTGATTACTTTATTCTTCGGGTCGGTGCGATTACACCGATACCTGATTTATATCGGGTTTTTATGACTGACAGCTGTCACACACTAAGAGACGCTTTTTTTTGCAAAATCTAGTTTTTGCACCGCCATATTTTGAGAGCTATATTTCTATATTTCGGCCTACAGAGTCATGTGATGGCTTGTTTTTTGCGGGACGAGTTGACGTTTTTATTGGTACCATTTTTGGGTACGTGACATTTTTTGATCGCTTTCTATTCCGTTTTTTGGGAGGTAAAATTAACAAAAACCAACAATTCAGGAATTGTTTTTTGAGGTTATTTTTATGCCGTTCTGCGTGTGGTAAAAGTGATAAGGCAGCATTATTCTTCGGGTCTGTACGTTTACAGAGATACTACACTTACTGTATATTTTTTTATGTTTTGGCGCTTTTACATAATAAAACAATTTTATAGAAAAAATATTTTTTTTGCATCGCTTTATTCTGAGAGCTATAACTTTTTTATTTTTCGGCTGATGGAGCTGTATGGCGGCTTTTTTTTTGCGGAACAAGATGACGTTTTCAGCGGTATAATTTTTATTCCCATTTTGCTTTATGGTCGCATTTTTTTCCACTTATTGTTTGGCGATATGATGAAAAAGCATAGTTTTTTGCTCCGTTTTTTATTTATTTTTATTACGGTGTGCACAGAAGGAGTTAATTAGTGTGACAGTTTTATAGATCGGGTTGTTTCAGACGCGGCGATACCAAATATGTGTACTTTTTTCGTTTTTGCATAAATATACGGATTTATTGGCTTAATATTTTATTTATTTATTTTGTGATTTTTTTTAACAGTTTGAAAACATTTTTTTGACTTTTTTTTTTTACATTTTTACTTAGTCCCTGTATGGGACATTAATTTTTATTTTTCTAATCACTGATCTCATCCAATGCAATAGCTATGTATTGCATTGGATGAGATCTATGCTTACAGTTTCACACTGTCCTTCTCCTGCTCGACTCAGCTGCAGGCTGAGCCTAGCAGGACACCGTATATGGCAGATCTGGAGGTGGTCATGTGACTTCCAGCTGCCATAACAACGGCAGGTCCTGGAAGGTATCAGGGGGCCGTCAGAGAGGTAAGTGGACGACCCCCTCTCCTCTCACTATCTTCTATATGCCGCGATCACTATAGATTGCGGCATATAGAAGATAGCAAAGGGTTGACATCATTGGGACTTGATCCAATCAGGTCCCGATGATGTCCCATGTCAGAGCTATCGCTCTGCACCGCACCCACAGCACTTGCAGGACCCTGGGGGTCCTGAGCGCTGCGGGACCACCCACCGTTTTTAAACCTCGGCGCTGCACAGAGCCCAGGCAGCGCCGACGTTTATATACAGTGGGCGTTCGGGAAGCGGTTAAGCATCGGGCAGGCCGCAATAATGCCAACGCCGATGTCCTGTCCAGGAGGCCTCACCAGTCGGACACTGAAGAGGAAGTGGATGACCTGGAGGAGATTGAGCTACCTGCCTTTCACCGTAATGGAATGGTCCAAGAGCAACGAGCCTCCAGTAGGCATCGCGGTAGGACGTTAAACCCTTTGCCTCACCACAGCTGGAAGGAGACCCAGGACAGTGACCCGGTTGTCAGTCGTATTAAGGAACTGATAACCCAGGAAGGTTCCTGTCCAGGTCTGCTAAAGCCCCAGGAGGAAGTGCCTCTCACCGTACCAGAGGAGCCTAAAGAAGCAGTAATACATACTGAATTAGGAGATTTCCCGGCAGATTGGCCCCAACTAGGAGGAGCAGTAATCATACCTGTAATCACCTTCTACTCACAGCAAGAAGAACCTGTAGGTGCCCCAGAAGAACCTGCTCAAGAAGAATCCCCGGAAGAAGGATCCATGGTTGGAGCAGAGCAAGAAAGCCCAGCTAATGGTACACTTGCCAGTCCCGCAGAGAGGTCAAGGCAGTCTTGTAGCCCCTCCACACCTAGTGCTGACAGAATGGGAAGTAGTGCAACTACGAGTACCACACGCATCCCAGTACCACCAAAGGTCAGACCCCTGTCAGATACAGAGAATAGAAAGGGAACTCTGACAGTGTAGATAGTTGTCCCTGTGGTATGTTATTTGTATGTAATTTTCATGTATTTCATTATTGATATGTGTTTTTGCCTTGCTAATGAACAATTCAAGTGATATGGACACTTAACTTGCGTCTAGTTACCCGTAAGGGTATATACATAAAGAACTTTGTGGAAGAGGACTGTGTGCAGCCCAAAAACTGTTCCCTGTAAATAATTGCACTCCCTGGAGTGCCCCCTTTAGGTGACCTCAGAATAAAAACCTGTCTGGGTGGCAGAAGTGGAGGTCCAACTCAGGATCGCCATGCCCTGCAGCCACCCCAGGGCCTACGTGGAGGGTTTGCTTTGGACAGGTCCCTCAAGCTACCTTGTACTTTACCTGTGAGATGGACACCCTGTCAGGGGACCACACCGGAACAGACTTAAATTCTGAGGACGCTCTATATTTGTATATATTTATTATGTTTTTACACCTGTAACGTTCAAGAGATGTGCATCCCAAAAAGGGAAGAAATGTTATTATTGTTTAACCTGTTTTGCAAAATTGCTTCAGTCCGGGAGTACTGAGTTTTACTAGGGGGGAATGTGGCGCCCTGCTGCGCATGGTGCCACAGAACCCAGAAGGGTGCATGGCTGGATTTCTTCACAAGAGGCCCTCACTACTTTCATACACCTCCACCTTCCACCTCATACCACCAGAGGGATCTCGGATAGGGATATATATAAAGGGAAGGTGGAGCCAGGCAGCTCAGTCTTCAGAACAGATTAGTCTTCAGTCTGCAGTGAGTGAGTGTGCAGAGAAGTCAGACAGAAGGTGTCTGAGAGCGTGCCGACGCTCAGAGAGCGGTGAAGACGCAGCACGCCAGCTGCCTTGTAGTGAAGGCCCCGAGCGTGGCTGACGGTGAGGAGATAAAGAGAGAGAAACCAAGGGGCAGAGGAGCTAAGTAAGCTCACCCCGCTATATTTACCGGACACCGGGTCCATGCCTACAGGGATCCATTACACCCAGTAGAAACAACCGGAATCCCAGGAGGACTATAAGTCCCTGGCAAACCTGAAGATAGACACGTACAGGACCAGGAACCACGAAGGCCCCGACGTCCAGGGAAAAATCAGGACACATAAGCTAGGCCCAGTTGCAGGCTGGCCAGGAGCATACATAGAGACAGACACGGAGCAGGAGGCCTTATACCCGCTCACTGGGGAGAAGTCCAAAAGTGTGCCCTTCACCTGGAGTACCCCGGACCGTACATAACAGCTGTACCAGTAAAAGGTAACAAAGCAAACCCCCTGTCTCTGTCTGTTACTTCTGCTGCGCTATCGTCCTCTCACTGCACCACAACGCCCAGCGCAACCTGCATCGTTCTATACTGCCCTGAGGCCCGCTCCATCTTAGCTGCCCTGACACCGGCCTTGGAGGACTGTTGCGGCGCTGGTGACCTTCACCAGACACCACAGGTGGCGTCACGAATTCCCCGAACTTTTATTAGAATTTTATACCCCCTTTTTGTGCACTGACCGCCCTGGGCCAGCCACCGTGATATAACCCCGGCGATCAGCCACCGGCCCCCTGGAGGCGAGTCACCAGCGCGCCTACCCGTGTAATAAGACCCCGATGCCAGCGCGCATACCCGTGTAATAAGATCCCGATGCCAGCGCGCCTACCCGTGCAATAAGACCCCGATGCCAGCGCGCCTACCCGAGTAATAAGACCCCGATGCCAGTGTGCCTACCCGTGTCATAAGACCCCAATGCCAGCACGCCTACCTGTGTAATAAGACCCCGATGCAAGCGAGCCTACCAGTGTAATAAGACCCCGATGCCAGCGCGCCTACCTGTGTAATAAGACCCCGATGCCAGCGCGCCTACCCTTGTAATAAGACCCCGATGCCAGCGCGCCTACCCGTGTAATAAGACCCCGATGCCAGTGTGCCTACCCGTGAAATAAGACCCCAATGCCAGCGTGCCTACCTGTGTAATAAGACCCAGATGCAAGCGTGCCTACCAGTGTAATAAGACCCCGATGCCAGCACGCCTACCCGCGTAATAAGACCCGATGCCAGCACGCCTACCCGTGTAATAAGACCCTGATGCCAGCGCGCCTACCCGTGTAATAAGACCCTGAGGCCAGCGCGCCTACCCGTGTAATAAGACGCCGATGCCAGCGCGCCTACCCATGTAATATGACCCCGATGCTAGGGCGCCTACCTGTGTAATAAGACCCCGGTGCCAGAGCACCTACCTGTGCAATAAGACCCCGATGCCAGAGCGCCTACCCGTGTAATAAGACCCAGATGCAAGCGTGCCTACCAGTGTAATAAGACCCCGATGCCAGCACGCCTACCCGCGTAATAAGACCCGATGCCAGCACGCCTACCCGTGTAATAAGACCCTGATGCCAGCGCGCCTACCCGTGTAATAAGACCCTGAGGCCAGCGCGCCTACCCGTGTAATAAGACGCCGATGCCAGCGCGCCTACCCATGTAATATGACCCCGATGCTAGGGCGCCTACCTGTGTAATAAGACCCCGGTGCCAGAGCACCTACCTGTGCAATAAGACCCCGATGCCAGAGCGCCTACCCGTGTAATAAGACCCCGATGCCAGCGCGCCTACCCGTGTAATAAGACCCCGATGCAAGCGAGCCTACACGTGTAATAAGACTCCGATGCCAGCGCGCCTACCCGTGTAATAAGACTGGATGCCGGCGCGCCTACCCGAGTAATAAGACCCCGATGCCAGCGTGCCTACCCGTGTAAAAAGACCCCGATGCCAGCACGCCTACCTGTGTAATAAGACCCCGATGCAAGCGAGCCTACCAGTGTAATAAGACCCCGATGCAGCGCGCCTACCTGTGTAATAAGACCCCGATGCAAGCGCGCCTACCCGTGTAATAAGACTGGATGCCAGCGCGCCTACCCGTGTAATAAGACCCCGATGCAAGCGCGCCTACACGTGTAATAAGACTGGATGCCAGCGCGCCTACCCGTGTAATAAGACCCCGATGCCAGCGCGCCTACCCGTGTAATAAGACCCTGATGGCAGGGCGCCTACCCGTGTAATAAGACACCGATGCCAGCACGCCTACCCGTGTAATAAGACCCCGATGCCAGAGCGCCTACCCGTGTAATAAGACCCCGATGCCAGCGCGCCTACCCGTGTAATAAGACACCGATGCCAGCGCGCCTACCCGTGTAATAAGAACCCGATGCCAGAGCGTCTACCTGTGCAATAAGACCCCGCTGCCAGCGTGCCTACCCGTGTAATAAGACCCCGATGCCAGAGCGTCTACCTGTGCAATAAGACCCCGCTGCCAGCGCGCCTACCCGTGTAATAAGACCCCGATGCCAGAGCGCCTACCCGTGTAATAAGACCCCGATGCCAGAGCGCCTACCCATGCAATAAGACCTCGATGCCAGCGCGGGTATCCCGACTGGCCATTACAGGTTGCAGATGGAAGTGCCATTGGGGGGGGGATATGCCAACCAAATACAGCGAAAATCATGCAAAAAGTCAAAAAATAACTTATCAGCATGCTGCCTACTGTAACAGTCCACCTAAAGTGGCCGACAGCTGTATTCCCTTTGTTACTAAAAATGTGGCACAAAATCCTTATCTACTAGCCAGTCTAATCACTAGCCAGTCTAATCACTAGCCAGTCTAATCACTAGCCAGACTAATCACTAGCCAGACTAATCACTAGCCAGTCTAATCACTAGCCAGTCTAATCACTAGCCAGACTAATCACTAGCCAGACTAATCACTGGCCAGTCTAATCACTAGCCAGTCTAATCACTGGCCAGTCTAATCACTAGCCAGACTAATCACTAGCCAGTCTAATCACTAGCCAGTCTAATCACTAGCCAGACTAATCACTAGCAGTCTAATCACTAGCCAGTCTAATCACTAGCCAGTCTAATCACTGGCCAGTCTAATCACTAGCCAATCTAATCACTGGCCAGACTAATCACTAGCCAGTCTAATCACTAGCCAGACTAATCACTAGCCTTGCGCCAAACTTCTAACAGAAATCTCCTATCAGAATCGCAAGAAAGGAATCAGCAGGCGATCTCTTAGACCAGTCTGAACTAGGACTAAGTAAAGGAGCTAATACAATATAAAGAGGTGAAACTGTTACCAAAGCCTTGTTATTCCGCTCACAGTAACGTCTGAGCCAGCGTCGCTGACACCTCTGCAGGCCGATTTATGCTTTTAGAAAAGTCACATGAGTATCACTACACATGAGACTTCTGCAGCCGGACAGGAGTCCTACCCCGGCTTCTGCCCTCCGCCACGCGTCATCTACAAATATGACAGGCGGGTGGGAGACGCCACATCACTACTTAGATAAATGTCCTGCTTTATCTCCTGTGCATTGGCACAAGGACGGGTATGTGCCTGCGGGCCGTCAGCATCTTCCCTGAGGAGAGCGGGCACCTTCCCGGCCGCCGCACACCGGAGATGCAGGTCCGGTGCAGGAATAACTGTGCTCCTTTGGCAGGATTGCCAGAACTTGTTCCCTCTACTTGTCGGCACCACCTGGACTAACTACACAGCAATAAATCTCCCCTCCTGGCAGTGATGTGGAGCAGGTTGCTCTGTAGCTGCACGCTCCGGCCCCCCAGAGCCTGAGTAGTACAGACATACACTACATGGCTGCACTGACCACCAGAGGGAATAACGGACATAATAAAGGTGGACAGGATAGGGGGAAAATAACCACATGGATGCAATTAAAGGGTTATTGCCAAAATAGAAAATCATCTCTTATCCAAAGGTTAGGGGATAACTTACTGATCACTGAGGGTCTGACTGCTGGAACCCCTAGCGAACCCAAGAACAGGCAGCATGCTCAGCCTCCCCTCCATTCACTGTCTATAGGACTGCCCAAAACAGCCAAGAGCAGCGCTCCACTAGTTCTGGCAGTCCCACAGACGATGAATGGAGTGGTGGTTGAGTATACTCACTGCTCCATTCATTCTAAATGGGAGTGCTGGAGACCAGCCGAGCACAGAGCTACAGTCGTCCCATAGAGAATGTATGGTGCAGCAATGATCGACCATCACATCAGTCACAAAGGACTCTTCAAATCCCCAGTTTTCAGGATTGGTGAGGCTCCCAGCAGTCAGACCCCATCCATCGGGAAGTTATCCTATGGATAGGAGATATCTTTTAAACTTTGTACACCCCCTTTGAAGGATTATTCAATCTAATTCTAAAGTCGGGGGATAGTGACAGCCGCCCTCCACTAATCACACCATGTTGGCATATTGTAGTGATATCCCACCGCATTGTGATGGAAAGAAGAATATAACTGTATACAGAATAACATGGAGATGTTTGATAGAATCCAGCAGCCCGGAGGTTATGGGAGCGCCGCCAGCTTCTGTACCTCTGTACTAGATGGTATACAGCAGTGACCGTCCCTACACGGGACCCTGATCATCAGGAATATTGCCTCTTACACCCGAGCCCAGGGAATTCTAATTACTAGTGTACACTGTTATATCAGTTTATTATCACCTCCGGCCATGAAAGAATTGTCACATTATTTATTTTATAGTATTTTGTCTAGCATGGAAGTTATGAAACCTTACAAATCCATGCTCAGTACTCTCTATATACATGTATAAATTAGATACATTGTAAATGAAAACATCATATATTTAGGTGTTTGTGAGCTACATATCCTTATATACTCCCTGCAACCACTTTGATGAGGGTCATAAAGACATGTATGGGAGGTCATCAGCAGACCCCCAGCTGTCATGACAACCCATCGGTGCCCCTCAATCATGTGGCAGGATGTATGACGCGCTTCCAGCCGACGTGCGTTAAATCCCGCTGTCAGTGATTGATTGCATTGATTAATAGCAGCAGGCGGAGCAACAGTACATCAGCAGCTATTAAAGGCACATGATGGTTGATTAAATCAGTCATCATGTGCAGGGAAATATGTGGGCTTGGTGTGCGAGCTCACATCAAAGGCAGGGACACGACCTTTGACGTAAATATACGTCAAAGATGGTGAAGAGGTAGAGCAAAGCACAGGTTGCAGCCTCTTCTCTAATATTCAAAGACTGGCTAAAAATACTCCTGAAAAATACTATGAGGAGGATTTTTATTCTTCTGTAAAAAATGTAGAGCGACCTCTGCAATGCGGTATACATTTCTTTACAATGGGTCCCAATAGTGGACGGATGCCTCATCATCCATCCTGACAGTGGCCACTAGGGGCCACACACCTTCTATGTGTATGCGCCCAACAATGGCCACAAACGTAATGTGCACCTAGCCCAACAGAGTCATCAGAGAATCCAAGAGTCCCACCCTCAGCCGGCATGCCCCATCGTCACTTCAGCAGAAATACTGCAGCAAGAAATATCTGTATTAGTAAAATGAACAGTTGCTCCATGATTCCTCAATGTTTTTGCGTCTCTCATCATGTCGGAAGTGTGAGACATAATTCCCAGGTAAGTGTGCACTGTACGGATATAGGATGCAGGATGTGTGCAGCAAGCCATACCTGCAGAGCTTGTAGGAAGCCCAGCTCTTCATCCTTTATGCATCCCATAAACAGGACGTTGAATGTTTCAGGGCCAACGACACGGAATTTTTGTGCAATTTCCTATAAACCCAAGAAGACCATATTAGCTTGTTATTATCCAGCTCGCGACATCACTACTTGAGTATTGCAAGAGAAATCTAACCAAAATCAAAATCTCAGGAAAAGCGTCACTTTGCCGTTCCCAGAACAGCCGGGTGGCCAGTGAAAAACACAGTGAAGGGGGCGCAGTGCTGCACCAGTGCCCAGGATCAGTGGGGTCCCTGTGCCCCCCTAACAGGTCACATACTAACTAGCTGAAAATTTACACCCCAGCACCATCTTCCTATCTCTTAAGCTGACAGTGGATGTGTTGGTAGCAGATAGTACAAAGCTGTCCACCTTTCTCAGATTTAGTAAGTGACCCCCTGGTCCCCACAGAAGAACTGAACTCTGGTGGTGCCTTCTGATGGCTGCTAAGTCGCCGGCCAGACATGGTGCACTGGTGATTCCCCGTGGAATGATTACAATGATGCTGTTCCCTCCCGGTTAATCTACGATAGGGGCATCTTATAAGGACTCCATTGTGGGTGACCAGGACTGTGACCTTGACTTACCTTAAATAGCTCACAGCTCCCCTGCAGTCCTGAGCTCAGCGTGCAGACCTTCAGCGAGCTCCGGTAAGTGATGGGATTAAGCGCAATGTTCTTGTCCATCAATTCTTTCCGCAGCTTCAGTGCGTGCTGCAGACCCGAGTCTTTCCATGGCGACTCCGCGCAGGCGTTGAACAGGGCAGTATATGTGACATCTGTGGCAACCAGACCTCGCTTTATCATCTAAATGATGTAACAAGAAATGAGTCTGTACTGTAAAAACTGTATGTAATAATAGCAATAATAATGTAAGTACATAATATACAGGGCATTATCAGATAATGTACAGGTACTTTACTGCATTACGTTATTGGTCCTCCCAATTAACAGAACAAATGGTCCATGGTGCTCACTGGGGCGCTGACGCCCCTTCACAGCAAGATCCATATAAGTGTGTGTGCCTGGTACTGCCGGCCTCGGCCAGATCCCCACAGCTTGTACACTGATGGACAGCGTACACAATGAATGCTATATTGAGGGCATAACAGTCATGTCAGATGGCTACTGCTATGTGTATATTCTATTCTGGCCCCTGTGTGTCCTGCAATTGTCACCAGTTCTCCCCTCTGCAGGCTCTAGCGCTAAGCTTCAGTTATCTCTCAGCTAGTGGGTAGAGAATGCTGCACTGACTGCTCACGTACACATCGCACACAGGCGGGAGGGATTCCCGCTTTCCATTCAGCACATGTTCAGAAGCAGTGGCAGTGATATGGTTGTGTAGAAGTGCTCAGCACTGAAGTGAGATAAACTCCTTACTAGAATAAGCTGCAGCAAGATCTGCCCGTGTCTCCCTCTGATTGTCCTATCACTGTGCTCCTGCTCCAGCCTAAGCTGATTTCATTAACCAATAGTGCAAGTAAAGATAAGACACTTTGTAATATACATTATCAGATAAACCTTCTTCTTTTGTCACTTAAAAGACATTTTTTGGTCTCCTGCACTAATCATTCACTCTCAATATCTGCTAAATCTGTGGGAGAAGGGAAGGGAACCGGTCACGTGAACAAACGCTATCAACCTGTAGATATGGGGTTACTCTGCAGGTTAATAGCATTCTGAAACTGCCCGGTGCCGGCATTTAGACTCCCTCTGCCAGGAGGAAATGAACTTTATTGTACCTGGTAGTGACTCGCCCAGGGGGATATGGGGGAAACTCGGTACCCAGGCCTTGACCTTCTGTGGGCTGTCACGGCAGTCGGCTCCGGGGCCCATACCCTGAGGTCACTCTTTAAAAGGGGTTTGTTACATGAAGGGATGAATAACAGTTTTGTCTCGTGACGCCACCTGTGGTTCCTCGTAATGGGTACCAGCGCGCTGCAGACCTCCAGGGGTGATGGGATGGCAGCTGAGATGTTTCTGCTCCCCGCAGGCGGAGTGGGCCCCAGGGCAGGCTTGATGGAAGGGACGCAGGTGAGAGGTGGCCCAGCTGGGTCAGGGTAGAATAACAGGCACGCACACAGGGGATTCGCTTCAGTACCTTTACTGCTGTAAACGGCAGGTATGGTCCAGGGTACTTGATAGGAAGGGTGCACTTCTGAAATCTCCCCAGTGAGCAGGTAGTAGGACTCCTGATCGGTTTCTTCCTCTCTCTCTCTCTGAAGCTCCTGACCAGCCTGGAACTAGACCTAGCATCTGTACTGTTTCACTCTCTCACCTGTCTGCTTGGTAGTAAGAACTTTTCTCTGGCTACCACTATCCCTGGACGCTGGGGCCTTCGTGGTTCCTATTTCTGTAGATGATTGTAGCTTCAGGTTGAAGAGGGGTCTGGAATCCTCCTGATATACAAGTTATTCCTACTGGGCATAGAGGACCCTATAGGCACGGACCCGGCGTCCGGCTTGTGTTCTGGGGTGAGCTTATGATGCTCCTCTGCCCCCTTAACTCCTCTCTTCTCTCCTTGCCTCCGGCCACGCTCTAGGCCCTCAGGCTTCAGCACGTGCTTAGGCCTTAGCTTACCCTCAGCACAGCAGCTCAACAGGTGCTGCCTCTTCACTGATCTCAAGTGCGAGCACACTCTCCCTACCTAACTCCACCCTCCAGTATATATATATCCCTAACAGGGCTCCTTCTGGTGGTATGAGGTGGAAGGGTGGAGGTGTCTGTGTGTAGTAAGGGCCTCTTGTGGAGAAGTCCGTCCATGCACCCTTTTGGGTCCTGTGGTACCTGTGGGTGGCAGGGTGCCACAGTAGTGTTTGGGTATCAGTCATGGGGGCGGCACTGGTTCAGTCACCGCTCTGTGTATAGAGAGTGACGGCTGTAACCGTGCCCCCAGCCCTGATTGACAGCCGGCCCTAATGCTGAGCTGCCATCAGTCACTACAGGGGTCGCAGTTACAGGCGCCACTTTCTATACACAGAGCAGTGCCGCCCCGGTGACTGGAAGTCGAACGCTACCGGGAGGAACGTGACAGGTTCATGTCAACAAAAATGTCTGCGCTGCCCCTATAAACCTATGGAAGGGGGAGCTGGAGGGAGAAAAAGCAGAGCACAGAAAAGTTAAATGCTGAGGCTTATAATGTAGAGAAAAAATGCAGGATACCCATCATATAATGTACACTCCCCATACATTCATGTACACTCAGGAGTGTATAATGAGTGGCAATTATTCCTTAGATAGTTCTCCTTATTCTAAAAAGTCATCTGAAAGTGCTGTTAAATCATAAGGGAATCTGCCACCCGGTTTCAGATGCCCCATCTGAGAGCAGCATGATATAAGGGGTGAGACCCTGATTACAGTGATATCTCACGCTTTTTGTTGCTTACTGCTATTTTGATAAAATCAGTGTTTTATCTGCTGCAGCTCTAGTAGTTCTCTGAATGCTGAGCTTTGTATAACCCCACCCACACCACTGATCGGCAGCTTTCCTCCAGTCAGTGGTGGGGATGGGGTTATACAGAGCACATGAATGCCCCGGACTACCTAGCAGAAGGCTTACTAGTCCTCTAGTGATAATCTCCTGCTGATAAAACTGTGATTTTATAAAAACTACAGCAAGCAGCCCAGTAAATGACACATCGCTGGAATCAGGGTCTCTGCCCATAGATTATGCTACTGTCAGATTAGATAGCAAAAACCTGGTGACAGATTCACTTTAAGGGGGTTATCCTATTTCAGACAACCCCTATTCCAACACAGCATTTCTTTTTTTTAAGAAACAAACCGTGTTTCAAGCCACATATCCAAGCCCTTTCCACTTCCTGCCAACGTCAACTCAAAAACATCTCCCGGATCCGCACATTCCTCAACCACGAATCTGCAAAAACACTAGTGCACGCCCTCATCATCTCCCGCCTCGACTACTGCAACCTCCTGCTCTGTGGTCTCCCTTCCAACACTCTTGCACCCCTCCAATCTATCCTAAACTCGGCTACCTGACTAATCCACCTGCCCCCCCGCTGTTCCCCGGCCTCTCCTCTCTGTCAATCCCTGCACTGGCTCCCATGTACCCAGAGACTCCAGTTCAAAACCCTAACCATGGCATACAAAGCCATTCACAACCTGTCTCCCCCATATATCTGTGTTTCAATGTTTTTTATTGAAATTTTTTATAAACCTTCATACATCTCTGACCTAGTCTCCCAGTACTTACCTGCACGCAGCCTCCGATCCTCACAAGATCTCCTTCTCTACTCCCCTCTTATCTCCTCTGCCCACAATTGCATACAAGATTTCTCCTGTGCTTTCCCCCTACTCTGGAACTCTCTACCCCAACATGTCAGACTCTCGCCTACCGTGGAAACCATCAAAAGGAACCTGAAGACCCACATCTTCCGACAAGCCTACAACCTGCAGTAACCACCGCCCCACCACACCGCTGCATGACTAGCTCTACCCTCACCTGCTGTACCCTCACCTATCCCTGGTAGACTGTGAGCCCTCGCGGGGAGGCCCTCTCTCCTTCTGTAACAGTTTGCCGTTGCATTTTTGTTCAAGATTATTGTACTTGTTGTTTGTTATGTATATCCCCTTTTTCACATGTTAAGCTCCATGGAATAAATGGCGCTATAATAATAAATAGTAATAATAATAATGCTTTGGTGTAAGTCATTGTCTGCAGCGCTGACGTGACGGTGAAAGCACTGCAGTCAGTCAGTGAGCTCTGAAGGTCGGCCCGAGTTAACGGCACGAGCCGCTGAGCGTAGCTACAGGCTGCAGAGCTGTAGATGTGTTGTCAGCGCTGCAGACAATAACAGACAGCGGGAGCAGCAGGAGAAACTTTGCGCTGGACCTGGGGAGGATGAATAGAGAACAGACTGTTTTTGTAATTTCTTTAAACAAACTGCAGCCAGGAACAGCGGTTTTGTGAAACAAGAAAGTCCCTTTAAAGGTTGTTTCACAGAGTAAATAAGATCATTTTAGTATTAAATCATTAAAAAGCTACAAACATGCCACAGTTAATGTGACCATTATCTGGGCTTTGTTATAAATATTTCAGAATAAGCTGCAACATGCTGTACAGATCTGACTAATGTGTCCAGGGCCTGATGAGCACAGCCACCACAGCATGGACCCCGGCTAATCTCATCCATGTGAACACAGGCAGAAGGACTTTACTGGCCACTCCTTGGAGCTTACCCAATGCTGCTTTATCATGGCTCATTATCAAGGGGTCACAGATCAACCTTATAAAGCCCGCCACACACATTAGATGGCTCTTGGATGAAAGACGGCCCGCGCTTAACAGTTGTCTGGCAGCCATCTCTCCCATACACTCCTGTGTTCTCTATGAGAGTCACCACCAGACATGTCTACTGGCACCTTATCTCCAGAACATAATGATCAGCCAAATTAAATGATCAGTTATGCTGGATCATTAACTCCCCCAAAAAATTGTCCGGGACCCCATACATATTAGACTGTCAGACAGAGCCGTCAATACGTTATATATAGGATATATCCAACTCTTCCGCAGCCTCCGATGAGAACAGTGTAGTTACTTTCCTCCGGCTGCAGCCGCTCCTCTTTCAGCATCTGTTCCTGGAAGAGGTCCAGGGCTTCGGCCAGCTGCACACAAGAGGGACATGTCTTCAGAGGAGAGCAATAGAAGTGCTAGAAGCAGAGCAGGATATACAGTTAGGTCCATATATATTTGGACAGAGACAACATTTTTCTAATTTTGGTTCTAGACATTACCACAATGAATTTTAAACAAAACAATTCAGATGCAGTTGAAGTTCAGACTTTCAGCTTTCATTTGAGGGTATCCACCTTAAAATTGGATGAAGGGTTTAGGAGTTTCAGCTCCTTAACATGTGACACCCTGCTTTTAAAGGGACCAAAAGTTATTGGACAATTGACTCCAAGGCTATTTCATGGACCGGTGTGGACAATCCCTTCCTTATGTCATTCTCAATTAAGCAGATAAAAGGCCTGGAGTTGATTTGAGGTGTGGTGCTTGCATTTGGAAGGTTTTGCTGTGAAGTAAACATGCGGTCAAAGGAGCTCTCCATGCAGGTGAAACAAGCCATCATTAACCTGCAAAAACAGAAAAAACCCATCCGAGAAATTGCTACAATATTATGAGTGGCAAAATCTTGAGTTTGGTACATCCTGAGAAAGAAAGAAAGCACTGGTGAACTCATCAATGCAAAAAGACCTGGGCGCCCACGGAAGACAACAGTGGTGGATGATCGCAGAATAATCTCCATGGTGAAGAGAAACCCCTTCACAACAGCCAACCAAGTGAACA
This sequence comes from Phyllobates terribilis, assembly GCF_046119375.1. Classification (NCBI taxonomy): domain Eukaryota; kingdom Metazoa; phylum Chordata; class Amphibia; order Anura; family Dendrobatidae; genus Phyllobates; species Phyllobates terribilis. Next base: position 395,753 of record NW_027363648.1, read on the forward strand.
CCACTCTCCAGGAGGTAGGTGTATCAATATCCAAATCTACCATAAAGAGAAGACTGCATGAAAGTAAATACAGTGGGTTCACTGCACAGTGCAAGCCACTCATAAGCATCAGGAATAAAAAGGCTAGACTGGACTTTGCTAAAAAACATCTAAAAAAGCCAGCACAGTTCTGGAAGAACATTCTTTGGACAGATGAAACCAAGATCAACCTCTACCAGAATGATGGAAAGAGAAAAGTATGGCGAAGGCGTGGTACAGCTCATGATCCAAAGCATACCACATCATATGGAAAACACGGCGGAGGCAGTGTGATGGCTTGGGCATGCATGGCTGCCAGTGGCACTGGGTCACTAGTGTTTATTGATGATGTGACACAGGACAGAAGCAGCCGAATGAATTCTGATGTATTCAGAGCCATACTGTGTGCTGAGATCCAGCCAAATGAAGCCAAACTGATTGGTCGTCATTTCATACTACAGATGGACAATGACCCAAAACATAAAGCCAAAGCAACCCAGGAGTTTATTAAAGCAAAGAAGTGGAATATTCTTGAATGGCCAAGTCAGTCACCTGATCTCAACCCAATTGAGCATGCATTTCACTTGTTAAAGACTAAACTTCAGACAGAAAGGCCCACAAACAAACAGCAACTGAAAACCCCCGCAGTGAAGGCCTGGCAGAGCATCAAAAAGGAGGAAACTCAGAGTCTGGTGATGTCCATGAGTTCAAGACTTCAGGCAGTCATTGCCAACAAAGGGTTTTCAACCAAGTACTAGAAATGAACATTTTATTTTCAATTATTTAATCTGTCCAATTACTATTGGTCCCTTTAAAAACAGGGTGTCACATGTTAAGGAGCTGAAACTCCTAAACCCTTCATCCAATTTTAATGTGGATACCCTCAAATGAAAGCTGAAAGTTTGAACTTCAACTGCATCTGAATTGTTTTGTTTAAAATTCATTGTGGTAATGTCTAGAACCAAAATTAGAAAAATGTTGTCTCTCTCCAAATATATATGGACCTAACTGTACAAGCAATCAGGACCCAGCACTTCACACTTATGTCCTTACTCACCTCCTCCCTCTTTACTCTACTAAATAAACAGATGAGACCCCAAGACAACTCTGACACATACAGACAGGTGTATGATTTTTTTAGGTGCATTTTCTAATGGTAAAATTTATAGAAAAAGCAAAGAAAGAAAAAAAATAAGTAAATCACGAAACTTAGAACATGCTGTGATTAGCAACAAAAGAAAAAACGTAAAAATGCACAGATGCAACAAAAGTAGCAAAAAGACAAAATAATGCAAAATAATGCAAACATAAAAAATGAAATAAATAATCCAAACAAAAAAAAACAGTAGCAATTTCTTAAAAACACATGTGAATATTTTTCTTTATTGCTCTTGGACATGACTTCCATAATCGTAGCAGAGCCGGGCTGTGTTGTGAAGACTGCAATAGTTTTACTGTGATTACAGACATTGCTTGAAAAAAGGAGAACAACATGGCACAAGGGCGACTTATGCAAATGCTATAACAGTCATGGCTATGATCCTAAAAAATAATGCTTCTCATCAATGGCTATCTCCTCCGTCCGGACACTTACCAGGCTTCACTGTGTTTCTTAGGTGCTAGTGGTGACTCTACCATCGTACCGTTAAGGTTACGATCAGCAAATACAATCATTTAGGACAATGTAATTGCATAATATTTGACACAATAGGAAATTATATGAGGATATATTATAGAAGGACATATATTGTCTGGTATGTGTAACGGGTCTGGGAGGCGGAACCTCTGAGCTACTATACAAGGGGGCGGTCCTTGTAAGGGAGCGGGTGGCGACCAGGGAAGACGGGCAGGAAGTCTCAGCAGGTGACCGGGACAGTCTCTGAGTGAACGGGCTGGAGGTCACGGCAAGTGACCGAGGCAGTCTCTGGATGAACGGGCTGGTGGTCACGGCAAGTGACCGGGGCAGTCTCTGAATGAACGGGCAGATGGTCACGGCAAGTGACCGGGGCAGTCTCTAGGTAAAGGGTTGGTACGACCTGTGGCGGCTGATGATAGACGTGAGCTCCCAGGTGAGCAGGCGAGAGTCTCTGGATGAACGGGTGGTCACAGCATGTGACGGCGGAGCCTCCGGGAAGACCAACAGACAGGCGGCAGATGAGCGCTCCCAGGTGAGCGGGCAGAAGTCTCTGGACAGGCGGGTGGTCACAGCACAAGACGGCAGAGCCTCCGGGTAGGCTAGCAGACAGGTAGCAGATGAGCGCTCCCAGGTGAGCGGGCAGGAGTCACTGGACAGGCAGGTGGTCACAGCACGTGACGGCGGAGCCTCCAGGTAGGCTAGCAGGCAGGTAGCAGATGTGCGCTCCCAGGTGAGCGGGCAAGCTGGTCCATAGACAGACTGACAGGAGTTGGAAGGCAGACCGTCGGACCTCAGGCAAGCAGGCAGGTGGCTGATGTGCGCTCCCAGGTGAGCGGGCAGGCTGGTCCTTAGACAGACTGACAGGAGTAGTAAGGCAGACCGTCGGACCTCAGACTAGCAGGCAGGTAGCATATAATCAGGCAGGAATAAGTCAGCAGGCTGGCAGGAATCAGGCAGGTATCTGGCAGGTAACTGACAACGGGACCTGAGGGCTGAAGCAGAGTAGTGAACAGTGCAACAACATTGCTCGGGCACCTCCATTTTGGAGGAGGTGCCTTATATATGGTAAAGTCCTCCGGCCATTGGCCGGGGACTCCTTAGGACGGCGCGCGCGGCCCCTTTAAGAGGGAGGGAGAGCGCGCGCGCCCTAAGCACAGTGGCCGGGAAGGAGCGCGCGCTGCCAGCAGAGCGGGAGGAGGACGCCGGGCACGGAGCAGAGAGGTGAGGGGAACAGCGTCCTTGCCTAGCAGAGGGCAGGGACGCCGGCGCTACAGTACCCCCCCCTTTAGGCCCCCCTTCTTTAGGCCAGACAGAAATTTAGCAAGGATAAGAGGGGCATGGATGTTCTCCCGGGGCTCCCACGTTCTCTCCTCAGGACCAAACCCCTTCCAATCTACTAGAAAAAAGGTCTTTCCTCTTACCCTTTTGGTGGCAAGAATGTTCTCTACCTCAAACTCGTCCTCAGCAGAAACCGGAGCAGGAGGCGTACCTGTAGACTTGGAAAAAGAGTTAAGAACCACAGGTTTGAGGAGAGATACATGGAAGGAGTTAGGGATCCGTAAGTTGGCCGGGAGTTTCAATTTATAGGCCACCGGGTTGATCTGACTGATGACCTCCAGAGGGCCGATGAACCGAGGCCCTAACTTGTAAGAAGGTATCTTGAGTCGGACATATTTAGATGAGAGCCAGACTTTATCTCCAGGACGAAATTGTGGAGGATCCAGGTGTTTTTGGTCAGCGTGTCTTTTCATCCGTTCGGACGACTGAAGGAGTGCGGATCGGGTACTCTCCCAAATGGAGGAAAATTTGCTAACGAGAGATTCCGCAGCCGGGTTGTCCACAGAGGTGGAGACAGGAAAAGGAATCCGAGGATGCTGACCGAAGACTACAAAAAACGGGGATTTGGAGGAGGATTCGCTCTGGTGATTATTATAAGAGAACTCGGCCCATGGTAGGAGATCCACCCAGTCTGAATGATGGGCATTAACGAAGTGCCGGAGGTAACTGGTCAGGTTCTGATTGATCCGCTCCACTTGACCATTGGACTGTGGGTGGTAAGCGGAAGAGAAGTCCAGGGTGACGTCTAGCAGTTTACAAGTGGCTCTCCAGAAACGTGAGGTGAACTGTACCCCATGATCCGACACGATGTGGAGGGGCAGGCCATGAAGACGGAAGATGTGGCGGATAAAGTCTTTAGCCAGCTCGGGTGCAGACGGGAGGCCTGGCAGGGGAATAAAGTGAGCCATCTTGGAAAAGCGGTCAGCGACCACCCAAATGACCGTACAACCGGCAGAGACGGGGAGATCAGTTATGAAGTCCATAGCAATATGCTGCCAGGGGGCAGCAGGCACAGGAAGCGGAAGGAGGCGACCGGCTGGCAGGTGTCTCGGGACTTTGTTGCGGGCGCAGGACACACAGGTAGAAACAAAGTCTATTACGTCCTTGTGCAGGGTAGGCCACCAGTAGTGCCGGGCAATAAGCTGGAGGGTCTTTTTCTGACCGGCGTGGCCAGCTAGTTTAGACGAATGGCCCCAGTGTAGGATCTTCTCCCGATCAGGTACTGAAACAAACGTCTTACCGGGAGGGAGACGATTTAGACTCACGGGAGCCACCTGCATTACTCTGGCGGGATCGATGATATGTTTAGGTTCTTCCTCGAGATCGGACACCAGAAAGGATCGGGACAAGGCGTCTGCTTTGACGTTTTTGTCAGCCGGGCGAAAATGAAGAACAAAATCAAAGCGAGCAAAAAACAAGGACCACCGGGCTTGGCGCGGGTTAAGTCTCTGGGCATGCTGGAGGTAAGCCAAGTTCTTGTGGTCGGTGTAAATTATTACCGGGTGAAGAGCCCCCTCGAGCAGGTAACGCCACTCCTCCAATGCCAGTTTGATGGCCAATAACTCTCGGTCTCCTATGGAATAATTGCGCTCTGAGGAGGAGAAGAGTTTAGAGAAGAAGCCACAAGTTACCATTCTCCCGGAAGATGATTTTTGAGTAAGTACCGCTCCGGCTCCAGAGGAGGAGGCGTCAACTTCCAGGAAGAACTGCTTGTTGCCATCTGGGCGACGCAGCACCGGGGCGGAAGAGAAGGCCTGTTTTAGGGAAAGAAAGGCCTCCTCAGCTTCGGGTGGCCACTCTTTGGGATTAGTACCTTTACGGGTGAGCGCGGAAATTGGGGCAGTCCGGGAAGAGAAGTGTGGTATGAAGAGGCGGTAGTAGTTGGCGAAGCCCAGGAATCGCTGAATGGCCTTCAACCCCTCCGGTCGAGGCCATTTCTCGATGGCAGACAGTTTCTCTGGATCCATTTGTAGGCCGGTCTGAGAAATAATGTAGCCTAAAAACGGAAGCGAGGTCTGCTCAAAGAGGCACTTCTCGTATTTAGCGAAGAGGTGATTCTGCCTGAGCCTGAGCAGGACCTGACGAACGTCCCTCCGGTGAGTCTGGAGATCCGGAGAGAAGACCAAGATGTCATCCAGGTACACCACTACGCAGGAGTAGAGAAGGTCCCGGAAGATGTCATTGACCAACTCTTGAAAGACGGCAGGAGCGTTACAGAGGCCAAAGGGCATTACCAGATATTCATAGTGGCCGTCCCGGGTGTTGAATGCCGTCTTCCATTCATCCCCCTGACGGATACGAACCAGGTTGTACACCCCACGGAGGTCCAGTTTGGTGAAGATTCTAGCCCCCCTCAGACGATCAAATAACTCCGGAATGAGCGGAAGGGGGTACTTATTCTTCACCGTGATCTGGTTAAGACCTCTATAGTCTATACAGGGACGGAGAGAGCCGTCCTTCTTTTTGACGAAAAAGAAGCCTGCTCCCGCCGGGGAGGTAGATTTCCGGATGAATCCTCTGGCCAGATTCTCCTCAATATATTCGGACATCGACCGGGTCTCAGCAGCGGATAAAGGATAAATACGCCCACGGGGAGGAGTAGTACCAGGTAACAGGTCGATAGGGCAGTCGTAGTGTCTCTGCCTCCTTTTTATTAAAGACATCAGCATAAGACCAATAAGGAATCGGAAGTCCAGGTAGATTAGCTGGGGTAGGAGAAGGACGGACGGGATCCAGACAGGTCTTATGGCAGTCCTGTCCCCAGCGAAGGACTTCTCCGGTCTGCCAGTCAAGCACGGGTGCATGTCTCTGGAGCCAAGGTAGGCCTAGCAAGAGGGCGTGAGAGAGTCCAGGCAGAACATGAAAGGAGATACTCTCAGAATGCAGCATTCCCACCTGCAGAGTAATGGATTCGGTGATGAGTTGGATGGGGCGTGGTAAGAGACCCCCATCCACGGCAGCAACAGACAAGGGTACAGCCAGAGGTTTGGTGGGGATGCGGTATTTCTCTACCAGGGACTGTGAAATAAGATTCCCGGCTGCTCCAGAGTCAAGTTGGGCTAGTTCGAAATAACGGTTCTCCCCGCAGACGATTGAGACTGACAACAGCAGAGATGGAGAGGATTTATTCTTGTCTAGGTCGACCTCTCTGAGCGAACCTAGACACAGGCGTTTCCCGACCTCTCCGGGCAGGCACGGATCCGGTGCTCCTTACTGCCACAGTAGAAGCAGCTCCCCTCGGCACGGCGTAAGTCCTGACGGGTTTTGAGCATCTTGGTCTGGTCGACCTGCATAGGCTCAGGAGAGTGTACCTGGGTAGAGACGGAGGGAGTGACGGGTTTCTGAAAAGTAGGAGCTAGACGTGGTAACCTCCTCTCACGGGTGACCTCTTTGGCACGCTCCTGGAACCGTAGGTCAATCCGGGTGGCAAGAGTTATTAGGTCATCGAGAGTGGTAGGAATGTCCCGACCGGCAAGTTCATCTTTAATACGGCCGGACAGACCCTCCCAGAAGACGGATACCAGAGCGTCGTTATCCCAGGCCAGCTCCGAGGCAAGGGTACGGAACCGTATGGCATATTGGCCCACGGTGAGACCTCCCTGACGGAGGCGTAGCAGTGATGATGCGGATGAGGTCCTCCGTCCGGGTTCGTCGAAGACTTTCCGGAAAGCCGTGAGAAAAGCAGGCAAGTTGGACACCAGGGGGTCTCCTCTCTCCCATAGAGGATTTAGCCAGGCCAGGGCCTCCCCGGTGAGATGGGACATGATGAATGCAATTTTGGCCCGGTCGGAGTTAAACTGGTGAGACAATAGTTCAAAGTGCAGGGTGCACTGATTTATGAAGCCCCGAGCCTGGGCGGAGTCGCCTCCGAAGCGAGGAGGTGCAGAAAGCCGGGGTCTGGGGTAAGATACCATGGTATTAGTGGGCAGCGGAGCTGCCGGATTGCGAGACATGGCACAGGCGGAGGTTGCTGGTGGAGCAGTCAGAGTGTCCAGGCGAGTATTGACATTCCGCAGGTGATGGACTCCTGTTGGGACCTTTGACGGGACAGTTCATGACACAGGTCCGAGAGCGAGGGAGCTTGGGTGCCACCGGGTTCCATGGCCCGAGCAAACTGTAACGGGTCTGGGAGGCGGAACCTCTGAGCTACTATACAAGGGGGCGGTCCTTGTAAGGGAGCGGGTGGCGACGGCGGAGCCTCCGGGTAGGCTAGCAGACAGGTAGCAGATGAGCGCTCCCAGGTGAGCGGGCAGGAGTCACTGGACAGGCAGGTGGTCACAGCACGTGACGGCAGAGCCTCCAGGTAGGCTAGCAGGCAGGTAGCAGATGTGCGCTCCCAGGTGAGCGGGCAAGCTGGTCCATAGACAGACTGACAGGAGTTGGAAGGCAGACCGTCGGACCTCAGGCAAGCAGGCAGGTGGCTGATGTGCGCTCCCAGGTGAGCGGGCAGGCTGGTCCTTAGACAGACTGACAGGAGTAGTAAGGCAGACCGTCGGACCTCAGACTAGCAGGCAGGTAGCAGATAATCAGGCAGGAATAAGTCAGCAGGCTGGCAGGAATCAGGCAGGTAACTGACAACGGGACCTGAGGGCTGAAGCAGAGTAGTGAACAGTGCAACAACATTGCTCGGGCACCTCCATTTTGGAGGAGGTGCCTTATATATGGTGAAGTCCTCCGGCCATTGGCCGGGGACTCCTTAGGACGGCGCGCGCGGCCCCTTTAAGAGGGAGGGAGAGCGCGCGCGCGCCCTAAGCACAGTGGCCGGGAAGGAGCGCGCGCTGCCAGCAGAGCGGGAGGAGGACGCCGGGCACGGAGCAGAGAGGTGAGGGGAACAGCGTCCCTGCCTAGCAGAGGGCAGGGACGCCGGCGCTACAGTATGCCTCATTGTAAACTAGCATTGTGATGTATGATCCCTCCCCTGCGGATCCCCAGTAGAATAACAATATAGACATTCTTACCTTGCCCTCCTTTATATTGGCCTTACACTGGAGGAAGTACCAGTACGGAGTGTTTCTTCTTCCCCTGTACCTATTATGAGTGGGTTGTGTGCCCCCAGTAATGTCCTCACCCTCTTCATATCTCAAGTCCTGGACCTCTGGAGACGATTTCTTAAACACAGTTCTTGAGGAGTATGTCTTGGACAATGTCCCAAAGTTGTCCTCCTCTGATACCGGTGAATTATGACCACGACCGGCATGGTGGGAGATAGTCCTGAATCGCAGTACTCTCTGCTGGGATCACAGCCGATGCGTTGCTGGAGTCCGGTAAGGAGTCAGACAAATCTGTCTGCACATGGGTTGTACTGTTATTAACCATCCTGATGCCAGGGAGTAAGATGGCAACTTAGCGAGGATCTGCAGCATGCCCATGGTAGATGGCGAGCAATGGTCTTCAGGCAGCTGAAACAATTCACAAAAATAAAAATACATCAGCTCTAAAGAGCACGGCTGCTCCGTGGTCAGTAATGTCGCCTTACTGCACTGAAGTGGTGCAGACATACACAGTATATAGTGGGTGTACATATCCAGGCACAACCTAGAAGGAGGTAGATACATACAATCTACATACTGTATATATATATAATTATATACACAGTGGGGGAAATAATTATTTGATCCCCTGCTGTCTTTCTTAGTTTGCCCACTGACAAAGACAGGAACAGTCTATAATTTTAATGGTAGGTTAATTTTAACATTGATAGAATATCCCAAAAAAAATCAAGAAAATCACATTGTATAAATTAGATACATTTTTTTGCATTTTGCAGTGAGAAATAAGTATTTGATCCCTCTGGAAAACAACACTTAATATTTGGTGGTAAAACACATGTTGGCAGCACAGCAGTCAGACGTTGTTTGTAGCTGATGATGAGGGTTGTGCACATGTCGGGAGGAATTTTGGTCCACTCCTCTTTGCAGATCATCTCTAAATCATTAAGATTTTGAGGCTGTTGCTTGGCAAATCGGAGATTTAACCCCCTCCATAAGTTTTCTATGGGATTAAGGTCTGGAGACTGGCTAGGCCACTCCATGACCTTACTGTAGTTCTTTTTGATCCACTCCTTTGTTGCCTTGGCTGTATGTTTTGGGTCATTGCCTTGCTGGGAAGACCTAGCCACGACCCATCTTCAATGCTTTTACCGAGGGAAGGAGGTTGTTGGCCAAAATCTCGCGATACATGACGCCATCCATCTTCCCTTCAATACGGTGCAGTCGTCATGTCCCCTTTGCAGAAAAGCACCCCCAAGGTATGTTTCCCCCACCATGCTTCACGGTTGGAATGAAGTTCTTAGGGTTGTACTTCCTTCTTCCTCCAAACACGGCCAATTGAGTTAATGCTAAAGAGCTCAATTTTTGTCTCATCTGACCACAGCACCTTCTCCCAATAACTCACAGAATCATCCAGGTATTCATTGCCAAACTTCAGATGGGCCTGCACATGTGCCTTCTTGAGCAGGGGGACCTTGAGGGCACTGCAGGATTTTTAACCTTTAAAGCGTAATGTGTTACCAATGGTTTGCTTGGTGACTGTGGTCCCAGCTGCCTGGAGATCATTAGCAAGTTCCCCCCGTGTAGTTTTAGACTGATCTCTCACCTTCCTCATGATCAAGGATACCCCACGAGGTGAGATTTTGCATGGTGCCCCAGATCAATGTCTATTGACAGTCATTTTGTATTTCTTTCATTTTCTTACAATTGCACCAACAGTTGTCTCCTTCTCACCCAGAGTCTTACTTATGGTTTTGTAGCCCATTCCAGCTTTGTGCAGGTCTATGATCTTGTCCCCGACATCCTTAGAAAGCTCTTTGGTCTTGCCCATGTGGTAGAGGTTAGAGTCTGACTGATTAATGGAGTCTGTGGACAAGAGTCTTTTATACAGGTGACTATGTAAGACAGCTGTCTTTACTGCAGGTAACGAGTTGATTAGGAGAGTCTAACTGGTCTGTAGCAGCCAGAACTCATAATGGTTTGTAGGGGATGAAATACTTATTTCTCACTGCAAAATGCAAAAAAAAATTATCTAATTTATACAATGTGATTTTCTTGATTTTTTTTTTTTTTTTTTGGGGGGGGGGGATATTCTATCTCTCAATGTTAAAATTACCCTTAAAATTATAGACTGTTCATGTCTTTGTCAGTGGGCAAACTTAGAAAAACAGCAAGGGATCAAATATTTATTTCCCCCACTGTGTATGTGTATATATATCTGTAGCTTTGTCGCCATAAAAAGATGGGGGCTCGGACACATTTCTTGCACTTGGGCCCCAAGCTGTTAATGTCCACCCCTACTTTTTTCAACCTATGTAACTATGTAGAATGCACATTAGGAAAATGCTTGAAATGCAATTCCCAATAATATTATTTTACAAGTAATTTCCTCTTTTTTTTTTTTCTTTGTAAAGTGCTAGTTATAAACCCAATCTCTGGATCTAGAAAGTGCTAAACACTCATGACAAACTTGCACGTTTAATTTGTAATCTGTATTTCTTATGGTGCCTAAGGGAAGCAATAATGATAAGGCCCCTGCTTGGTAACAAGTGCAGTTATCTGCCTCTATAACAATAGCAAATTACCAATGATGAAAGGGTTAATACTTGTGCCCTGCATCAGTAATAGACCCTGTAGTCACCATGACAACTGTTATGAGGTCATAAACCAGTGTCATAAAGAAGATTCCATAAAAGAATTCCGCGCTGCCACGATCAGCGCCATTACTGATGCGCCTGAGGACCTTGAGCTTGACCACCCACGTAATGTGCCAAACTTGGTGTAATTTGGAGGTTCTAGCAGGGAAAGGGGTTGTCTGCTTTAGACACCCCTAGGGCATGGGAAGGTAACAAAGGGGGGTCCCTAGACCAGGATCCCCTTCTGTTACCCTCTATATAGAGCAGCTCTCCTTTGGGAGTTCATGGACTGATCTATGACTTTAATGGGTGATAAATTGGGAGGGATTATTTATCCTATTAGGGATTAGGCATAACGAACTGTAACCAAATGTCCAATTTTTTGAGAGGCGGACCTGGATCTGTAAGGGAGAAATTATACATCCACCTGGCCAATCAGATCAACCAAATTCGCTCCATCAATCAATGTGGTGACAGATATTGCAGCCAGATCTCTCCCACATCCGCTTTATCACATTTATAGTGTGTATTTGTTATGTCATTCTCTGTAAATCTGGTAAAATGTACAAATTGTACAATTCTGCAGTTACATCTGTTATATATTGGCACAAACTCTCTAAGCCCAATGGAAGGGCAGCCCTCCATCCATGGTTCCATAGAGGTTTCCTCCACAGGGGGTTTTCCTCTCCTGAGTGCTGGAGGGTGACTCTTCGTGAGTCGGGGGTTGTGCTATTTTCGGTGTCATGTAAATTTAAATAAAATTTTGATCATTTGACACCTAATTGCAATGCTTCGTGTATTTATTTTGTGTGCTTCTGTCTGATTAATTTTGTTTGGGGGACGGGGTCTATCACATACGGCTGGACATCTGCCGGCTGCACAGATCCCAGTAAGCACATTTTGCCCCAGGGGTCGCCCCTGCTCTGATGAGGATGGTGAAGAGGAGACAAACATTACAGCACAACTCCTGGACGCATGCTCTCATCATTGGATAAAAGAATTGTATTACAGCAGTATAAGCAGATTACTCATCTATTCGTGTAATTTCCGTAGTCTTCAATGGAGAAGGCTGCAAGCAAGATGGTCTATAGGAACAGAGGCTACACAGAATCTTCTTTATCCTGATAGGTGATGGTTCAGTGTCATGTAAATTTAAATAAAGTTGAGAACGTTTGACACCTAATTGCAATGCTTCATGTATTTATTTTGTATGCTTCTGTCTGATTTTGTTTGGGAGTCGGGCTCCATCACATATCACTGAGTGACACGTCTGACATCTGCCGGCCGCAGTTTTGCCCCAGGGGTCGCCCCTGCTCTGGGGAGTATGATGGGGCAGAGAAGATAAGCATTACAGCACAGCACCTGCAAGTGAGCGCTCATCCTCAGAATAAGGACTTATATTACAGGATTACAAGCAGCTTCCTCGCCTCATTCACACAGGGAGTATTTTGGGCAGTAATTTACATTAGTATTTGTAAGCTAAAAACCAGAGGGGAACAAACACAGAGAAAAATAATAACTGAACCACTCTCACCTCTTCTGTGTTTTGGATCCTCTCGTGGCGTCTGTTAACAAATACTGATGCAAAATATCGCCATGTAAAAGGGCCCTAAATCCTTACTGACTGATTGGACAATTCTTTACAAAAAAACAATATAAGCCTCACCATGCATTTAATCCATCCTGCTGCTCATATCTTCTGGGCTCAGACCCACAATGCCGTGACTCTCGGCCAGTGTACATAAGGAGAAAATGGGAAAAGTCTCCAATAAAAAATAATTCTCACTTTATTGGTGCAAAATATTAAAATATATAAAAGTCCATGATAGCGGAGACGCAATCTCGACGCGTTTCTGGTTACGCCCTTAGTCAGTGATCCTGTTGTCATGACAACCCGCGCCTCCAGGTATCCCAGCGACGGTGGCCTGCTTAGACCGAGCTAGGAGCATGGTCTCAGAGGCTTCTATCACTGTAACACTGACAGGTAGAATTCATTGCAATGCTTTATAACAGCGATTATACTAATAAAAGCTAGTCCCATAGAGGGACTAAATGAAAAAGTAAAAAAAAGAATGTGAAAAAATATAAAAAAAACCTAATCAAAAAATAAATAGAAAAGAAAATGAAAATAATGTTATATCAATAAATGGGTAAATTCATACAAAAACTAAAATAAACCAAAAAGGTCCACATATTTGTTATCATCACGTCCATGGCCTATAAAACGATCACACTACTTAACGCCTTCAGTGAACACTGTAAAAAAAAAAACTATTCTTTTTCATCTTACCACCAAACAAAGAGTGGAATAAAACACGATCAAAAAGTTGAATGGAAATAGAAATGGTATAGCTGAAAACTAGTGACGAGCGAGCACTAAAATGCTCGGGTGCTCGCTGCTCAAGTCAAGCAAATTGGAATACTCGGCTGCTCGGTCCAAGTAACGAGCCCAATGTAAGTCTATGGGAAACTCCAGCATTCTTTCGGCGGCCCCCCCCCCCCGGTGGTCTGCAGAGGGCCTAAAAATTGCCCAAATCGATGGGAACAGTACTAAAATGACATGGGAACAGCATGGGGAAGACTCCTGGAAGCATTTCTGACTCCCAGGTCAATAATATCAACAATGTTGTCAGAGGTATTAAGCCACTTTTACAGACTCACAATAAAACATACAAAAACTAAACCAAAATGGATTTTCCTGGGAAATATGTTAAGGAACATTCTTTCCAGGGTAATGACTTGTATATAAGGCAAAATAAATAACCAAAAACAAAAATGCTCCTTCACACCTTGGGCTATGTTCACACATAGCGTTTTTGATGCGTTTTTTTGCATTTTTGCATTGCTTTCAACCGTGACAAATGCATTCACCGGGAAATGGCATTTTAACATTTTACAACCTTATCTGGCCATGTGGTGTGTGAAACATCATCAGACACATCCTGTTTCATTTATGAAGTAGGGATTGTGAAAGTCACAAACACTGTTTTTACTGCCTTACTATTCTTAAAGGGCCAGCAGTCGGCTATGCTTTGTTGTTCCCATTATTAAAGAGTGGGTCTCCTATACTGTTATTGCATATGCAGTGACTGCAAGGGCTGCCAAAAATTTGGACGCAACCCAATACCTCTTTGAAGAGACATAGAGGAGGGTCTCAGTAAAAAAAAAATATTCCCATTATAAAGGAGTGGGTCTCCTATAGTGGTAATACCCATGCTGTGACTGCAAGGGCTGCCAAAATTTGGGAAAAACCCCACTAACAATTTAAAGACACATAGAGCTGGGCCACAGTAATGACATGTTCCCATTAGAAAGGTTAAGGATCTGCTATACAGTTATAGGGTATGCAGTGAGTCCAACAGCCGCCAAAATTTGGGAAAAACCCCACTAACAATTTAAAGACACATAGAGCTGGACCACAGTAATGACATGTTCCCATTAGAAAGGAGAGGGTCTCCTATCCAGTTATAGGGTATGCAGTGAGTCCAACGGCTGCCAAAATTTAGAAAAAACCCTATTACCAATTTAAAGACACATGGAGCTGGGCTACAGTAATGAGTACGACATGTTCCCATTAAAAAGGAGTGGGTCTCCAATACTATTTGCCTATGCAGTGAATGCAAAGGCTGCCAAAAATTACGAGGCACTCCAATGCCCCTTGCAAGAGATGTAGAGTTTGGAGGGCCTCCTGAAAACAATGTTCCCATTATTAGGAAGTGGGTCTCCCATACTGTTTGCCTATGCAGTGAATGCAACGGCTGCCAAAAATTACGAGGCACTCCAATGCCCCTTGCAAGAGATGTAGAGGTTGGAGGGCCTCCAGAAAACAATGTTCCCATTATTAGGAAGTGGGTCTCCCATACTCTTTGCCTATGCAGTGAATGCAACGGCTGCCAAAAATTTGGAGGAACTCCAATGCCCCTTGCAAGAGACGTAGATACGGTGATATGGTAGTGATATGGAGGAGGATGTGAAGGATGAGGAGAAGGAGGAGGACAAGAGCAAATAGACAAAATCAGGAAGCGTATACCCATGTCTGGGTGTGAAGACAGAGGTGCATGGGAATACAGTTAGACCTCCCCAAAAAAGACACTGTATTTGAGTTTATGTTACGCTGCTATCATTCAGTGATGTTGAGAAGTCTGGCCCAAACCTTTGATAATTTTTATGAGTCAGCCTGTCAGCATTTTCAGTTAACAGCGGCAGGGCAGGCCAGGACCTCCAAGGTGTATAGAGCCAGTTCATGCCACGAGTCCAGCTTGGATACTCAATAATTATAAGGCACAGAGGAATCAAGGACTACGTTGGCACAGCCGGCAAGGTACTCCCTCACCATCTTCCGAAACTTTCCCCTCTTTGGGAGAGTACCCCGTGCCTCAGGACCTGTGCGGTGGGAGGGTCTGAGAAAACTGTCCCAGAACTTTGACAGTGTTCCCCTGCCTCTGCTGGATTGAATTTGTGTCTCTCTCGCCTGTACTCCTTGGTTGTCAAACGAACTGTGACCTCTGCCGCCAGCGTTTTCAGATGGGAATTTTTTAAATGATTCCGCAACAAGAGCCTTCTCGTACTGCACCATTTTATTAGGCCTCTCCTGCAAGGGAATAAGAGACAGAAAGTTCTCCTTGTAGCGTGGGTTTAGAAGTGTCACCAACCAGTAAGGACTGTCATCCAAAGTTTGGACAAAGCAAGGATCAGGGGAAAGGCAGCGTAACATAAACTCAGCCATGCGTGCCAGATTGCTAACAGGCAAGACTTCTGTGTCCTCATCAAAAGGATGACTGACCATGCTCTTCATGACTGGAAGCCATGGGATTTTATGAGCTGTCCCTGGCCAAGGGTATAGATTGAGAAAAGTAGGGGTCCTAGGACTGAACCTTGAGGGACTCCAACAGAGAGGTGGGGGGATGAGGAGGTAGTGTGGGAGTGGGAGACGCTAAATGTGCGGTTGGAAAGGTATGAGGAGATCCAGGATAGGGCAGGGTCTTTGACTCCAAAGGAAGAGACGATCTGCAGTAGGAGGCAGTGGTCAACTGTGTCGAAGGCAGAGGACAGGTCAAGAAGAAACAGTACAGTGAATTGTCTGTTAGCTTTGTCTGTAAGAAAGTCATTAGTAATTTTTGTAAGGGCAGTTTTGGTGGAATGGTGGTGGCGGAAACCAGATTGTTGGTTATTGAAGAGAGATAGATGAGAAGTGAGAGGAAAGTTCAGCGTGAACGTGTTGCTCAAGGAGTTTGGAGGCAAATGGGAGAAGTGATATGGGGCGGTAGCTGGACAAGGCGGTTGGGTTGAGAGATGGCTTTTTGAGAATGGGAGTGATTGTGGCATGTTTGAAGGCAGGGTGGAAGGTACCAGAAGTTAGTGATAGTTTGAAAAGATGGGTTAGGGATGGGATGAGTGTGGGGGTGAGGTTGGGGGGGATGGGATGGGGTCGAGTGCACAAGTGGTGAGATGTGATTTGGAAAGGAGACGAGTGAGGTCTCCTTCCATGATGTTGAAAAGGGAGGTTATGGGGGAAGGGCAATGGTCTGGGAAACAAAGGGGTTGTGGTGGTCGGATAGTAAAGATTTGCCGTGTTTGGTCAATCTTGTTTTTGAAGTGTGTGGCGAACTCCTCAGCAGAGATGACGGAGGTCGGAGGGGACAGTGGTGGGTGGAGGAGAGAGTTAAAAGTGTTGAATAACTGTTTGAGGTTGTAGGATAAGGAAGATATGAGGGTTGTGAAGTAGGCCTGCCTAACAGAGGCGAGGGCTGATTTGAATGCGAGTGTTGTTGTTTGAATGCAGTGAAGTCATCTTGCGATTGTTTTTTCTTCCAACGCCGTTCCGCAACCCTGGACGCTTGCCGAAGCGGTTTAGTGAGGGTGTTGTGCCAGGGTTGCCTATTGACTTGTCGCACTCTGCCATGCACAAGAGGGGCGACTGAGTCAATAGCTGATGCGAGAGTGGCATTGTAGAAAGCAGTGGTGCTGACAGTGTCGTGGAGTAAAGATATGGATGTCAGTGGTAGAACAGAGTCAGAGAGTGTGTGAGTGTCTAGATATGCAAGGTTTCTGAGGGGGTGTGCTAGTTGCTGGACATGTGTGACAGGTGAGGAGGACAGGGATGAGAAAGTGAGTAGACGGTGGTCAGATAGGGGTAGGGGGGAGGTTGTGAGGTTAGATAGGGAGCAGAGTTGGGTGAAGAAAATGAGGTCTAGTGTGTTCCATCTGTGTGGGTGGCTGAGGAGGACCACTGAGTAAGTCCAAAGGATGAAGTAAGCGACAGGAATTTGGATGCTTTTGACTGGCGAGTGTCAGTGGGGATGTTGAAATCGCCCATGATGATTGTGCAATGTCAGCAGAGAGAAAGTAAAGAAGCCAGGTGGAGAATTGGTCAATAAAGGCAGTGACTGGGCCTGGAGGTCAGTATATGACAGCTACTTGGAAGGAGAGTAGATGAGGACAGAGTGGACTTCAAAAGAAGGGAGAGTAAGGGAGGGTAGAGGTGGGAAAGGGCTAAAGGTGCAGTTGGTAGAAAGGAGAAGACCCACTCCTTCGCCATGTCTATTACCAGGGCGAGGAGTGTGGGTGAAGTGGAGGCCACTGTAACACAGCGCAGCAGGGGAGGCAGTGTCGGAGGGTGTCAACCATGTCTCTGTGATGCCCAGGAAAAAGAGATAACGAGAGGTAAAGAGGTCGTGGACAAAATGGAGCTTGTTGCAGACATAGCGGGCGTTCCAGAGTGCTCCAAAGAGAGGGAGCAGGGTGGGTGGGCATCAGCGGCACGGGTTTTAAGTAGGAGAGGTTGCGGTAGTTTGCAGTTGGTTGGAAGCGATAGGAGGGGGTATTGGTGGGAGGTGTGAGCTGTTTGGGTCCAGGATTGGGAG
Organism: Phyllobates terribilis; assembly: GCF_046119375.1. Taxonomy (NCBI): domain Eukaryota; kingdom Metazoa; phylum Chordata; class Amphibia; order Anura; family Dendrobatidae; genus Phyllobates; species Phyllobates terribilis. The sequence continues at coordinate 413,232 of NW_027363648.1, forward strand.
ATATGTCGCCAGCAGTGAGGAGAAGCAGAGAGAGGGAGAGCAGGTGGGAGAAGGAGAGTGTCTGGCTTGTTTTATGTTTTGTTAGGATAGATCTGAGCTTGAGGAGCAGGTCTGCAGATGAGGTCAGGTGGGGAGGTAAGAGGGAAGGAGAGATGATTATTTGGTTAGAGGGTGCTGGGGTTTGAGGACAGCGAAGGAGAGTAAGGTTTAGTGGTGCCAAGAAACTAAGGGCGTATGTAAGTATAATGAAGGTTTAAGTGTGAATGAGAAAGAGAAAGAAAAGAGGATCATATCTCATTAGACTACCATTCACTGGTGTACACCACCATAATTATATCGAGTATAGACTGGGAAGGGAAAAGAGGAAAAGATGTGAATGGAAAATAAAATATAACGTTTATTGAAAATTACTATTAAAATAGATACATTTGTGCAAAACGTGCATTAATAAATGCATACAGGGTCACCAGCTTCCAAATGGTGACCCACAAAACCCGGTCCGTAGTGAGGTGGATAAAATAGTATTAGAAATGCCTAACCCAGCCCCTAATTATTGGGTCATGGCTGTATATTATACACCTAAATTAGCCCAATGAGGCCCTTAGAAAAAGCCGGTATACCGGCGAAACGCGCGTCAGGGACCGAGTCCCGTGTTCTGATAGTATAGGTGGATAGGGAAATTGATTATACCAATGAATAACAGTGTAACATTCTGAGCAACTCTGATTAAAGCTTCTCTGGCTAACCTGTGATCCATATCCATCTTTTCCTCTTTTCCCTTCCCAATCTATATTTGATTGAGAAAGAGAAACTAAGCACAATTAGTAGATGGTCACTCGTACCTTCTGGTCACTTCTGGCCCATTTCTGGCTTATTTCTGATAAAAACCCTTAAGAGCTAGATGTGCAAAGCTGGTAGAGGCAGACCCCAAAAGACTTGCAGCAGTAATTGCAGCAAAAGGTGGTCCTACAAAGTATTGACTCAGGGGGGCTGAATACAAATGCACATCACAATATTCAGATTTATATTTTTAAAAGTAATTCTAAAACCATGTATCAATTCCTTTACACTTCACAAATACTTGCTACTTAGTGTTGGTAAATCACATAAAATCCCAATAAAATACTTTAAGTTCATGGGTGTAACATGAAAAAATGTGGGAAGGTTGACGGAAAGGTTCAGTGGAAAGGCGCTGTAAATGTTGTGGGGTGAAACATGAAAAAAAAAAGAAAAAAAGAACACACAATTTGCCATTAATGCTTTGGTCTTGTTACGGCATTCACAGTGCAGTAGCAATGATATGTTAACTCCTTTCATGTCAGTACTAGTGATGAGCGAGTAGGTTTCATTAACTCTTTCTGTGAGCATGCTCGTGTGCTCGCCGAGTATTTTGGTGTGCTTAGCATTTCTTTTAATGTCGCTGCGCCTGCAAGTGTCACGGCTGTTAGACAGCTGTGATACATGCAGAGATTGCCTGTTTGACAGGCAATCTCTGCATTTGTCACAGCTGTGGGATAAATAATGTGATATTTTAACATTATTTCGTCACTCTTGGGGCCTTGAACATGTAACTGATCCATTCAGTGAGTGTGCAGGTGTCGAAATAAAGTCATCCGTTTCGGACAGCCCCTTTATTCCTCCATCCTGTTATATATTTTTTGTTATATACAAATTGCTAGTCATTTTAAAGGGAATCATAAAATGAAGATAATCCAGCTCAACGAACCGTGAATAGGCTCTTTTTCACACAAAGTGCGTAACAGAGTACAAGGTCAGCATTACAGCCAGAAGGAATGCGACGTCAACGCGTTTCAGGTGACAGATCACCCTTAGTCATGACTTATCTGCAGACATCGGGCTAATCTCCAGGTTAATAGCGTTAGGAAGGTGACTGGCTGCCATCCCGAGAATGAGCACAAGGGAGAAAATTAACTTTATTCCTCCTGTGAGTCGCCAGCTTTCAGTCATGCAGGTGTGCCTTTTGTCACCAATCTGTACACAGTAAGCAATGGTTGTAAGCACGCCCCAGCCCTTTGACTGACAGCTAGCTCTACAGTGCATCAGTGCAGAGCCACCTGTCAGTGGAAGTTCCAGGGCGTGCTTACTGCCACTGCTCACATTGTATGGAGTGGTGAATAAAGGCACGCCCTGCATGACTGAAAGCCGGCGGCTCACGGCAGGAATAAAGTTCATTTACTCCCATGTGCTGCACATTCAGTATAGTGGCCAAGCACTTCCTAATGGTATTACCCTGCAGATTAACCCTACATCAGCAGGTTAATAGCGTTATCCAATGTGACAGGTTCCCTTTAACTTAAAGGATCATGTTCACAACAGGAAAAGTCTTCAAACGCTTGTTTCTAATCTATTACTAGTTATTGGCCTTCTTGGTTGATGGCGTGTGGTGTGGAGTATTTTTACCGAATACAAGTTTCCATTTTGATAAAAAACAACACATTTTTACCGACATGGAGGCGAATTCCCTCCTCTTCACCAGCCTCCATTATTGGTTTTATCAGATCGTATACTCACTTTATCAAAGTTTAGTGGGTACTGTGCTGCAAACTCCAGCTGACGGACCACCACTTCATTAGGAGCCACGTTTCTGTTCCTCATGTCCCGCAGAATATTGGTCAAGTAGACGTCATCTAACCTCTTTATGGCCGCATTAATCAATGTGCTGTATACATTGATATTTGGGTGGAATTTCAAAGCCATGCCCCTTCTTTCAAAGCCATGCCCCTTCTTTCAAAGCCATGCCCCTTCTTTCAAAGCAATGCCCCTTCTGTCAAAGCCATGCCCATCTTTCAAAGCAATGCCCCTTCTTTCAAAACCATGCCCCTTCTTTCAAATCCATGCCCCTTCTTTCAAAGCCATGCCCCTTCTTTCAAAGCAATGCCCCTTCTTTCAAAGCCATGCCCCTTCTTCAAAGCCATGCCCCTTCTTTCAAAGCCATGCCCCTTCTTTCAAAGCAATGCCCCTTCTTTCAAAGCCATGTCCCTTCTTCAAAGCCATGCCCCTTCTTTCAAAGCCATGCCCCTTCTTTCAAAGCCATGCCCCTTCTTCAAAGTCATGCCCCTTCTTTCAAAGCCATGCCCCTTCTTCAAAGCCATGCCCCTTCTTTCAAAGCAATGTCCCTTCTTTCAAAGCAATGCCCCTTCTTTCAAAGCCATGCCCCTTCTTTCAAAGCAATGCCCCTTCTTTCAAAGCCATGCCCCTTCCTCAAAGCCATGCCCCTTCTTTCAAAGCCATGCCCCTTCTTCAAAGCCATGCCCCTTCTTTCAAAGCAATGTCCCTTCTTTCAAAGCAATGCCCCTTCTTTCAAAGCCATGCCCCTTCTTTCAAAGCCATGCCCATTCTTCAAAGCCATGCCCCTTCTTCAAAGTCATGCCCCTTCTTTCAAAGCAATGCCCCTTCTTTCAAAGCCATGCCCCTTCTTCAAAGCCATGCCCCTTCTTTCAAAGCAATGCCCCTTCTTTCAAAGCAATGCCCCTTCCTTCAGAGCCATGCCCCTTAATTCAAAGCCATGCCCCTTCTTTCAAAGCCATGCTTAGAAACAATTAGGCAGATATCTAAAAGTGTAGTTTCTATATGAATCGGTTGGAACTGTGGCGCCCCTGAGGGTTCAGTCGCCACATGGGTACTGCACCTCAGACCGAGGTGTGGTATCTCCTCTCCGAGGTAAGGATGGAGCACCACACGGGACCCAGCCTCAGAACTCAACACTACACCACTCCTGTCCTGTGGGGGGCTTATATGCACCAGGGTGCTGCCCCAGCCGGGATAAAGGAGATGGGGGGGGACCAAAGATAGGGGGAACCATGTAGTGGGTGAGGGTGGAGGACACACTTTTAGGTTACACTTACTGATACATCTATATATATATATATATATATAATCGTCTTATCCCGTCTGTCTGTCTGTCTGTCTTTCTGTCTGTCCTGGAAATCCCGCGTCGCTCATTGGTCTGGCAGCGGCCAATCAGCGCCGCGGGATTTCTGAAAAAAGATGGCGGCCGTTAGCGGCTCATCTGCAGGACGGAGATGCAGCCGGGAGATGACCGGCGCGAGGCGCTCATCTCCCGGCCGGTAGCAGCAGAAGGACCCCAACCGCCGGCGCCGCTGACCTCCATGCGGAAGGGAGGACCGGGGAGCGGCGCTGCAGGTCGGGATACTTCTGCTGCGAGCAGTCGCTCATGTCCCGGGTTCTCGGAGCGGAAGTAGCCGCACAGGCAGCGACGCTCCCCGGTCCTCACCAATACGATTCGATGATTGGTCTTCGGCCGCGACCAATCACTGATCTTGCCGCTAAAGTTAAACACTGCTGTGCTGATTGGTTGCCAACGCTGCCCGCAGTGTTTAAATTTCTCTGCAAGAACTGTGATTGGTCGCGGCCGCTATTTAAATGTGGCACCCAAATCGGTGATTGGTCGCGGGCAGCGTCCGCAAACAATCAGCACAGCAGTGTTTAAATTTCTCTGCAAGATCTGTGTTTGGTCGCGGCCGCTATTTAAATGTGGCGCCCAAATCGGTGATTGGTCGCGGGCAGCGTCGGCGACCAATCAGAGATTTTTGACACAAATGTCCGGTCCTTAGTAACACCATGCGGCTACTGTCGGGAGATCAGCGGCTAGGGTGTGAAGGGAGGACCGGGGAGCGGCGCTGCAGGTCGGGATACTTCTGCTGCGAGCAGTCGCTCATGTTACGGCATCTCGCAACGGAAGTATCCGCACAGGTAGCGACGCTGATATCCATGCGGAAGGGAGGACTGGGGAGCGGCGCTGACATCCATGCGGCTAGGGTGTGAAGGGAGGAACGGGGAGCGCCGCTGCGGGTCGGGATACTTCCGCTCCGAGAAGCCGGGACATGAGCGACTGTTCGCAGCAGAAGTAACCGCACAGGCAGCCGCTCCCTGGTCCTCACCAATACGATACGCTGATTGGTCGCGGCAGGAGGGCGCGACCAGAAATTCGCTGTCCGCTCCTTAGTAACATGGCACGCGAGATTTAAAACCCGCTTCTATGATTGGTCGCGGACGCCGCCCGCAACCAATCACAGATTTTCGCGCCAATTTTAAACACGCTCTCCGGCCAATTACCGCAACATTTCAAATAGCTACGCCACCTTCGGGAGATAGCAGGGCTAACTCCGCCCATGTGGTCATGTGACTCACAAACTGCTCATAACGTACTGAGCAGGTTTTCTCACTCACACTGTGCGAGGGACTTCAGTCACACTGTGCGAGGGACTTCAGTCACACTGTGCGAGGGACTTCAGTCACACTGTGCGAGGGACTTCAGTCACACTGTGCGAGGGACTTCAGTCACACTGTGCGAGGGACTTCAGTCACACTGTGCGAGGGACTTCTGTCAGGTTTACTGAACACGTTCTGCCAGTGACAGCGCGCTAAAGAGATACTTCTTTACACTTCCTGTTTTATAATGGGTCGTAAGCGAAAATACGCCACGGAGGAAGACAGAAAAGCAGCAGAAGCAGCAAGACAACGACAACGTCGAGAGCAACAGACACCACAACATACTGCCGCCAGACAAGCCCAGGATGCGGAATCTCACCAAAAACGCCGGGAACAGGAGACACCGCAACACACTGCCGCCAGACAAGCCCAGGATGCGGAAGCTCACCAAAAACACCGGGAACAGGAGACACCGCAACACACTGCCGCCAGACAAGCCCAGGATGCGGAAGCTCACAGAAAACGTCGGAAACAGGAGACACCACAACACACTGTCGCCAGACAAGCCCAGGATGCGGAATGTCACAGACAACATCGGGAGCAAGAGACAACACAACACACTGGCGCCAGACATGCCCAGGATGCGGAATCTCACAGACAACGTCGGGAACGGGAAACACCGCAACACACTGCGGCTAGACAGGAACACGATGCGGAATCCCATAGACAATGTCGGCTTCATGAATCTCCAGAATCTAGGACAAACCGAGAACAACACGATCGACAAATTTATCAAAAAAGAATGCTCTACCAACTAAGGCAAACCCAGCAGAACATTCAAAAACTTGCACGTTACTTAACAGACAATGAAACTATAATTATTCAACGCTACTGTGGGAAGATGAATGTAGTTTGTTCAAAATGTGACTCTCTGAATTTCATAGAGGAAAAACCATCTGACAATCAGTTTACTCAATGCTACCAAAAAGGAAAATTGATGCTACCAAGACGTCACTACTCAGATCTCTTTGAGCAGTTGATGAAAGGAACGCATGAACACAGTATAAATTTTATGGAAAATATCAGAAGTATCAACAGTTCTCATGCGTTTGCTTCATTTGGTGCCAACATTGCACCGCCCCCTGGATTAGGACTGAATTGTTTTAAAATTCATGGCCAGATCTACCACCGCACTGGAACACTTCACCCAGAACTAGGACAACCACCAACATTTGCACAATTATACATCTTTGATCCAAATGAGGCTACAGAACAAAGGATGAACCGAAAAGAAAATGAAAAGTGTAATGCAGAACTGATGAACCTAATTGCCGCACATTTACAAACAATCAGCCCATTTGCTGCCGCATATCGCATGCTAAAAGACGTTGAAGCTGAGGAGGAACAGAGAGCTATACAAAATGGGACGGAAATGCCTTCTATTATCATGGCCATTAAACAAGAACGTCAACAAGATCCCCGATGTTACAACAAACCACGTGTAAGTGAGGTCGCAGTTGTTTTTCAAAACGATGATGGAGAGCCTCCTTTTCAAAGATATATATTAGTCCATCTTAAGCCAGACAAAAACAACCCTTTCGTTCCTAAAACACAACGTATTAGCATTTTGCACAGCAACCTTGATGCTCTTCTGTATCCGCTATTCTTTCAAAGCGCTGATCAAGGGTGGCATGAAAACCTACACCAGCAAGGAACTTCAAGAAGAATTACACAACTACAGTACTACAGTTTTCTTCTGTCTGTGCAAAATTACTACAATCCTATTTTAAACGGTGGGAAACTGACACAACAGTACTTAGTCGACGCATACGTTAAAATTGAAGCTAATCGGCTCAATTTCATACGAATGAACCAAAAACAACTTAAAGTTGAAGACTACTGCGTTCTTCAAGAACATTTGCAAAAACAATCCATTCAAAAAGGAATTCCAATTGGAAAAACAGTAATTCTCCCGTCGTCCTTTGAAGGTAGCCCCCGCAACATGCAACAGCGTTATCAAGATGCAATGGCAATAGTAACAAAGTATGGAAGACCTGACATTTTTTTTTAACAATGACCTGTAATCCTAAATGGCCGGAAATAGCAGAAAATCTACAACCCTGGCAGCAAGTTGAACACAGGCCGGACTTAGTTGCACACGTATTTCGACTAAAACTCAGCAGTCTTTTTAAAGACATCAAAAATAGGCTTTTTGGAACAGTCGTAGCAATGGTACACGTCATAGAGTTTCAGAAACGAGGTCTCCAACATGCGCATAAACTAATTATTTTAGACGCGGATTCCAAGTTTCGCACGGAGGACGAAATTGACAACACAGTGTGGGCTGAAATTCCTAACCAAGAAAAGTATCCTGAATTGTATAATATTGTAATCTGTAATATGGTTCATGGCCCATGCGGTGTAGCAAATCCAAAAAGTCCATGCATGGAAAACGGAAAGTGTACAAAAGGGTTTCCAAAGCAGTTGAAACAGCACACTGTTAAAGATTTGGACGGCTACCCATCCTACCGGAGACAACTGATTGATAACATTGTACACAACAAAAAGATTATAAATAACTCATGGATAGTTCCATACAACCCGTACTTATTAAAAAGCTACAACTGTCACATCAACGTTGAAATCGGCGCTTCAATAAAAAGTGTTAAATATCTTTTCAAGTACATCTACAAGGGGCATGACAAAGCTAACGTCGAAATACAACAAAAAACAGTCAATCACGATGAATCATCACGGTTTGTTGACTCAAAATATGTCAGTGATCCAGAAGCTGCTTGGAGAATATTTGCGTTTCCCTTGCATTCACAGTCCCATGCCATTATACGTTTAGCTATTCATTTACCAAATCAACAGCAGCTTTATTTCTTTGAAAATGCTCAAGTCGAAGATTTCTCAAAAAATTTAAGCACAACGTCAACATTAATGGAATGGTTTTTGCTGAACCAACGTGACGAAAACGCAAGGCAGTATTTGTATCGAGAGATTCCAGAGCATTACGTTTGGAATAAAACTTGGAAGCCAAGAAAACGAGGACTTAGCAGAATAATTGGACGCATGTATACTGTTAGTGTCAAGGATCAAGAAAGATATTGCCTTCGGCTGTTACTACTGCATGTCAAAGGAGCTAGAAGTTACGAAGATTTGAAAACAGTTAATGGAGTATTGCACGATACATTTAAAGCTGCAGCTTTGGCTTTAGGACTTCTATTGGATGATACTATGTGGACACTTACTTTAGAAGACGCAGTTACCCTACATATGCCTAAGAAACTTCGTGAATTGTTCGCCTACATTTCTGTCTTTGGACCGCCTACAAATCCAGCTCAACTTTGGACAAATTTCAAAGAACATATAATTGAAGATTACTGCTTACGTCTTCACAACAAAAGTGGAAATTGTCAAAATTGCGAATCTTAAGCCATGCAAGATGTCCAAAATGTCCTACTACTGCATGGAAAAACGTTTTCAGACTTTATTTTGCCACAGCCTGCAAGTCAAGTTGCACAAATTCAAGAGTATGATGAAGCTTATGAATTATTGTTGGCAACAGAGAAGAAAAAATCCTTAAATCAACAACAACGGATTGCATATGATACTATTGTGAGCGCTTTAGAAAACCAAGCCGATCCAACGCCAAAAACGTCCTGGAGGCAGCGGTAAAACATACCTCTATGAAGTTTTAATGCATCACGTTAGAGGGTTGGGAAAAGTCGTATTGCCATCGGCTACAACAGGTATTGCAGTAAACCTTTTAAGAGGAGTTCGCACTATGCATTCACTCTTTGGGATACCAGTTCCAGTCAATGAAATCTCCGTTTCCAGAATCAAACAAGACACATTTGCAGGAAAACAGTTAAACAGTGCAAATCTTTTCATACTTGATGAGTGCACCATGGCACCCAAATATGCTTTGAGCTTAATTGACAGACTTCTGCATGAAGTTATGACTACAAATATTGCAGAAAAAATGAAATTTTTGTCCTTGGCGGAGATTTTAGGCAATGCCTTCCAGTTGTACCAAATGGAACAAGAACAAATATTATCGAGTCAACCTTAAAAATGTCAGACCTTTGGAAAGAGTTTAATAAACTCCAATTAATTAACAACATGCGATCTTCTGACCTAGAGTACAGCAACTGGCTTCTTAAACTTGGTAATGGTGAACTTAGCAATAAATATAACCTTGGAGAAGACATTATTGAAATACCAGAAGACATGTTGTGCACTGACTGCATCGTAAGTGATGTTTTTGGACAACGCGTTGAAATAGATATGAACGACCAAAGCAGTGTTGAGAGGGCCTCTTCCTATGCAATTCTCTGTCCCAAGAACGATGACGTAGCTCTGCTAAATTCATGTGTGATAGAATGCCTGGAGAGTATAAATTGTACAAAAGTGATGATTCGGTGGATGTCGACAATGAAGATGAACGAGAGCATTATCCAGTTGAATTTTTAAATAGTGTTACGCCATCAGGAATGCCATCCCACGGACTACAACTTAAAGTTGGAGCAATCGTAATATTGCTGCGGAATCTAAATACAAGAAATGGTCTATGTAATGGAACTCGCCTTATTGTTCCTGGACTCCATTCCCACATAATTCAAGCAACAGTGATCACTGGATCTGCAAAAGGAGAGGAAGTGTTCATTCCACGCATTGATTTATGTCCTTCAGACACCGGTCTTCCATTTAGGCTTCGACGTCGACAGTTTCCAGTAAAACCAGCATTTGCCATGACAATAAACAAGTCACAAGGTCAAACTCTACACCGTGTTGGCATATATTTACCGGAGCCCGTTTTTGGTCATGGACAACTCTATGTTGCATTTTCAAGAGTTAAAATGAGATCCAATGTCAAGGTGCAAGTTTTGGATACCCATTTACAAGGAAAGTTGCTTACAGATAGTCCAAAAGTATTCACCAAAAATCTTGAGTACAAAAATATTTTAGGTTGATATTGTTACGAAATATATTCTAGGGTCTTACTTCTTTTGTCCGATGATTTATTGTAAAATATTGTTACATATTCATGGAATAGTTTATATATTTTGATCATCTGTTTAATAATTTTGTTCAGTTGTATTAAGTTCTATAACCAATAATAGTTAATAATAAAGTATTATTTTGTGTATTCCTTGTATTATTCTTAAATCTTCATAGCGACATCTGCAGCATGTGCTACTAAAGTGAATGCAGATTTGTGCCTCTCCACGCACTTAGTCCCGGCGTGGAAAGCAGCGAATCTACAGACAGCAGCTAATCACAGCAGTATCTGAGAGCGCGTGCTGCGCCTCCGATCCTGCGAGGAGCTGCTGAAAACAGGACAGACAGCGCTGGAGCAGAGAAAAGGAAACAAGGGGAGGATTAGGGTTTAGTTTTTTAACTGTGCTGTGGAGATGGGAGAATGAGTAGGTCATACAAAACCAGGATAAGGGGGCCATACAAGCTAAGATGAGGAAGGCGTACAATCCAAAATAAGTCAGCCATACAAACCAGGATTAGAGGAATGACGGAGCCATACAAACCACATTGACAGACCGCGCTGTGGATGCTGGATGTGACACGATGGGGGATAACCCCGCCCACAGCCCGTCATTCACTGTGGTGCGCGGAACAGCAGACCCCTGGCTGCAGCCACAAATAGTCGTGATGTAAGCGGAAGCAACAGCCGGCTGCAGGCGGGACAATTACGTGCTGGCTGTGTGTCATCAGCGATGTTGTCACAAGCAGGATTGACAACATGACGTAATGACAAAATTCATTAGGGGCACCGAGGGGATACATTGTGAAGTTAATTAAAAGTAGTGCACAACCCATTTAAACACTGCTTCGCTGCTTAGTCGCGCCCGGTCAGCCGCATGCATATTCTAGAATACTCGATGCATTAGAATCGGGCCACCATCTAGTATTTAATACATGGCCATCTTAGGTTCACGGTCTTTGATTGTGATCTTCCTCGCTGATAGTGGCTTTCTGCTGGAACCTGCAGCTTGTTAAAGATACACGGTCCTCGTACTCTGGCCTTGAGACGAGGAGCGGGTTAGAGTTAACCGCTGTCTCTACCCGGTCAAGGTTCCTACCTAAGAAGGCCTTGAGGGGAGCGGAGGAGTAAAGCTCCACAGTAGTGTTGAGCCATCCCCGTAGTGTTCGAGTTCGGTTCGGTTCGTCGAACACCCGTATGTTCGCCGAACTGTTCGTCGAACACCTTCGAACACCGTTAAAACCAATGGCAGGCAAACAAAAACACATAGAAACACATAGAAAACACCTTCAAAGGTGTCCAAAAGCTGACAAACTGCTCAGAAGACACAACTAACACATGGAAAAGTGACAAGTACATATAGTCATGCGAAAAGAAAAGAGGTGGAGGAGTAAAAGGAGGGGGAGACACAGATATAAGCATGTCATGTCCTTCTAAAATCAAAAAAGTGAAAAGCCGACACGGCCAGTCCGTTCCTGCCTGTGCGACCTCCGTGTCGCCGGGTTTGTGCCAGAGACGCAGTGGACCCTGACGGCCAGCCCCCCTCTCCCAATACTGGTGCCTGTCCGCTGGTGGGTCGAGCGAGCCCCCCTGTGGTGGAGGCAGGTCTAAGCTTTTTAATTTAAATAGTCTCTCTAATTTGAATGAATACACTTTAAATCCTTTTACAAGGATCTATTGGAGGGCAAGTCTCATGCCAGCAGCCGCGTAATTCCAGCTCCAGTAGCGTCCACTAAAGCTACTGCAGTTAAAAAGCTTTTATAACGATCGAGCTCGGCGGTCCACCGCAAGGCGTCCTACCGCCAGTCCCAGCCCCTATGACTTGGGGTGCCTCCTGATGCTCTTCACTGAGTATCCCGGGGTCCCGAACCATTTCCTTTGAAAAAATTAAGTGTCCAAACTACAGGTGGTGTAGCTTGCTTAACAGCTGGGATAATCCGCTGACTAGCAGACACTGCTACTAGGCACAAAGTATTTCCTGGGCTAGATGCAGTTAAAAATTTGTAATTAGATACTCTCGTTGGATGCTGAGAAAGCATTCCAATATGCCCCTGAGATGGGCACGACAGTCCCTGTCCCTGGCTGGAGTGGGGGGAGGGAACACCGAGGAAGGGGAACCCTGTAGTGCAGGAGCAGGGAGGAAGCAGTTCCTGGGTGCATTGAGAAGGGAGTATAAAAGGTGGGCACCATCTTCGTTCAGTGCAGAGAAGTCTGAGCAGAAGTGACAGGGAGCAGGGGCTCTGCATGAGCTCTGCTCCGGAGGAGGGCCTAGGAACAGAGGCCCAGGCCTGGAAGAGGGAGAAGGAAGGAAGAGGAGCAGAGAAGGCTCCAGGAACGAGGAACGAAGGGATCCTAGGGGTGCGGACGGGCGAGTCGCCACCGCACGCCCGAATCCACCTGCGTGGAGGGGTCAGGCCAAAGGGGGAGACCGGTCCCCGAAACCAGTGGAGGCGGGAAACGACCCTCAGCTAGAAACCGGAGGCTGTGACATTTTATGTGGCGTAGCCCCTCGCTACACCCGCTAAGAAGGCACCACATAGGGTCAGGGAAACTGGCGCCAAGTTTACCAAGAGGAGGCCCGAGGCAGCCGGACAGAAGCGTTGGTAAGAAAGGCCAGACAAAGGACACACAAAAGGGGTCATGTGAAGTGCTCCAAAGTTATCTGAGAGTTGTCTGAGCCCCTCACCTGGTGAGCACAGTACGACGTGGGCAGCCGTTACCTGCAGAAGTGGTCTGGATAATAAGAACTGTGAGTAAAGGCCCTGGACTGCATCACTGACTCCGTGTCGCTACTGCTGCTGCCCTGCACCATCACCCCCATCCTCCGCATACACTGCCCTGAGGCTATACTCCTCCCGTGTGGAGTTATACTACGCTCTGCTGCACCCACACCAGCCTCAGCGGTCTGCCCTGCAGCGGCGGTTCACTCTGACCGCAATCCACGGGTGGCGTAGTCGGATATTTAAACATCAAAACCACATATATAGTTCCGCCACTGGTTTGACCGCCCTGAGCCACGGAACCGGGTCGCCGCCACGGAGACTACAACCACCAGCATCCACCAAAAAGGGTCCGGCTCCGGGTGTCCCAAGGCCCAGGGGGCGCATCAGAACATTTTCATCACCTTTCATAATCACCAATGGGACAAGGCAGGGATGTCCTCTGTCCCCTCTCTTATACATCCTAGTGACGGAGCACCTGCTCTCATCAATTCGCCATAACCCCAATATTAGGTGGATTGAGGTGGGAGGCACCGAGTACAAGTGCTCTGCATTTGCTGATGATGTCCTAGTATATATCACTCAATCACATATATCCATCCCTGCTGTTATGGCTGAAATAGATCACTTTGTTACATGGTCAAATTTTAAAATCAATGCAGCGAAGTCTGAGGCCCTCGATGTCTCCCTCCCCAAATCCATATAGAATTCCATCCAGTCCAACTTTCCCTTTGCCTGGCCCTCACAGGGTATCAAATACTTAGGAATTCCTATTCATAGAGACCTCTCCCGTCTATGTTATCTTAATTTTGGGCCCTTTATTGAACAACTCCATTCAGACCACGGTTGGCAAGTTAGAACTGTAAGATTCACTACGTGAACCACTGGTGTTTTGTGGAAAAGCACATGTACACTGTGTTCCAAATTATTATGCAAAAAGTGTTTAGGAGTGATAAGGGAAGAATTTGTTTGTTTGTCGGTTAAACTCATTGATGGTGATGTGTGTCAGGGCTCTTTATATCACTGTAAGCATAAATGTAAGATAAATTGACAGTCCTGCCTTCTATCCTTTGGAGAATTTAAGAATGAAAGTATGGATCCGATGATTGTGTTGTGGGTGTGTATCGGGATTGGTGTTTTTGGTCTGTTTTTCTGGTCGGCGTATAAGTCCTGGAAGGCTAGTAGTGGAATGGTTCAGAAACCTTTGTGGCCCATTGTCTAAGTGACCATTGTCTAAGTGACTGAGGAGTCTACTCTAAGTGAGGAGAACCCAAAAAAAAATGGGGAACCAAAATGCCAAGGAAGGCATTATAGCCAAAGACTTAGTGGTACGCAGAGAAGGGAAACAGGCACTGATTGGAATTGACAAAATATTATGTAAAGCGGGAATGAATGAGAATGGAGAAATGAATGGAGAGAAATGGAAATCCTTCTTTAACTGCTATCATGGATGGCTGAAAGATAAGGATCTGTTGAAGACAGTGGATGTATGGATGAATGCATGTGCTCATTTTAAAGGAAAAATTGAAGAATTAGGAGACGGACGTTACAGACTGACAAAAACCGGAGTGACAGATTTTTCTCCCTGTCCGCTCCCGACGTCACCCAGCTCACCCTCACCCCAGTACCAGAATTCTCAGGAACCCAATTGTTGGGTTTGCCCCAGATGTGGACAGCAGAACCCCTTGACAGTAGACATCTGTGTGGCATGTGGAGGACCGAGACCCCACCCAGCTAGTCTATTCCCAATGAGGACGGTAGTTGTGCGAGGAGCACCGGGAGCAGCAGCAGCAGCAGCGGGGGGGGGACGCAGTTGTTCCAGGTCAGAATGCTCGCACAATGTTAATGTATAGACCATGGAGTCCTTCAGAGCAGTTGGCACGGATCTCCCAGCTGCCAGACCCATCCCAGTCCCCTATGGGTTTCGCTAGAATGATCACCACCATACAGGATAATACCATGCCACTAGAATTGATCTGCAAGGGGTAATTAAGGGGAAATTGGCAGATGAAGCTCGGTATGACAGACTGACGGACGAAACTTATAAACAATATGACAATAGAACGGGCCCTGATGTAGCGGAGGCTAATGATGCAACAGCCGGGGTTCTGTACGTAAAAGCGTTGGTAAAAGCATGTAAAGATAGGCAAGCAGAAAAGCAAGTTACACTAGAAGATAGAGTGCAGGGGAAGGAGGAAGATCCTAAGGATTATTTCTATGCATTAAAGAAAACCTGGTCAGAAATGGGGTTCAACCCCGGAAATAAGACTAGTGAGAGGGTATTAGCAAGTGCTTTCATGAATGGACTAAAGAAAGAGATTGCAGAGAAGGTAAAAGCAAGTAGACCAGACTGGAGATCAGTGAAGGCAGAAGACTTAGCTAGAATAGCTCAGGGGGCACAGCATGACAAAGCGCAGGCAAAGAGAGCTGCCAGAATACATATAGCAGAGACGACCCCCAGAAACAACAGAGGCAGAGGACGGACTGAAGGAGGAGGACAGAAACTGTGTTATGGATGTAAAAAGCCAGGACATTTTAGAAAGGACTGTAGCACCAACCCGTATCCAAATGCTCAGAGTACGGGTCCTCCAGCCAACCAAACAACGCCCCCATAGGATGAGGGTGGCTTGCACATGAACCCCCTCATCTCCTTACCCCCAACTCTCAGTTGTATAGTGCAGGTGAACCTACCAGGGGGACATGAAATCGATTTCCAAGTAGATACGGGGGCCGACAATTCAGTAATTACGCAAGGTGATTGGCCATACACTGACACTGATTTTTCACATCATGTCATTGCCACCCCCTTCAATTCCCCGTCTATCCTGCTCCCTGTCACTAAGAGAATTCCCCTGCAAATTCAAGGAGCTACTGTACATAGCCAGCTCATGGTATCGCCCCAAGGCCAATGTAATCTATTGGGAAATGATGTGTTGTCCCAATTACAAGCACATATTGAGTATCATCCCGATGGCACTGTCACCATGACCCCAGGTTTAAAACCAAGTAGCCTTTGCAAAATTATGTCACTAGATATTGCCAGCATAGAAGAGACAAATGAGTTTCCCCCGATATTGGAGCATGCTGTACCACATGATTTTTGGGCCTCAGACAAAACAGATGTTGGTAGGTTAAGAGTTCAACCAGTAATGGTAAAATTAAAACCAGGAGCAATCTTGCCTCAACTGAAGCAGTATCCCCTTAGCTCGGCTCAGGAGAATGCCATAGCCCAGCAAGTCCAAAAATTACTACAGAGGGGAGTCCTAGTCAAAACCCAGTCCCCTTGCAACACTCCCCTGTTCCCAGTAAAGAAAAAGAGCGTGCCAGGACAACCAGCCGCATATAGAATGGTCCATGACCTCCGGTTGGTTAACAAAGCCACAGAACTTCTAACACCAGTTGTGCCCAACCCGCATACTCTTCTGTCACAGATACCTTCTAACTCTCTTTGTTTTTCAGTGGTCGATTTGGCAAATCCATTCCAGAGACTGCAAATTGATTATATTCAGCTGCCAAAGTCAGGATCATGGGAATATGTGTTGGTCTGTATTGATTTGTTCTCAGGATGGCCAGAGGCTTTCCCGATTGCCGAAGCCACGGCTGCGGCAACCGCAAAGAAACTGCCTGCGGAGGTGGTCTGCAGGTATGGGGTACCAGAAGTAATTGAGAGTGACAGAGGTACACACTTCACAGGTGAAATAATGAATGAAGTCATGTCAGCTCTAGGAATTCAACAAGCACTCCACACCCCATATCACCCGCAAAGTAGTGGTAAAGTGGAAAGACTGAATGGGACATTGAAATAAAAAATTCAGAAAGCCATGGCTGAGACAGGAAGACCATGGCTGGATTGTTTACCGCTTGCTCTGTTTTCAGTAAGATACACGCCTAATAGAAAGACTGGACTCTCTCCATATGAGATATTGTTTGGCAACGTACCCAGCCTAGGGTGTTTCTATCCGCAAGCATTAGAAATGAATAACCATGTGCTAAGTTCCTACGTGAGGGCTTTACACAAAAAGATTAAGCAAATACATGATAATGTCTTCAGTTCTCTTCCAGATCCAGATCAAGACTCTAGCAGCCATACGCTGCAACCTGGAGACTGGGTGGTTATAAAAAGACACGTGAGGAAAAGCCTAGATCCACGGTTTGACGGACCCTTTCAAGTTCTGCTGACCACAAGTACAGCCGTTAAGCTAGAGGGAAAAGAGACCTGGATCCACGCATCCCATTGCAAAAAGATACTAGGAGAACCAGCGGACAAAGAATGATGACATTGTTTATACTTACCTGCATACTTACAACCATAGGTGCATGGACTAGGTTGAGCACCACAGATGGAGACAACAATAGATTCATTAAACACCATCTTGCTCTAATCGATGGACTAAAGGAGCAAAACCAGACCATTGCTAATTGTTGGATATGTACACATGCCCCTGTGACGTCCACTAGCATACCCTTTCTCGCCGTCCCAGTCTCATGGGAAGAGATAAACTTTTGGGTGAACTGTTCAGATACTTGGGCCAATAATGCCACACAGAGACTGTGGAATACCACTGTTGGGATTCCCGTAGTAGCATGGACAAAATTTCCCTGGTGGCAAGGGAACCTGACGGGTCAAATAATTCCCAGGTTGTATATAGCATTTAAAGGAGGGGAGTGGGTACCCCGAAGCAAAACAAAAATTACTGATCTAGGGAAAATACCTGAACAAGGATTGAAAATAAGTTTTAATGCCACTTCAGGAAGCAGTGATGCCTTTAAACCTTCCCTGTTGGAAAGATATCTACACACTTCTAATTGGGTGAATAATGTTTATTTTAAAAATGGGACAAGTGATACCTGTGCCAAAATACCTGGAAATCTACAGTGTAATGTAATCAAGTTATCAGAAAGGTGCACCTACGTGTGGCAATCCTGATGCTGGCTATTGCTCCCCTATAGGTCAAGGGCCTGGGTGGTGTATGATGTCAAATGTCTCTAAGTTTGTTGATTTAGTTCACCGTCTAATACTGCAACATTCAGCATTATGGAATCTCCCCTTATCCATGTATTGGGTATGTGGAGACAAGGCTTTCAAGTGGCTCCCAGTAGGAGTAACAGGAACTTGTACCTTAGCCAGATTGACACCCGCAACTTATATTGTTACTCCAGACCAGCTAGATCCTTTGTCTATCCCAAAACATACACTGCATAAGCAATCAGCAGACAATAAAGAAAGACCAAGTGGAAGACCCCATATAGTTCAAATGGGAGGGGTAAACACATTTTTCAGTGCATTGTTTATATACCCTATGTTGACACAAATGTGGGATAAATTAGTAGAAGCTACAGACTATCTTGATGATCAGATTTGGGATATTTTAGAAGTAGTTAACGGATCTCTTGCAGTACAGAATCAATTGATTATTGTCACGAACCAACATACCCTTGTACTAGATTATTTAACAGCAGCACAAGGAGGGATGTGCCAGATAATAGGGCTCGCATGCTGTCATTATATAGACAATCCTAGTGTATTGACGCTGAAACATAAGTTAGAGGACGTTGTAAAATTGAGGAAGCTTTATGATGAGGCCAACCTCAAGAATCAGGATTCCTGGTGGGCAAACACCTTTTCCTTTCTAAATCCTGATAATTGGTTTAAAGGTATCGGTGGGTGGTTGGCTGGTATAGTGTAAGCTATTATTCAGATTTTGCTAATGTGTCTTGTGGTTTATTTGGTTTTTAAGCTTTTTCTAATGTGTATTCAGTGTTGTACTAAAAGAAAATATAGAGATTCATATTGATAAATGAAGGAACCAAAGGATGGAATGTTATAGCAGAAGATGAGGCCCCTTAAGTTCAAAGACCCCATCTATGCTATATAAGTCTGAAAGTTACTTTAGGTAAAAAAAAAAACACCAGCTGTGAATGTTCCTTCTTGAATCAATAATGCGTCCTTGCTAGTCATCAGAATGTATCTGATTAAATGTGTCTAATCAAATGCGTCCGATTGAATGTTTCAACACAAGCACGAGAATAGAAATCAGTCTTTGTGTGCTAAAATTGTATAATCAAACCATATATGGTAAATCCGTTTTCTGCCTTCAGGGTGAATATAAAACCCATGCTTTGTAATAAAGTTTAGAGCTTGTTTGACACACATCCTGTCCTGTGTCTCAGTCTCTCTGAGCTCGTAATCCAAAGGATAGAAGACTCAGAATGCAGTGACCACAACAGTGACTGGCTGGCAATCCCTGCATGTTCATTGGCTCTGTAAAGAGCGCCAAACATGCAGGGCGGAGACCCGAGCTCCCGCCCGAGTAACCCGAAAATGCTCGGTGCTCGCCGAACATCCCGAATAGTGAGATGCTCGAGCGAGTACCGAGCAGTGTCGAGCATGCTCACTCAACACTAACTATTTGCTCTTGTCCTCCTCCTTCTCCTGATCCTCCACCACCATATCACCAGGGTGACCGTGGTCCGTGATGCAACACCCACAGAATTTTTTTAAAGAGTGTTTATGATGCCCGTAAAATTTTTTTTTTTATACAGTATGTTCATGTATACCCCCAGGACTAAATGTTGGTCAGCCCATACACTTAGTGCATGGGCATTACAAGTATAGGACGCCAGCTCCTTTCTAATGGAAATATTTTTTTATGAGGCCCTCCTCCACGACTCTTCCAAGGGGCATTGAAGTGCCTCCAAATTTTTGGCAGCCCTTGCATTCACTGCATAGGCCAACACTATGGGAGACTCTCTCCTTTCTAATGGGAATTTGTCGTTACTGTGGCCCTGCTCTATGTGTCTTTAATTTCTTAGTGGGGTTTTTCCCAAATTTGTTCAGCTGTTAGACTCTTGCATACCCTATAACTGTATAGCAGACCCTCTCCTTTCTAAGGGGAACATGTCGTACTCGTTACTGTGGCCCTGCTGTATGTGTCTTTAATTTCTTAGTGGGGTTTTTCTAAATTTGGTCAGCCGTTGGACTCATTGAATACCCTATAACTGTATAGCAGACCCTCTCCTTTCTAATGGGAACATGTCGTACTTGTTACTGTGGCCCTGCTCTATGTGTCTTTAATTTCTTAGTGGGGTTTTCCTAAATTTGGTCAGCCGTTGGACTCACTGCATACCCTATAACTATATAGCAGACTCTCTCCTTTCTAATGGGAATTTGTCGTTACTGTGGCCCTGCTCTATGTGTCTTTAATTTCTTAGTTGCGTTTTTCCTAAATTTGGTCAGCAGATGGACTCACTGCATACCCTATAACTATATAGCAGATTCTCTCTAATGGGAATTAGTCATTACTGTGGCCCTGCTCTATGTGTCTTTAATTTCTTAGTGGGGTTTTTCCTAAATTTGGTCAGCCGTTGGACTCACTGCATACCCTATAACTGTATAGCAGACTCTCTCCTTTCTAATGGGAATTTGTCGTTACTGTGGCCCTGCTCTATGTGTCTATAATTTCTTAGTGGGGTTTTTCTAAATTTGGTCAGCCGTTGGACTCATTGCATACCATATGACTGTATAGCAGACCCTCTTCTTTATAATGGGAACATGTCGTACTTGTTACTGTGTCCCTGTTCTATGTGTCTTTAATTTCTTAGTGGGGTTTTTCCTATATTTGGTCAGCCGTTGGACTCACTGCATACCCTATAACTGTACAGCAGACCCTTTCCTTTCTAATGTGAACATGTCGTACTTGTTACTGTGTCCCTGCTCTATGTGTCTTTAATTTCTTAGTGGGGTTTTTCCTAAATTTGGTCAGCCGTTGGACTCACTGCATACCCTATAACTATATAGCAGACTCTCTCCTTTCTAATGGGAATCTGTCGTTACTGTGGCCCTGCTCTATGTGTCTTTAATTTCTTAGTTGGGTTTTTCCTAAATTTGGTCAGTCGTTGGACTCACTGCATACCCTATAACAGTATAGCAGACCCTCTCCTTTTTAATGGGAACAAGTCATACTCATTACTGTGACCCTGCTCTCTGTGTCTTTAATTTCTTAGTGGGGTTTTTCCTAAATTTGGTCAGCCGTTGGACTCACTGCATACCCTATAACTGTATAGCAGACTCTCTCCTTTCTAATGGGAATTTGTCGTTACTGTGGCCCTGCTCTATGTGTCTTTAATTTGTTAGTGGGGTTTTTCCTAAATTTGGTCAGCCGTTGGATTCACTGCATGCCCTATAACTGTATAGCAGACCCTCTCCTTTCTAATGGGAACATGTCATACTTATTACTGTGGCCCTGCTCTATGTGTCATTCAGAGTCCCTCCATCATCAATGAAACAGGATGTGTCTGATGATGTGTCACACACCACATTGCCAGATATGGTTGTAGAATGTAAATATGACATTTCCCTGTAAATGCATTTGCCTTAAAAATAACGTAAAACAAAACAAAACAGTAGGATCTTTCTTTAGTATAAAAACAAAGTCGCCAATGTAACCTCAATGTAATCACATTGTTCAGCTCCTGCACCTCCTCCTCCATCTCTGAAATTACCACATCAGTCACAAGCTGAAAGCACTGCAGCACTGCCTTGGCCAAGCGGCAACAGGCTGTGCTGAAGATAACATGCTTAATGCTTAGGTGACAAACCACCTAGCGCTGTAGAGATGTTGAAAGCTGTAACACAGCAGCTTGATATGTTGCTCTCACCGCTGAACATACAGCCAGGCATGGTCGTGTGTGACAATGGGCGGAACCTGGTGACGCAGAAATGACAGCCGGAGTAGATACAGATTCCCTCTATGCCAGTCCTTTCACCGAGCTAAAGAATATGGCTGTGATGAAATACAACTCCCACTGAGAAGCTGTTTCAGATTGAAAAACATTGGGCCCACCAGAGGATTTGATTCTGAGGGTTCACCTTTCTCCCCCGCTCAAGAGCCCCATAGCAGCTGCAAAGTTAGCGCTATCATGAACTCTCCTGATGTAGAAGCCAGGGCACACCAGAGGATTCTTCGTGGGACCGTCCAACCCTGCCAAGAAGCAGTCCTGGCTAAAAAAAAGTGTGTGGGAAGATTCCCGGACACTCTATGGCTGCTTTTTTACTGAGGTGGAAACCCACGCAAACACGGGGAGAACATACAAAATTCTTGCAGATATTGTCCTTGCTGGGATTTGAACCCAGGATCCCAACGCTGCAAGGCTTCAGTGCTAACCACTGATCCAATGTGCTGCCGTTCACCCTCTGATATCTAACAGGCTGGGGAAACTTGCACCTACTGCCACTCTATCTTCAGCTCCTTTGTGAGAAACTAATGTATTTATTTGGGCAGCCACTCAGTCTACCAAATAAAATTCCTGAGAAGGAAATTGTGGAAGGCTTCGCTACTGGTACTGGGACAGTGCTAATACCATGGTGTTGTACCATAGTTTACTGGAAATATTCCAGGCTGGTAGGAGGTAAGCAGATTCCCACAGAAAAGTACCAGCAGTAATGTTCAGGGACCCGCGCTTGTAGAAGGCGGAGACAACACCGGGAGAAATAGTGACGACTGGGGACAAAGTATGGACACGAGGCATGAGGTTGTGAAAAGCTTCCGCCTTCACGGGCCTAAAAGGCCACATTTCAAGTGAAAGCAGCTTTAGAGGACTTCCTGGGAGAAATCACAGCTGGAGTAGATATGGTTTCCCAAGTCCTTTCACCAAGCTTAAGAATATGGCTATGGTGAAATACAACTCAGCAAAAGAAGCTGTGGACTGGCTCCATACCGTCCCTGGCCACATTCACTTGACCACGTGTTTGTGCGCAGGCGGTCCTTCCCAGTAAGTGCACTGGGAAGGGCACGGGTAATGTTGTGGGACCCGTGCTTGTGGAAGGCGGAGACGATACCGGGAGAAATAGTGGTTGCTGGGGACCGAGTATTGACGCCCGGACGCCGCCGGCATGAGGCTGTGAAAAGCTTCTGCCTCTACGAGCCTAAAAGGCTCCATTTCAAGTCCAAGCAGCTGCCCAGAAATCTGGCAGTTTAGTATTGCAGCCTGTGGGTGGGTGGCTGGCTGCATACTTGCGCTTGCATTCCAAGTAACAGAAAAATAAGCAGATAGTGGCCTCTATCATTATCATGGCCTCACCTCGGCACTAAGAACTCTCCTGAAGGAGAAGCCAGGGCCCACCGGAGGAGTCTCCGGTTTTCAGGTGGTTCCGTCCAACCCTGCCGAGAAGCAGCCCTGGCTAAGAAAAGTGTGGGGGAAGATTCCCGGACACTCTATGGCTGTTTTTTTAATGTGGATTGGACGTGCTTGTGCATGTTATTTCTTAAACTGGATTGCAGATCAGGCCATTGCCCAACTCTGTAGTCCTGAAATTAAATGCGCAAAGAAAGATGTTTGTGTGTCAAAGCACCACCGAGAAGTGCTAGTTGATGTTAGATGGGCTGCCATTCCTTCTGCAAAAGCTGCTTCAGAGGACTTCCTGGGAGAAATGACACCCAGAGTAGATAGGGTTTCCTTTTATGTCAGTCTTTTCACCGAGCTAAAGAATATGGCTGTGGTGAAATACAACTCAGCAAAAAAAGCTGTGGACTGGCTCTGTACCGTCCCTGGCCACATTCACCTGTCCACGTGTTTGTGGTTAGGCGGTCCTTCCCAGTAAATGCACTGAGGAGGGCACAGGTAATGTTGTGGGACCCGTGATTGTGGAAGGCGGAGACGACACCGGGAGAAACAGTGGTGGTTGGGGACCGAGTAAGGACACCCGGCCGCCGCCGGCATTTGCTTATGAAAAGTTTCCGCCTCCACGAGCCTAAAAGGCCACATTTCCTGTGCAAACAGCTGTCAAAAATTTGGCAGTATAGTATTGCAGTCTGTGGGTTGGTGGGTGGCTGGCTGCATACTTGCGCTTGCATTCCAAGGAATGGTGTAGGGACAACTGAACGCTGCACTGGAACAAGGACGTGGACGGTGATTGTTGCAAGTCTGCAACGACAGGTGCATGGCGGGAGGCATCCACGCATGCGCCAAGGAACACTTATGATGGGCACACTTTTAGGCAGTGACCTGGTAGTCAGAAATGCTTCCAGAGGTCTTCCCCATGCTGTTCCCATGTCTTTTCAGCACTGTATGCATGTGTCTGATGATGTGTCACACACCACATGGCCAGATAAGGTTGTAAAATGTTAAAATGATATTTCCTGGTGAATGCATTTGTCTTGGTTGAAAGCAATGCAAAAGTGTAAAAAAGCATCAAAAATGCTACGTGTGAACATAGCCCAAGGTGTGGAGGAGTATTTTTGGTTACTTATTTTGCCTTATATACAAGTCATTACCCTGGAAAGGATGTTCCTTAACATATTTCTCAGGAAAATCCATTTTGGTTTCGTTTTTGTATGTTTATGAGTCCGTAAAAGTGGCATAATACTCTGACATTGTTGTTGACAGCAGTGATATGAGAGTCAGAGATGCTTCCAGGGGTCTTCCCCATGCTGTTCCCATGTTACTTGAGCTCTGTTCCCATCGATTTGGGCAATTTTTAGGCCCTCTGCAGACCGAAGGGAGGAGCCGCCTGAAAAATGCTCGAGATTCCCATAGACTTACATTGGGCTCGTTGCTCAGGTCGAGCACCCGAGTATTCCAATGTGCTCGACCCGAGCAACGAGTACCCGAGCATTTTAGTGCTCGCTCATCACTACTAGACACTTATAAGAAAGGGGACAATATGAACAATCTGTCTTCAGATATTTCTTGGCCAAGTCTAGATGTTTCCATTTCTGTGTCTTGTTCAGTGGCGGCTGGGTTTCGGCCTCCTCACCTTGGTTATGTCTCTGAGCACCTTGTACTTCTGGTCCTCCAGGGAGGTTGCAGATCTGGAATATGACAGCACTGGAGGACAATTTCTTCTTTGTCCCTTCATGTTTGATTCTTCTCAAATATTTGGTAGTTAATGTGAGTCTTATTTTTCTCAACATGTTTTTTGTGTCCCTGTTGACTATTGGCAACAAAACTTTTGCTGGTTTTGTGATCGCACCTCAATATCTTAGCAATTTTAAGAGTGCTACATCCCTCTGTAAGACTTTTCAGTCAGTTAAATCTCTTTTTTTAGCCCATTTTGTCTGAGGAAAACAAGCTGCCTAATAATTCTGCACACCTTGATAATCGTATCCTTAGTCCGCACCCCCCTCATTACAGAAATACACATCACCCTGAGCCATAGTTTTTTTATTATGATGCAGGGTAAACCTGTATTTATTACCTTTGGGTGTTTCTTCTAAATATGCAATATACAAATGTTCCTATCCGAGAGTGGCTTCGTGATCCTGCCTTGCAAATGGAGGCAAAGTTGTTGCTTCAAGAGATGTAAATTTTGAATTAATAGTTCACATTTATCGAGACTCCAGAGATTAATTTTCTGTACATCAAAATGTTCATATGGTCACCTAAGCACCTTCAGCCCTGAATTGATTGAATGACCAAACACCATTGATCCTTTCCAACCATTGGATTTACTGGTGACATATGTTGGGAGCGGGCTCAGGATATGAACCTGCTCTGTACTCTGCAGGTGTCATCTGTGTTATACAGTCAGTGCCTGTGTGAACAGCAGCAACCAGAGCTAGCTTAGACTGCTGCTGATTTAACCATCTAAATGCCGCTGACACTCTCACACAGCTGTAGTAAAATATAACTTCTGTGGCGCAATCATCAGCAGATGATATAGGAGAGCATGTAGGAGGGACGCATATGTGGGTGTATTTAAAGGGGTTGTCCAGTCAAAACTGATAAGTCTGTAATCACACAGAATGACTGCAGACTTATGAATTATGCAGGCACTGTGCGCTGTGGGGATTCGCCGGTTTCAGACTCGGGAACAGAGGGTATGTATGAGTTATACATGCCCTCGACCAGTGGGTGCAGCTTCGCTCTCCATACACTTGTATAGAGCCAAGGCCGCACCCCATCTAGTGACACGGATGGCCAATAAGCGTGTCCGACTAGAGGGGGCAGCCTTGCTCCTTACAAGTGTATGGAGAGCGACTCTGCGCCCACTGGCCAGGGGTATGTATATCTCATACATGCCGGTCTGAAACCAGCCAACCTGGGGGATTCATAAGTCTGCAGTCACACAGAGTAACTGCAGACTTATCTATTTTGACCAGACAACCCCTTAAAGTGAAAATTGCAGGTGTTGTGGGAAGAAGGCTGTTATAATTACTTTTTGGAGGCTCTTGTGACAATTCTGGGTAAGAGGCTGCTTGTAACCACCATGGGGTGGGTGGAGGTGGCTTTGGCTGCTTTGTTGGTGGGAATAGAAATTGCATCTAGTGACTAAGACCATTTTGTTATAGTGCTGCTGAGATTACCTAAGGGTAACTAACTTTTTGAGGAGTGGGATATACTACTGTGATATGAGGGTATCTGAAATTCCTCAGTGTGCATTATCAAGCACTACAAAAAAGAAAAAGGAAAAAATATAAGGCCCGGACACCTGAAGTGTTAAATTAATACACAGGTGCACAAACACGCTACACGGCCAATATACACACATATACTGTATATTTCTTCCATACGGCACTGTTGGTTTGGTATGAGTCGGACATATTTCTGTGTATAATACATGAACCATGAGACTGTTGTCTTTGTGGCAGCTCTAGCGTGATCTATATATACTAGTGTCTATCAATTATTTTTACAGATGGTTGTTGTGGAGGTCCTGCTATGTGGGATGTGCTCTTCTTTCTCTGACTGTTTTACATCTGCCACTATTGGTCATTTCTCTCACCTTAGCCACTTAGTGGACCGTATATATCTTTCTATTTTATGGATAATAAATATATATTTTTATTAATAGCTCTATCTCTGGCAGTTTTTTTTAGATCAGCGCCATTTACAAATATTGTTTATATATTGGCTACAATTCTCTCTCCTTCGGTATTATATTCTGATAAGAGATAACTGTAATAGGTCTAAATGAGCCGGGAGAAGAGCTGAGTCGAGACGGGACGCAGGACAGTCCCGCCGAATACGGGACGGTTGGGGGCTATGGCTCCTGTCAGTCAGCTTTCCCACACTCTGTAATATGAAATCTACCCAACTAAGCAGGTAATGTGAGGGGACGTGTCATTACACCATGTACTATTCAGGATGTATGAGAGCTTAGTGATGCCCCCTGTAAGAGCAGTAATGGCAGCCATATTGGTTGTCATCCTGCATTCCCAGATAGAGATACCTAGGGAATGAAACAATAACTGCTCCTATCATGTACCTCGCTGTGGACGCCTCTCTACAGGGGATTCTCCTTCTTCATGAATGTTCTCTGGAGGATCTGATCATGTGGCGTCCATGATATGTGGGGTCCTGACTGCAGGGGGCAACATTGTTGCAGATCCACCATCTCCCACTGAGCCACATCCAGCGTATCCAGTCCAGGCAATGCTCTGTGAGTTTCATAGTTCCCAGCTGCACTGACACATTGTAACAAACCCTCTCCCCTATTATATGAGCAGTGCAATTACTGTCTGGTTTAGAAAACCCATTCTTTCCAATGTCCTTTGAGGAACATCTGGGTAATTAATGGAGGAACCCAGCTCAGTGTTCTCATTTATTAGCCAAAATGGAGAAAGGTAACAGCATCTCCTGCTCCGGACCCAACACTCCCAGGAATCACAGCAATTAGCTGATTTATCACCATAGGATAGTAACGATATCAGGGGCGTTCGAGCAAATTTATTCTAATGTGTATTGGGCCTTAAGACATAAGGGGCAACATAATAATGACTACATGGACGTCCAATGAAATAAAGACAAGCACAAAGATATAAGGGGGGTAAAAAGAAGATTTTATTTATAGATTGAATTATTTTATATTTTAGTATTATGTATATGTGAAAATTATTCATCTATCAGACTTAACCTATTTATGGGCCGTGTTGATCCAGAGGAAGGCGAAAACCCCCTGTAAGGAATAAGCCAATTGTCCTCGTATCAGGGGGGAAAATTCCTTCCTGACCCCAAATAAAGTATGGCGGTCAGAATATATCCCAGGATCAAAGGCTGATACCTAATGTAATGTAAATACAAATGAAAAAAAATATATAAATTATTTTTGTAGGTTTGGATTTGATTATTTCAATGTCTGAAATTACATATCTTTTCAACTAAAATTATTGTAATTTTATACCTTTTTTGTTCTGCTACTATAGTGTGAGTCTCCTTACTAACCTACCATACTAAATGTATTATTATTTATTGTATTTATTTATTATTATTTATTACTTTTTGTATTTATTTATCAGACTTAACCTATTTATGGGCCGTGTTGATCCAGAGGAAGGCGAAAACCCCCTGTGAGGAATAAGCCAATTGTCCTCGTATCAGGGGGGAAAATTCCTTCCTGACCCCAAATATGGCGATCAGAATGAATCCCAAGATCAAAGGCTGATACCTAACCTGTGTAATGTACCTAACCTGTGTAATGTAAGTGTGATATATAAAAATCATTAATTTAAATTTTTCTAAAATTTCTCTTTTGCTACTAGTGTGTGAATCTACTTATTAATTTATGATACCAAACCTATTTAAGGCCGTGTAGATCCAGAGGAAGGCGAAAAACCCCTATGAGGAATGGGCCAATTGTCCTCATATTAAGGGGAAAAATTCCTTCCTGACCCCAAATATGGCGATCAGATTAAATCCCAGGATCAAAAGCCAATCTATGTCCTATATCTATGTGCGGAAATGTACGGTGTGCTATATGTATGCCTATAGTAGTGTGGGTGATGTGATGTGTGATGGGTGCGGTACTTACCAGGCCTGTGCTAAGGTGATAATGGCCGCTCTATACATTCTTCTGCTCAGCTGCCCAGGACTATTGCTTTTGAACACATCAGATGGAAACTTAGCACAGGCCATTCCTGGGGTAGAAGATCTTCTGGATGGAGGGATGTCAGTTGCCAGCCCAGTATTAGAGGAGGCCAAGTCAAGGGTCTGGGGCAGCAAAACAATGGCAGTGGTCCGGCATGAAGATGTTTTGGAGAGATATGATGTTGAAGGGCAGCCGAGGTGAAGTACACCAGCAGAGACGAGGTACGGGTCAGGAGGCATGAAGTTCTGGGCAGTTGGCAGGGGCTCATCCTGCAAGACATAAAAGGAAGACATTGATTATTCTCTCTGCCAGATCTTCTGTTATATTAGGGGAATGGTCTTTATAATGAACCATTCCCCTATGTAACATCAGATACAATGTACTGATATCATAGGTGTCCTGTGTGAACAGAGGTCACTCACCAGATGGTCGTGGATTCTTTTACAGTCCAGATCTTTTCATCCACCTAAGAGAAACAGAGACATAAAGTCATTGTTAGAAAATGTGAAAAAAGACAAGATGAATGATGATGATTACCACAATGTGAGAACACCTGATGGGAGTTATCCCCAGATGAAGAGATCCTTACCGGGCCCAGCTTGGTGACATGTACGTAAATCTGTCCACGGGGTGAAGGACTGTATGCTCCGGCCACTGCAGATGATGGTTCTCCAGAACTTGCCTGAATGGTGAAAATGGTGGCTCTGCTCTCCTTTCCTCCAATTCCTCCCAGCCGATGGTGGTAAAGAATGGATGCTCCTGGATGTTCCCGCTCACACCCAGGCGTGTCTGAGGGTCTTTGCGCAGCAGCTTCTTAATGAGATGTTTCACATGAGCATCAAGCCAAGATGGAAATTTTGGCTTTTCATTGATGATAGCTTTGAAAGCCATTTGCTTGATGGGGCCGTTGTAAAATGGGAATCGTCCTGCTGCCATCCTGGAAACGACAATCCCCAGGCTCCACCAGTCCACTGCTGCGCCGTATCGTTTTCTACGAAACACCTCAGGGGCCATGTAGTGGAAAGTGCCCGTCACTCCAGAGATGTTTTTGGAGGAGGTAACGCCATCCTGGGCGAGCCCAAGGTCGATTATACGGATGTGGCCATCTGCATCCAACATGATGTTATCTGGCTTTATGTCTCTGTAATGAAAAAAAAAAAAGAGAAATCTGTCCAGTGATAAAAGAGATGGAAATTGAGTCATTGCAAGATCAGATAGAATAAGTGGCAGGACACAAGGAAAGCTGGGGGTCATATCTCTAGAATGTAAAGGGGACAGAGAGAAGGAGGAACGTCCTGCTTACCGGTGGACGATGTTGTGTCCATGGAGGAACTGGAGGCCACATACGATCTCTGCTGTGTAGAATCTGATGGAGAGAACAGAGTGTAGTATCAATGTCATCAAATCCTTCTCTAGCAATCCCCAAATACCATGGCACCCCACCTGCTGCATCCAGCACACTAAATACTGTATATGACCTGCCATTGCTACCTTAGCTACACCCTGACCCCAGATTTTTTTTCCATCTCCTTAGTTCTCTTTTACATACATTCTCCACTTTCTCACCTCACATTGCCGATGTTCAGGCAGCCGCACATCCTGATCAAATTCTCTAGGCTGCCACCGGACAGATACTCCGTGATGAAATATGCCCTCTGCAGAGACTGGTGTGCGGCATAGAGGTGGCATAAGAATGGGCAGTCTCTGGCAGCCAGGAGTATCTGCCGCTCTCTCATGATGGTGTCCTCATTGTCCTCTTTTTTGGTTATCATTTTGACAGCCATTTGGATGTTTCGGCCGGGGACTGATGCCAGGACCACCTAAGAGAGACAAATGGAGAATATTTAGAAGGCATCTGCAGGGAGTGGAAGTAATCTGGATTTTATAGCACACAAGGCACATGAGTAAACTGAATGGTCGCTCAGTCTGCTGGTAACCAGGTCTAGGTAGAGGAGCAAATCCATCTATCAGCATAATGCACTGCCTGCTCCATGGATGGGCTATGGAAAGGTCTTAAAGGGAACCTGTCATTCCCTGTGTAGAATCTAAACTGCTCCTATTGCGTTAGTGATACAATGTGTATCACTAACACGCTTTTTTCATTAAAATTGGCGCTAATATAATATGTAAAATCCACTTTATATGTTTGTATCATACCTGCTCTTTTAGTCATAGAGGTGGGATTCCTCGCATTCAGTCAGAGTTTGTGCCGCCCACGTATTTAAATTCTGCTCCTGGCTTGTGCTGATGTAAGTATGGGGCGCTTGCGCAGTATGTCATGCCAGTAAAGCTTGTAGCGCTGGGAGCCGCACATGTGCTGTGACGAGCGTCTCCGGCCGCACACAGTGAAGCTGGGAACTACACAGCAGTGTCACTGTGCAAGCGCAGGGAGCCGCTAGTCAGAGCGCATGTGCGGCTCCCAGCGCTACAAGCTTTACTGGCAAGACATACTGCGCAAGCGCCCCATACTTACATCAGCGCAAGCCGGGAGCAGAATTCAAATGCGTGGGTGGCACAAACCCTGAATAAATGCCAGGAATCACACCTCTATGACTAAACGAACAAGCTCCTAGCCTTTCATCAATGAGAAGCAAAGGAGAGCCAGGCTGAAGTTTGCCAAGACCATAAGGATTGGATCATAGAGGACTGGAGTAAGGTAATCTTCTCTGATGAGTCTAATTTTCAGCTTTGCCCAACACCTGGTCGTCTAATGGTTAGATGGAGACCTGGAGAGGCATATAAGCCTCGGTGATCGGTGATGATCTGAGGATGGTTCAGCAAGGCTGGAATTGTGCAAGTTAATCTTTGCGGGGGACGTATGAATCAAGCTGCATACAAGGTTATCCTTGACAAACACTTGCTTCCTTCTGTTCAGGCAATGTTCCCCGACTCTGAGGACTGTTTTTTCCAGCAGGACAATGCCCCATGCCACACAGCTAGGTCAATCAATGTGTGGATGAAGGAGCACCACATCAAGACCCTGTCATGGCCAGCCCAGTCTCCAGACCTGAACCCCATTGAAAACCTCTGGAATGTAATCAAGAGGAAGATGGAAAGTCACAAGCCATCAAACAAAGAAGAACTGCTTACATTATTGTGCCAGGAGTGGCATAAGGTCACCCAAAAGCAGTGTGAAAGACTGGTGGAAAGCAGCCAAGACGCATGAAAGCTGGGATTAAAAATCATGGTTATTCCACCAAATATTGATTTCTGAACTCTCCCTGAGATAAAACATGAGTGTTGTTGTTTCTAAATGAATAAGAACTTGTTTTCTTTGCATTATTTCAGGTCTGAAAGCACGGCTTCTTTTTTATTTTGACGATCTCTCATTTGCTACAAATAAATACAACATTTTTAGCTTTGAATTTTGGAGACATGTTGTCAGTAGTTTATAGAATAAAACAACAATGTACATTTTACTCAAAAATATACCTAGAAAGAGAAAAATCAGAGAAAATTAACATTTTGCAGTGGTCTCTTCATTTTTGCCAGAGCTGTATTATATTAGCGCCAATTTAAATGAAAAAAGCGTGTTAGTGATACACATTGCATCAATATCAACGCAATGGGGGCAGTTTACATAGTACACAGGACAAGACAGGTTCCCTTTAATGAATAATTATCATTTTAATTTGTATTTCATAAATCAATAGCACACATGAAAATAAGCAACTTTGCAATAAATCTTTTCAGAGAAATCTGTTTTTTCTCCGCCAGGACTGATTTTTAGCTTTCAAAATTCTCTATTTCATGGTAAAATCTATATTCAGTGAAGACAGATTGTTACATTACTGAGATAGGAGATGACAGTTGGTGCTGAAAATATTCTATGTAAGAGGGATGGGGGAGGAGGGGAAAGTGGAGGGAGGAGTTCTGCATTTAGCTCCTCGATCTCCCTCCCTCCCCTTTACATGGAATACTATCAGCACCAACTGTCATGCTTTGAGTTGCCATTAGTGTGGTCAATATCAATGTCTATCTATATTTAATAAAAACACAGAGATCAATGTCATTCACAATATGGCAGCCTGATTGTAGCCTATATTGACAATGACGTGAAAAAAAACAATGTCCCATACCCCCTACAGCTGTGACCCCTGAGGAAAAACATCCAGCATAAAAAATACCATGTTACAGCAGCACTAGACCTAACTATGGTGATATCTTAAATGTAATCTCACAGAAGAACGCTACAATGACAAACAACAAAGCATGACATGGCTGACAGCAGAGAAGAATACATGGGGATATAATAAATGCTTCAGATTTCAAATAAATAAAAAAAGATGCAGGACTTACTTTGCCAAAGGCGCCCCTACCCAAGACTTGGTGGATGTTGAAGCGGCTGATGTTAAGCCTGGCATAGGGGCTGGATGATCCACGGTCTCCGCTGCATCCAGGTGTTGGCTCGTCCAATCGCCTCTTCTTGAATCCGGTCACGCTGGGCTCTTCTCTCGCTCTCTTCCCTTCGTTCTCTTGTCCATGTCCAGTAGACGCCATTCTCATAATTATCTTCCCGCCTGCAGACCTCGGTCAGATCGCTTCAGTCGACAGTTGAAAGTAAATGGCAGTTGGTCGTGTGCAGGTGATGCTAGAGGTGACGGAACCCTCCTGTGCTACCTACCAGGCAGCGGCTCATGGCCTGCTCTGCCCTATACACTGATGTGGGCATCATGGGTGACAGTTTACAGTCCAGAGGAACGGCAGAGAACTTCATGGCGACTGGTAGTGATTTTTTTTTTATATTTATTCCCATATACATCAGAAATAAAAAAAATCATATAAAAAATAATACTATTAATTTACTAGCTCTTCCCCTTACCAATATAATTATTCCATATTCCAGAATTTTTTTCTTCTTTTCATCTCATTATAAGATGCCACTTTTTATATGTCGTAGTTAGAGATTATTTTTCTATACACTATGTGGACAATTATTAGGCAATTTATATTTTTGATGATTACTTTTAATATTAAACAACTACAGTGCTGTCGGTCAATGCAAAAGGTTAATAAAAGTAAAACCTGAATATTTAAGAAAGTAAAAGTGCGGTTTTGTCTTTCTTTGGAGAACAATGTGTGCAGAATTATTGGGCAACTAAATAAAAAAATATATATTTTCCATCTCAATTACAGTGTACTTATTTTCATCTGTTAAAATAGAATAAGAACCAAACAGCTCAAAATGTACAAAATATATATCAGATGTTCAAAAATAATATCAGTGACCAATATATTAATATAGTCACTTTACGTCCTTGGAGTCTGTCAGTTTTTTAATCTGTTGATGATTAACTTCATAGGCGACACCAACCAGAGTTTTCTAGACACTAGTGATGAGCGAGCATGCTCGCTACTGCTCGAGATGCTCAGCGCTCGCCGAGTATTTCCGGGGTTGCTTGGCGGGAGCTCGGGTCCCCTTCCTGCATGTTTGGCGCCCTTTAGAGCGCCAATCAACATACAGTGATTGCCTGCCACTCTTTATAATGCCGCAGCCATGATGGTTGTGGCATTACAGTGATTGGCTGGCCGCACAGCGTCATCAGGTCTATATCAGACCTGGCGCCGCTGTGCTCGTCACAGTCACTCTGTAATCAGACAGTGTAGGGAGAGGTGCTGCTGCGTCACGGAGAGATTTGCTTGTGTATTAGGTAGTGTAGGGAGAAAAACCGTACATTACGCATATCCATCTTATCAAACAGTCATTTTGAGGACTAACTAATCCATCTGCAGAGATATCAGGCAGGCAGTGTATATAGGCAGGCAGGCAGGGTATATAGCAGACTGCAGTGCATATAGCACAAGAGGCTCCATTCCAATTCTGCGTCCTGCTGCTGTTAGATATTTCTATACTAAGGCCCAGGTCTCAGAGGCCAGGAATGCTTTTTTTGGATCTTAATCCTCATTATTTGCTTAAAAAGCAATCCAGGGAACACCATTTTTCTGTCCTTTCCATATTACAGCGCTAAAAATCCAGCTATTTAAAACTGTGGTTTCTCCGTCAAACGGATCACATATACGTTGTCAGAAAATACTGCCATTTCTGGCCTCCATTAAAAATTTCTTTCAGTGTGTCAGTGAAGCAATTCACAGCAGTTTGCTGTTCACACTACTTACCTACAGGCCAGGTATTTAAAACTGTGTTTTCTCTGTCACACGGATCACATATAAGTTCCCTCCAAACTCAGTCATTTGTAGTGAGCGTGGAAGATACTGTCCTCCATTTAAAATGGGCAAGGCACGTGCAAGGGACGGGGTACTGGATGTGATGGTGATGGTGCATGCAGAGGCCGAGGACAAGGCCGTGGGCAAGCTGAAATTGTGCCACAACAAACACCCACATCTTCTCGCCTGACCTTCCTGTCCCAATTTCTAGGGGACCGCAGCACACCACTATTGAACCCAGAGTAGTGTCAAAAGGTTGTTGGTTGGATAGCGGATAATGCTTCCAGTCACTTAGCCACCACCACCACCCTGTCTTCCACATGGTCAAGTCTCAGTAGCCGTGAGTCTGGACAGCATATTCCTCAACCTGATCCTCCTTCCTCCCACCTTGCCGAGTGCCCGGAGACAACTGATCCCACACTTGGACACTCTGAAGAGCTGTTTACTTTTACATTTATAGATTTGGGCCTCTCGCCCGGTCCACTTGAAGCGGGGCAAGAGGAGATCGCGTGTAGCGATGCCCAAATATTTGAGCAGCCACGGTCACACAAAGGCGACGGTGGGAAAGTGTCACAAGAGGTGGACGATGATGAGACACAATTGCCAGAAACTCAGGAGGAGGACCAGGGTGCGGAAGTGGAAGACGAGGTGGTGGATGATATAGTAACTGACCCAACCTGGCAGGAGGACATGCAGAGCGAGGACAGCAGCACACAGGGGGAGCGAGGCAGAGCACCCCAAAAGGCAGGAAGAAGCAGTGTGTTGGCCGCAGACAGAAGGCAGGCAACCGTTCCCCATAACACCAATATGAAGGAAGTTGCCAGTACAACTGTTAGGTCTTCCCAAGTCTGGTTGTTTTTAAAAGACTCTGCCGATAACCCCAAAAGGCCATTTGCACCACCAGCCAGGCCAGCATCAGCAAGGGTGGCAAAACGACCAGCCTGACCACCACCAGCATGATCAGGCACATGGCAGGAAAGCACCTGACTTTGTGGGCCGAACCCCAGAGTCCAGGAACAGTGTCTGCAGGTGACACCATTGCTTCTTCCACTCTTGTGCATTCAAGCCAATCCCCTGTCCATGGTGCATGCGAAGATGCCTCCTGCCCTGCACCATTCGTTGAGCACTCTCAAGTAGCAGCCTCAGTAAGCACGTCCATGTCCTTGTCCCAGCAGCGTGCGTTCAGTCGTCCATACCCCTGTCCTTGGAACGCAAGAGTAAATATGCAGCCAACGCCCCACAGGCCACACTACTAAATTCTCACATTTCATGACTGCTTGCGCTCGAAATGTTGCCTTTTACGCTCGTGGAGACGGAAGCGTTCCCCAACCTGATGGCGGCTGTCCCTCGGTACTCGGTCCCCAGCTGCCACTATTTCTCCTGGTGTGCCGTCCCCGCATTACACAAGCATGTGTCCCAAAACATTAGCTGTGCCCTCAAATACGCAGTTACTGGGAAAGTCCACCTAACCACGGACACGTGGACAAGTGCTTGAGGGCAGGGACGGTACATCTCGCTGACGGCACACCGGGTTAACATAGTGGAAGCCGGGACCCAGTTGGACCTTGGGATTAGAGATGAGCGGTGTTCGAATTGAACTGTTTGCCAATCTCAAATTCGAGCTGTTTTGGGCGGTGTTCGAGCCGTTCGACGAACCCGAAAGATTTGAAAAAAATCCGGCTGTTCGAGGTTATGTTCGATAACTGTTCGTGCACCAAAATCGTAACTGGATTTTTTCACAGTAATGCTGATAATCAATGTTAATACACAGTTTGAGTGTACAGCGGGGTGGGGGGAGGGGCATGGGATGGATCTCTGCAGAAATAATGAAGATCTCCATTTTTTTTTCTCTTTCCCGCATTTACAGTGGGGAGGTGCAGTCTGTCAGCCTATCAGCAGCGCACACACGGAGCAAAGTGCTTTTTTTCACACAAGCAAGGGCATGTGTCATTGGCTGTGTATGTCACATGTCCTTGCCCTATAAGACACAGCCATTTTCCCCGTCGCCACCATTTTCTCACTGCTGCAGCTGAGTGTTAGCCCGCACCGCTGCTGCTGTGTGCGCGCTATACAGTATAACTGTGAGAATTGCAATTTTATCTGAAATAGACAGATAGCTTGGAAGTAGGGACTAGTTCTAATTGCAGCCCTATTGAGGGCTAGGTTACAGCATTTCCTACGACTTTTAGCAGGCAGGTCTGTGCTCTTAAATAGACAGATAGGTTGGGAGTAGTGACTAGTTGTAATTGCAGCACTTTTGAGGGCTAGGTTACATCAGTTCCTATCACTTTTTCCTAGGCAGGTCAGTTTTAGTGCTGTGCAAGTGTTTTTCACAGCATTTGGCTAAAACTAGCTAAGCAAATCCTTTAGGGCCTGTAATACACATTTTTTACTGCACGTAGCCAAGTAAAACCTTTTGGGCATATTAGCAGTGTGTGGTACTCATTCTATCAGGCCATCTATACTAAGCTCCACCAGCTTTCAAATTACTAATAATTTTTAGCTGCATCTTGCCTGGAAAATAATTTTGGGCCTGTAGCAGTGTGTGGTACTCATTCTATTAGGCCAGTGATTTTCAACCAGTGTTCCGCGGCACACTAGTGTGCCGCGACACATGGTCGGGTGTGCCGCGGGGAAAGTTCCCCAAACTATGGTGCCCCCTGTGTTTTGTTTCCCGGCAATGCGCTCGATGCGCAGTCACGCCTTCTTACAATGTAGGAGACGTGTACAATAACACATGCGCAAGCTTTGAACCTCGTGCGACTTAATGACGTCACCGAGGCCGGTGCGTCATCCTGAGAGCGGAGAGACTCTCGCATTTGCCCGCCGCCAAGGTAATGCCCGCCAATAATGCTGACTATATGAGCTTTTGCCTGAGTATATGAACTGTTGGCAGAATACTCAGCATATGAGCTGGTACTTTTAGTACTCCAGCAGTATACTGCATATAACAATGAGAAATGTAAAATGAGAAATACTATAGTCATGAGGCTGGAGTACTACAAGTACCAGCTCATATGCTGAGTATATGAGCTGGCACTTGTACTCTGGCCTCATGGCCATAGTACTTCTCATTGTACCCCTTTATATTGCAGTATATGAGCCACATAATAATCAGCACCATATACTGTGGCGCTGTACAGTGCACATCACCACAGTATAGGATGCTGATAATCATGTGCTCATATACGTGGGACTGTATTTATGAGGTTACATGGGATTGAATATATGAGGGGGTTATCCTTTTTTATTTCACTTTTTTAAATTAAATAATTTATTGAAAGGACCTCTGCCAGGCATATTTCACTCTTGAGGGCTAAAAAAGTAGCTCTTGTGGTGGTAAGAAGCTGATTTAAAACCCCCAAGAGTGAACTCCGTGAGAGTTGTATGTATGGAATAATAAATGATATTAGTAACGTTCTTCAGCAGTCATGTCCTGCTTGAATTGACTCTAGTGGCGTAGCACTTGGCAGCCGGCTCTATTCTACTTATAGAGAAAGCTGAGTGCTACGTCACTAGTGTCAATTCAAGCAGGAAATGCAGACCGTAGTAATAGAAGTTATTATCACACACATACAGCTCTCGCGAAGTTCACTCTTGGGGGGTTTAAATCAGCTTCTTGTCACCACGAGAGCTGCTTTTTAAGCCCTCAGGAATGAAATATGCCTAGCAGAGGTCCTTTAAGTGTGGCAGATAATGTAATACTCTTCTATTTTAGTGTGTGGCTGCGCACACTATCTCAGCAGTGATGGAGAAGTATTTGAGAATGGAAAAGGCAAATGCCGAACAGGACCCTGGACACAATTCTAACCCAAATGAAGGCCCTAGTATGAGAGTTCGACAAAAGAAAAAAGACAAGACGGTGAGCTCAAGGCAATACAGTGAAAGCTATCTTTCATTTGGATTTACTTCCACTGGGGATGCGACAGCACCAACACCACTGTGCTTGGTGTGCGGTGAGAAGCTTTCCAATAGCGCTATGGTGCCAAGCAAACTTAAACGCCATCTCCAAACGAAACACCCTTCCGTTCAAAATAAACCGATGGAGTATTTTGTACGCTTACGTACAAACAATGAGAAAGGGGCAACTTTTTTGAGAAAAAGCACAAAGGTAAATGAGAGAGCCCTCAAAGCTAGCTACCTTGTTGCTGAACTCATAGCTAAATCAAAAAAGTCCCACACTGTGGCAGAAACATTAATACTACCAGCTTGTAAAGCTATTGTAAATGAGATGCTTGGCCCTGAAGCAGCTAAAGAGATAGCTAAAGTGCCTCTCTCTGATAACACAATTGCCAGACGGATTGATGACTTGTCTGCGGACATTGAAACAGTTGTTTTGGAAAAGGTGCGCATCAGTAAGAAATTTGCCTTGCAACTTGATGAGTCGACAGATATCAGTGGACATTGTCAGTTGTTGGCCAATGTGTGTTTTGTGGATGGTGAAGCCATTAGAGAAAACTTCCTATTTTGCAAGGCACTGACAGAAAAATCAACAGGAGAGGCAATATTCCAAGTCACATCGGAATATCTTGATAAAAGTGGACTTACATGGGAAAACTGCACAGGTGTCTGCACTGATGGAGCCGCAGCCATGGTCGGGCGCATCAAAGGCTTTGTAAGTAGGGTTAAAGAAAGAAACCCAGATGTTCTTGCTACCCACTGTTTCTTGCACCGTGAGGCCCTCGTTGCAAAGACCTTACCAGCAGATCTAGCTCCTGTGTTGGATGATGTTGTGCGCATAGTGAACTTTGTGAAGACGCGACCTTTGAGATGTCGCTTATTTGCGTCTTTGTGTACAGAAATGGGAGCGGAACATAAAATCTTATTGCTCCACACGGAGGTCAGGTGGCTGTCACGCGGCAAAGTGCTGGCCCGTGTGTATGAGTTGCGAGAGGAACTTAAAATATTTCTTACAAACGAGAGGTCCGATTATTCAAAGCTGCTTGCAAGTGATGAGTGGTGTGCAAAGCTGGCATACCTGGCTGATATATTTCAATATCTGAATGAACTAAACACACGGATGCAAGGTCGAAATGAAAACCTGCTTACAAGCACTGATAAAATGAACGGATTCCGTTTAAAGGTGCAGCTCTGGCAACAACATGTGCAGGATGGCAACCTTCAGATGTTCCCACTCACCGAGAAACTGCATGATGACAATACTGCTGCAATGTGCGAAGCGATTGGCAGACATTTGAAAACTCTTGAGGAGAAGTTATCGTTCTATTTCTCTTCAGCCTTCACAGAATGCCTTGACTGGGTTAGGGACCCATACAGCTCATTATCCATTGCTGGAAAGGACATGACTTTAAAGGAGCAAGAGGAACTTGTTGAACTGAAGCAAGATCGCGGTTTAAAGCTAAAGTTTGCTGATCTTCTTTTGGACAGTTTTTGGTTATCTGTTGCCAAGGAGTTCCCCATTCTGGCCAACAAAGCTATTTTGACATTGCTCCCATTTTCAACCACATATCTATGTGAGCTGGGCTTTTCAAGCTTGACTGCGATAAAAGCAAAAAACAGGGAGAAACTGAGAACTGTTGAGGAAGAGCTTCGTGTGTGTCTTTCCACCATTCCTGCCAGGATATCCCTTTTGTGTTTATCGAAACAGGCCCAGGTTTCACACTGAGTGAGTAAAATAAATTTAGAATCTATATTATTAACTATATGTATAATATGACTGTTTTAGTGTCATTTTGTGCCATTTTGTTTGGTGGTGTGCCCCAGGATTTTCTAAGTATAAAAAGTGTGCCGCGGCTCAAAAAAGGTTGAAAATCACTGTATTAGGCCATCTATACTAAGCTCCACCAACTTTCATATTACTAATAATTTTTAGCTGCATCTTGCCTGTAAAATAACTTTGGGCATATTAGCAGTATGTGGTACTCATTGTATTAGGCCATCTATACCAAGCTCCACCAGCTTTGAAATTAATAATAATTTTTAGCTGCATCTAGCCCGGAAAATAATTTTGGGCATAGTAGCAGTGTGTGTGGTACTCATTGTATTAGGCCATCTATACCAAGCTCCACCAGCTTTGAAATTAATAATAATTTTTAGCTGCATCCAGCTCGGAAAATAATTTTGGGCATAGTAGCAGTGTGTGGTACTCATTGTATTAGACCATCTATACCAAGCTCCACCAGCTTTGAAATTAATAATAATTTTTACCTGCATCTAGCCCGGAAAATAATTTTGGGCATAGTAGCAGTGTGTGTGGTACTCATTGTATTAGGCCATCTATACCAAGCTCCACCAGCTTTGAAATTAATAATAATTTTTAGCTGCATCCAGCTCGGAAAATAATTTTGGGCATAGTAGCAGTGTGCGGTACTCATTGTATTAGACCATCTATACCAAGCTCCACCAGCTTTGAAATTAATAATAATTTTTAGCTGCATCCAGCTCGGAAAATAATTTTGGGCATAGTAGCAGTGTGTGGTACTCATTGTATTAGGCCATCTATACCAAGCTCCACCAGCTTCGAAATTAATAATAATTTTTAGCTGCATCTAGCCCGGAAAATAATTTTTGTTCCCAATAGTGGTAGCAATAGAAATATGGGGCGCGCGCCTGGCTAACAAAAATATACGCTTCATAACAAAAAACACCAGCCTAGCGCACTGCATTAATAAGATGGCATCATCGTCTCTCCCCGTGCTAGGCCTACTACGCCGGCTAGCATTCCTGTGCCTAAAACACAATGTATGGGTCCGCGCTAGCCACGATGCTGAGGGGTCTAACCCTGCTGCTAACGCTTTATCACAGTTCAATTGGCAGATTTTCACAGAGCTCCCCCCCAACGCCCACCCATAGGGCAATAGTTACCCACCCTCCCTATGGGATCTAGTGGCGAATAGTTGATGCCATTAATCAGAGCGTCAGTTGCCCCGTTGACGTGGCAAGCATACGGTAAGGCATGGGAAGAGTGGACACGACTACTAGCAGGCAGACGGGTTGACCAATGTGAACAAGCCAGATTACAAGTCACCATAGAATTTCTCCACCAGCTAATGATGATGGGCTTATAAGGGGCGTGAGCACAGCGGTGTCTGACCGGAGTAGCATTTCACTTCCAACTACTGAATTGGGGAGATGTGACAAAGAGATTCATCATCAGACAATCCATAAAAGGGTGGAAAAGGGGTCAGCCAAGTCAGGAGTGTAGACGTCCCGTCTCGTGTCACTAAAACTGATTTCTCACATCATATCCCTAACACCATTAACATGACACTCACAATTTGAAGCAACACTACTGTCTACTGCATTTGTGATCGCCTTCTTTGGGGCTCTATGCATAAGCGAATTAGTCCCTCAATCCAAAATTACCACCAGTGGAAGCTTATTACAGCAGGACGTAGTCATAGCCAATAATGCGATACGTCTACGCATACGCA
Source organism: Phyllobates terribilis (assembly GCF_046119375.1). NCBI lineage: Eukaryota > Metazoa > Chordata > Amphibia > Anura > Dendrobatidae > Phyllobates > Phyllobates terribilis. Next base: position 455,514 of record NW_027363648.1, read on the forward strand.
AATCGAAAACGGTTCCAGCGGACAGGGGCACTTGGGTACTTCTACAACCCACAAACGGTACACTGAGTCGGGTAACAATAGTAAAAACATATATAACCATCAGATCACAAGTAATTTCTTCCTATCACACATTGATGGAACGCCATTATCAAGATACCAGTTCCAAGCTATATTTAATAAATGCCTAACATCGGCAGGGAACCACCCGAAAGATTATGGGACACACTCATTGAGCATAGGCGCGGCCACGGAAGCAGCAAGAGCAGGACTGTCAGAAACGGAAGTTCAGAGGACAGGGACATGGCGATACACATGTTTGGCAAGGTACATAAGACCGGACTTGTTATCCTAACGTGGTTTGTTTCTTTTACAGGTGACGCTAAGCCAACAGTGTGGGTGATAGGCCACTCGTATTTATATTGGGCAGAAAAAAGGGCGAAAGTCCGCCCAGGTGGGAGGAAATTAGAATTTCATAACACATATTTCAACTGGAGAGGTATTAGAGGCCTGCAATGGCCACAGGTACTAATGGAGGTAATCAAGGTAGGGAGAGAGGCAAGAGGTCCGGTCATCTTAGTCATACAGGCCGGGGGAAACGACCTAGGTCATCACAAGAGCGCATAATTAATGGCAATAATGAAACTAGACACTGAGCGCTTCAGAGAATTTTTCACAAAACTAACTATAGTATGGTCAGAGATTGTGCCGATAGCGGTATGGCAAGGTGCGCAAAACATCACGGCCATCGAATGGACAAGGCGGGTAATAAATATTTGGATGGCAAAATTTAGAAGAGACAGAGGCGGTGTAGTGATACGACACCGACAACTGGAAGGAGATAAAGCAGGCCTCATAAGGCCCGATGGTGTTCACTTAATGGATATTGTACTGGACATATTCCTGTCAGGACTCCAGGATGGAGTGGAACAAGCGTTAAGAGTGATGGATGGGGGTCAGAGTCCTGCATACGAGTACGCAGGATCCTTCGTGGCCTGGAAATAGAAAGGACATGTTGGAGAGTTACACTTGTTGACCAACTTGCCCATGTGGAGACACAGGGCATGCTGCAACAAGCTGAATTATTTTAGAAATAAAATGCCTTTCTAATGGAATGAGTAAAAAGAGTTAATAAAGCTGTGACCGATCCTCACCCATCCAGTTGTAAGAGTTACATTATTGTATTGTCAAGGAAAGGGGGGCGGTAGGGGGGCTGAGCATCTGTATTTGGTCGGGGGTCCCCACAGTCTGCCTAGGCTAGATGCAGTTAAAAATTCTTATTAGATACACAGGCGGTGTAGCTTGCTTCAGAGCTGGGCTACTACGCTGACTAGCAGACACTGAAGCTTTGGAGCAGACATCTGAGTAAACAGTTCTTCAGACTCAACCATCTATGTTACCCCAAGCCATAGTGTATGTAGTTTCTTACGGTTAAAAGAGGGGGGCGACCCAACCCACCTGGAATTGACGATGCCAACGTCACGTAAAACACAGCAAGGGGACTCCAAAAAGAGTCTCCATTTTTTCCAAAAATTGTGGCACAGACACCACTTAAGTGGCATCAATTGCCCCAGAGTTGCTTAAAACGGTTGGTGAGGTGATTTTACCAAATCCTCAAGCTTTTAGTCTCCCCAGGATGACACAGGGGTAGAAAAGTCCTTGCGGATCCATGATTTGTTCATCTTTATGAACATGAGTCTGTCTACATTCTCAGGGGACAGCCCGATGCGCTTATCTGTCAGCACACCACCAGCAGCGCTGAACACACGTTCAGAGAGAACGCTGGCTGCAGTGAATGACTAGATCTCCAAAGCGTGAGTGGCGAGCTCCGGACATGTTTCCAGATTAGAAGCCCAAAATGAGCAAGGGTCCAGTGACACAGTCATGGCTTTGATGTTCACTTGGAGATACTCCTGTACCATCCTCTCTAGGCGTTGACTATGTGTCAGACTTCTTGTCTCCTGTGGCCTTGCAAAGGATGGTCTAAAAAAGTGGTGAAACGATTCCACAAAATTGCTGTTACCAGCAGATACTGTGATACTGTTACGGTTTGAGTGATGAAGACTTGACAGTCCCACGGTTTGCAAGTTAGAACTGTGAGATTCACTACGTGCACCACTGATGTTTTGTGGAAAAGCACATGTAAGATACTGCAACAGCCTCTGCTGATACTCCTGCATGCGTGAATCCCTTTCTATGGCAGGAATTATTTCGGCAAATTTACTTTTGTACCGGGGATCTAAGAGTGTGGCAACCCAGTAGTCGGGATTACTTCGAATTCTGACAATCCGAGTGTCATGTTGCAGGTAGTGCAGCAAGAAGGCACTCATGTGTCTTGCGCATCCAGGAGGAACAAGTCCTTGTTGTGTTGATAGCGAGGTAAGAATCATGCTTCCTTCCTCTGCCCTCTCCCCCCAACCTCGCACAACAGAGATGTGATCAAGGTCTCCCTCATCTGATGAGTCTTCCATGCCCATCGCCAGTTCGTCCTCCACTTCTTCCTCGGCTCCTGCACCTTCCTCAACAGTTTGGCTGCTACCTTGCGCCCTGGTTAATCCCTCTCTCCCACCCTCCCATGCCTGCCGCCTTGGTGCTGCCGACCGTCTGGACCTTGGAGATGTTATCCCTTCCGCATACGACTCCTCCTCTACTTCCTCCACCTCCTCTTGTCCCACCACCTGACTCCGAATTCTGTTTAACGTGTCCTCCAGCATGTAAATCACCGGAATAGTCATGCTGATAATGGCATCGTCAGCACTAAACATCTTCGTCGCATTTCAAAACTGTGCAGAAGGGTGCATAGGTCCCTGATCTGAGACCACTCCTGCAGCGTGATTTGCCCCACCTCTGGATCTCGTTTGCCCAGGCTATACGTCAGAACGTATTGCACCAGGGCTTGTCGGTGCTGCCACAGTCGCTGAAACATGTGCATTTCAGCCGGTGAACTGGCAGGCCCAACGACTTCTTTAGAGATGTAAGTTGTTGAGCTGCGAACGGCGGAAGTGAGCACACAGCGACCGTGCCCTCTGCAGAAAGCCATCTAGTCCGGGATAGTGGGCTAAAAATTGCTGGACAACCAGGTTCAACACATGAGCCATACAAGGCACGTGTGTGACATTGCCCCGGCGAAGGGCCGCACCCAGGTTTGCAGCATTGTCGCACACAGCCTTACCTGGTAGCAGGTCCAGTGGAGACAACCATTCATGAAACTGGGTCTACAGAGCTGACCACAACTCCTCAGCTGTGTGACTCACATTTCCCAGACATTTCAAAGTAAACACCACCTGATACCGTTGAGTCCTGCTGCCAGCATCGTAAGGAGGTGTGCAAGATTCCTTCTGCGCAGTTAGAAAGCGGGTGGCATTACCAGACAGGCTTTGGGTGCAGGTGGAGGACCGAGAGGAGGCTGAGGAGGCAGAAGCAGTGGAGGAACTTCTAGATAAAGAGGATTGACGCACAACTCGTGGGGACGGCAAGACTTGGACAGCAGCCCCTTGTCCTGCTGTCACCATAGTTACCCAGTGCCCTGTCAGCGACATGTAACGCCCCTGTCCATGCCTACTCGTCCAAGTGTCTGTGGTGAAATGCACCCTATCACACACAGAGTTTTTCAAAGAAGCAGTGATGTTGTGTGCGACATGCTGGTGTAGCGCAGGCACACCTTTCTTTGAGAAGTAGTGCCGACTGGGCATCTGGTACTGGGGCACTGCGACGGACATAAGGTCTCGAAAATCCTCTGTGTCCACCAGGCGGAAAGGCAGCATTTTTGTAGCCAACAGCTTGCAGATGGTGAAATTCAACCTCTTAGCTTTGTCATGGCTAGGAGGAAATGGTCTTTTACTTGTCCACATCTGAGGGACCGAGGGCTGGCTGTTGTGCATAGACTAGGTTGAGAAGGGTGTCCCCAGCAAACTGCCGGTCTGTGAGGAAGATGCAGGCAGAAAAGTTAGGTTGCCTTGATCCAAAGGTGGTGCTCTTGATGTCTGAGAGCGCTCAACACCAGCTGGTGTTTCCACTTCCAAATGAAATGATGACCTGCCAATCACACTGGCTGTTGCGGGTAAAGAGTTGGCAGGTCTGCGTCCAAAAACATGTGACTGCTGACCCCCCAGTCACAGATGATGAAGACGCCGCGGATGCACAAGATGGGGCAGACGGTGGTTGGCCCAGCCCGCTAGGCTGCATTGTAGCACAGTGAGCTTCCCACTGCAACTTATGCTTCATATCCATTTGACTTTTCATGCATGAAGTACTCAAACTATGGATTTTTTGGCCTCTACTTAGCTTTTGGTGACAAATATTACAGATAACACGAGTTGGGTCATCCTTATCGATCTGAAAAAATGCCCAGGCTATGCAAGGCTTAGAGCCCATGCGACCTGAACAGCCACCACGACTTCTGGTCAGAGGCAGAGTTGTGGTTGAGGATGCAGTAGTTGACGTGCTTCCAGTACTCCGTCTCTGTCCAGTAAGGCGCAACCTAACCTCGTCGTCAATAGCATCTGTGACGCCCAGCTGCGCTTGGTATCACAGATCCTAAAAGAGTGCATTGATGGAATCCTCCACAAGAGGCCCCCATAAACATTCACACATCTCCACCTTCCACATCAGCCGAGCAGAGGAAGCCCGTTAGGGATATAAATAGGGAAGGTGGAGCTAGGCAGTTCAGTTCGTCTGAAGAGTTCCTGCAGTAGAGAAGCCTAAGAGAGGTCAGTGTGCAGTGGAGCTCAGTCCAGTCTAGAGAACTCAGTTAATAGTTCAGCAGTGGAGCACGAGGCTCCTGCTAGCTAGATTCAGGGAGCCCAGTTAGAGCTTAAGGTGTGCCGGTGCCATAAGATCGGTGAAGCGCGGCAAGCTGCCGTTAGTGTGTATAGCTTAGTGAGGGCCCGAGTAGGCCGAAGGCGAGTGGAGAGTTAGTACATAGGGGGCAGAGGAGCTTAACCAGCTCACCCCAAAGCTTTACCGGACACCGGATCCGAGTTTACCGGGATCTCTATGACCCAGTAAGGCATAACCGGAATCCCTGGAGAACTACAAGTCCCAGGATTGCTAAGGTGCTGATACGTAACAGAGCCAGGAGACGCTTAGGCCCCGCATACTGAGAGCGTGTACTCCAAGACAAGGCCCTACCACAAGGTCAGCCATCGCAGGACAGAGACAAAGTTAGGCCTAGCTCCAGGCAGGTCAGAAACTTACTACGCAGAGGCAAGAAACAGGAGGCCCTACACCCGCTCATTGGGTAGGATCCTGATATGCACCCTTCACCCTACAGTGCTCCCGGATGTGCCTGAATTTCCACCAGTAAAAGGTACTGAAGTGACTACCGTGTCCGTTCCCATTCTTGCTCTGACCCAGCTGGGTCTCGCCTGTCCGGCATTCCCCCTGCATAAGCTGCCCTGAGGCCTAGCTTAACCTGTGGGGAGCTATACCATCGAGCTGCCTTATCACCGGCCTCAGTGGACTGCTGCAGCGCTGGGGCTTCTCACCAGATACCACAGGTGGCGTCACGAACTCTTATAAAAGTAACAATTATCCACCCTTTTAAAGAGTGACCCCAGGGTACAGGCCCGGGAGCCGACCACCGCGACATCCCCAAGGCCAGGCAAAGGCCCGGGTACCGAGTCATCCCCATCCCTTGGGCTAGTCACATTCTCCTCCACCTCCTCTGCTGACCTCATCGACTGGCTGACTGTGGGTTGACAGTAAGTGGGATCTCCAACCTCGTCATCATCACCCTGTGTGTTGTCACACCCATCGTCCTCAGAGCCAACCTCTTCCTGCCCTGACCGAAAAGTCAAGTTGTCGCTCCAATCAGGTATTTGAGTCTCATCATCGTCTTCATCGCTGTCTCCACCAACAGGAGTTACAGTTTGGGAACGAGGGTCTACATTATGCTCAGAACCTTCTTCATCTGGTCCTGGATCCGACTCAAAGATTCTGGGCATCAGTGCAGATCATTTCCTCGTCTGGATTAATAGAAGCTCTGGAGCAGACCTCCGTTTCCCAGGCTATAGTATGAGTAAACAGCTGTGCAGACTCAACCATCTGTGTTACCCCATACTCAGATGGGCAGCTGGAGACTTGGGAGCTGTGAGGAAGCCAGTGCGATTGGGGTGACACCTCTGAGGACTGGAGTATTTGTGATGTTGAAGTTGAGGTGGAGGAGAGCCCACTTGAAGGAGCACTTGACATCCGTTGAAGCACCTGCTGTTTTTGTGCCTCATCTGGAATTTGTAGCGATGGGCGTGTCCGTAAGAAAGGGATCGTACCACATTGTCCACGAAAAGAAGTAGACATCTTAGTTTGGCTGGAAGATGGTCTTTCTTCTGCAGATGTTACCCCCCCCACCGTGGTTGGGCTCGACCCACCAGCGGACAGACACCAGTATTGGGAGAGGGGGCTGGCTGTCAGGGTCCACCGCGGCTCTGGCACAAACCTGGGGACACGGAGGTCGCATGGGCAGGAACGGACTGGCCGTGTCGGCTTCGCACTCCAGCGTAGTCCCTCTGCCCGCTCGCTCCCGTAACCTCAAAGGGATGCGCAAGCGGCTTTTCTTCCCAGGGCTGTTCCCCGTCCAGCAGGAACGTGGGTGAGCTCAGGTCGGCCTTCCACTGTACTCCCTTACCTCCCTCGCCCTCTTTCCTTCTTTCATTCTCCATCTAACCCCTCGGCTCTGTGGTGTCCGCTCTCCCTCCAGCTCTCTCCTTCTCACAGGTGGACTACCACGTGTATTCACACTGTGGCAAATCTTTTGGGCCCAGACATAAGAAGTTGTCGAGGTAATGGATAATATGTGGCCCCTTAGAAACGTCCATTACAACCCATTCGAGGAAGCAACTAAACGCCTCCAATAGTGACCAGGATCTGGAGCACCCCATGGGCAAACAGCGATCTATATAGTATGCTCCTTCCCAGAAGCAGCCCAATAGGTGGACACTATTCGGAGGCACAGGTAGTAAGTAATCGGAACTCCGCATCTATGTCTGTTTTGGCCATTAGGGTGACCCTTCCCAACTTCTTGATCCGCCTGATTGCCTTGTCAAAGGATGTACAGTATATACTACTGTACTTGGTTCCGCGTCGATGTTGTCGTTTACGGACCTGCCCCTTGGATATGACAAATGGTGGATTAGTCCGAATGTATTGGGTTCTGTTTTTGGCACAACTCACAACGGGGATACCACTACGTCTTGTAAGGAAAGTGTTCTGAATGGAACCGCCATTCTACCTAAAGATATTTCTTTTTTAAATTTTCTTGTCACGACGTCTGGGTGTTGGTAGGCTGATTTTAGATTTTTTCTCCAGCCTTTCTTGATTTTAGAATGTCATGACATGCCTATATCTGTCTCTCCCCCTCCTTTTACTCCTCCACCTCTTTTCTTTTCGCATGACTATATGTACTTGTCACTTTTCCTTGTGTTAGTTGTGTCTTCTGAGCAGTTTGTCAGCTTTTGGACACCTTTGAAGTGTTTTCTATGTGTTTTCTATGTGTTTCTATGTGTTTTTGTTTGCCTGCCATTGGTTTTAACAGTGTTCGAAGGTGTTCGACGAACATACAGGGGTGGCTCAACACTACTTTGGATGGAACACATCCTCCCGACGCCAAGGATTGCGGGCCGTAGGTCAATCAGGGTTGCCCCCACGGTCTACAGCTCCTGCACCTCATCCTTCTTAGCCTCCTCCTCTTCAGCCTCCATCTCCGAAATGACCACATCAGTTGCAAGCTGGAAACACTGCAGCACTGCCTCGGCCAAGCGGCAATAGGCAATGCTGAAGCTAATATGCTTAGATGACAAACCGCACAATGCTGAAGAGTTGTGGACAGCTCTGAAAGACCAGGCAGATCTGTGGCTCACACCACTGAACCTACAGCCAGGCATGGTCGTGTGTGACAATGGCCGGAACCTGGTGGCGGCTCTGAGACGAGATGAGCTCACACACGTACCATGCCTGGCCCATGTGCTTAACCTCATGGTTCAGCGGTTTCTCAAATCCTACCCGGAGCAGCTGGATCTGCTTGTTAAAGTACGCCGCCTTTGTGCCCATTTTAGAAAGTCAGCTACAGCTTCCGCCGCCCTTGCCGTGTTTCTGCAGCGTTTGCAGCTTCCGGCTCACAGACTGGTGTGTGATGTCCCCACGCGTTGGAACTCTACACTGCAGTTGTTGGGAAGGATATTTGAGCAGAAGAGGGCAGTTGTTGAGTACCAGCATCAATAAGGCCGTCAGTATTCAGTTCAGACTCCACACATAAGACCTCTGGAGTGGACCTGGATGTCAGACATATGTACCATCCTCCAAAACTTTGAGGACTCCACCACGATGGTGAGCGGAGATGATGCCATAATTAGTGTCACCATCCCGCTTCTCTGTCTTCTGAAATGCTCTCTGCTCACAATCAAAGAGGATGCATTGCAGGTGGAGCACAATGAGATGGAGCAAGGAACCATACAGGTTGATTACACACAGCCAAGCCTCATCTCATCCCAACGTGGTGAAAATGAGGAAGAGGAGGAGGAGGAGGAAGGACAGGAGCTAGTTTCATGCACTATAGACTGTTCTACCTGCACAGCTGTCATACCGTCTGTTCAGCGTGGATGGCCAGAGGACAGAGAGGAGGATGAGGAGGAGAGCATGGTCAGTCATCCTCTTTGTGAGGACACGGAAGTCTTGCCTGTTAGTAGTCTGGCACGCATGGCTGAGTTTATGTTACGCTGCCTTTCCCATGACCCTTGCATTCTCAAAATTTTGGGTGACAGTCATTAATGGTTGGTGACACTTCTAGACCCACACAACAAGGAGAACTTTATATCTCTTATTCCTGAGGTGGACAGGCCTGCAAAAATGGGGCTGTACCAGAAGGCCTGTGTTGCGGCACTATTAAAAAAATTCCCATCTGAAAACGCTGGCAGCAGAGGGCACACTTCATTGGACAACCAAGGAGTACAAGCGAGAGAGACGCAACTTCAATCCAGCAGAGGCAGGGGAACACTGTCAAAGTTCTGGGAGAGTTTTCTCAGACCCTCCCATCGCAGAGGGCCTGAGGCGCGGGGTACTCTCACAAGGAGTTCAAAGTTTGGGAAGATGCTGAGGGAGTACCTTGCCGAACGTACCAACGTCCTCTGTGATTCCGCTGTGCCTTATAATTATTGGGTATCCAAGCTGGATATGTGGAATGAATTGGGTCTCTATGCCTTGGAGGTCCTGGTCTGCCCTGCCGCCAGCGTTTTATCAGAGCCGGTTTTTAGTGCCGCTGGTGGAATTATAACTGATAAGCGCATCCGCCTGTCAACTGAAAATGCTGACAGGCTGACTCTTATAAAAATGAACAAGTGCTAGATTGGGCCAGACTTCTCAACACCACCGAATAATAGCAGCGTAACAAACTCAAATCCAGTGTCTTTTCTTGGGAGGTGTATTCCCATGCACCTTTTCACACCCACACATGGGTATACACTTCCTGATTTTGACTATTTGCTCTTGTCCTCCTCCTTCTCCTCATGTTCCACCACCATATCACCAGGGTGACCGTGGTCCGTGATGCAACACCCACAGAATTTTTTTGAAGGAGTGTTTATGATGCCCGTAAAAAAAATGTTTTATACAGTATGTACATGTATACCCCCCAGGGGAGAATGTTTGTCAGCCCATACACTTAGTGCATGGGCATTACAAGTATAGGAGGCCCGCTCCTTTCTCATGGGAACATTTTTTATGAGGTCCTCCTCCACGTCTCTTCCAAGGGGCATAGAAGTGCCTCCAAATTTTTGGCAGCCCTTGCATTCACTACATAGGCCAACACTATGGGAGACTCTCTCCTTTCTAATGGGAATTTGTCATTACTGTGGCCCTGCTGTATGTGTCTTTAATTTCTTAGTGGGGTTTTTCCTAAATATGGCCAGCCATTAGACTCACTGCTTAACCTATAACTGTATATGTGGCGCCCTGCTGCGCTTGGTGCCACAGAACCTAGAAGGGTGCATGATTGGATTTCTCCACAAGAGGCTCTCACTACATCCAAACACCTCCACCTTCCACCTCTTACCAGCAGAGGGAGCCCAGATAGGGATATATAAAGGGAAGGTGGAGCCAGGCAGCTCAGTCAGTAGTTAGAATCTAGCTAGAGTTGAGAGTTAGTGTTCAGACAGTGTAACCAATCTGTACACAGTAAGCAATGGTTGTAAGCACGCCCCAGCCCTTTGACTGACAGCTAGCTCTACAGTACATCAGTGCAGAGCCACCTGTCAGTGGCTCACGGGAGGAATAAAGTTAATTTACTCCCATGTGCTACACATTCAGTATAGTGGCCAAGCACTTCCTAATGGTATTACCCTGCAGATTAACCCTACATCAGCAGGTTAATAGCGTTATCCAATGTGACAGGTTCCCTTTAACTTAAAGGATCATGTTCACAACAGGAAAAGTCTTCAAACGCTTGTTTCTAATCTATTACTAGTTATTGGACTTCTTGGTTGATGGTGTGTGGTGTGGAGTATTTTTACCGAATACAATTTTCCATTTTGATAAAAAACAACACATTTTTACCCACATGGAGGCGAATTCCCTCCTCTTCACCAGCCTCCATTATTGGTTTTATCAGATCGTATACTCACTTTATCAAAGTTTAGTGGGTACTGTGCTGCAAACTCCAGCTGACGGACCACCACTTCATTAGGAGCCACGTTTCTGTTCCTCATGTCCCGCAGAATATTGGTCAAGTAGACGTCATCTAACCTCTTTATGGCCGCATTAATCAATGTGCTGTATACATTGATATTTGGATGGAATCCACAAATCTGTAAAACAAGTTACCGATCAGATATGCAAAAAGATCCTTGTCACTTGTTTTCTATAAAAAGGCAAATCAGTTTAAAAATGACATTATTTTCTAGACTTTATCAAGTAGGAGTAAAAAAAAAAAAAAGACACTAAATAAACTATGTAAACCAGCAATGTCATTACCGCCATGTCTTCCAGGAGCTGTAAACCATCTTTTTCTTTAAGGCATGCCCTAGCGAGATTGCAAAAGGTATGGATGTTTGGTGCAATGCCTCTCTGTGCCATCATAGGCAACAGCTGCTGTAAAGAAACCATTCAGACGATCAGTTTTTACACTGTACGTGTGGCATGAAGTGTGGAAGAATCTGCACTAAGTTTCAGAATGTGTCAGTGTTCTCCATGACAGCCAACCAGATGCCACGTTTCATTTTACCAGGGCAATAAAAGAAGAGCTCTGATTGGTTGTTATGGGTATCACTGTCCGTTTCGACAAAAAGTTTGTTTCTGCATGAGGCCCGACGCATTTTCAGAAAAAGGGAAATGCTAAAATCTGTATTAAACAGTATTCACACATAAAATATTGCTGCGTCCAACTGAATGTTGCATTTTGGCGGCAGCGCACAAAACGCCTTCATATAGGCTCAGTGCACAATTCCCTGCCGAAGAGCAAATTCACACAAGCACAATGCTTTGTGTTCAGGGGAAAAAAAGGCCATTTTTGATCCGTACAGCGTCCATTTGTCATCCATAACTAAAAAAAAACCTAATAGAAGGCCAGACACACTTTCCTATGTAATCTATGCAGTGCGTCCGGTAAAACATACCTGCCACACGGATTGTGTCTGATTGTTGTGCAGCCTTTGAAATCTACGGTTATATCTCATTTAAAAAACGGATGGATGAGATAAGCGCCTGTAGCCATTATTCCCCCACAGTCTGGTGGTCAATCCATTCATGTGGAATATTACACTGGGTGACATGGACATCACACAGACCAAAAACACAAATGGAGGAAATCTTCCTTGATGGTGCGGCCAGAAAAAGCAAAAGGCCTCATTCACACATCATGTTGCACGTGGAGGTTTATCCCTTTTTTCATGGATACATCACATACCCAGTATAATCTATGGTGCTATTCACATGTCCGTCTGTCTGTCTTTTTCCGATATCACAGATGAAAAGAGCCGATACAAGTCTATGGGTCTGTGCAAAAACATTCAGCACCCGGATGGCAAAGAATAGGAGAAGCTCTGTAATTCAAGGATTTATTTATCCATCCGTCAAACATTGATGGGAAAAACGGACCCACAGTCCGAACACTGATGACACACGGAACAAACACTGCTGACACCAGGGCCATTTTTTCCATGTACGTGGTTAAATATGGACATGTAAATGAGAAAATGTGTCATACTTTAGACTCTTTTGCTGGCTTGCCTTGCATCACTTTTTTTGCCCCCCAATTTTCAAACAATTTAGTGCATGCTGTTGTATTTAAAGCCATGCCCCTTCTGTCAAAGCCATGCCCCTTCTGTCAAAGCCATGCCCATCTTTCAAAGCAATGCCCCTTCTTTCAAAACCATGCCCCTTCTTTCAAAGCCATGCCCCTTCTTTCAAAGCCATGCTTAGAAACAATTAGGCCGATATAAAAAAGTGTAGTTTCTATATGAATCGGTTGGAACTGTGGCGTCCCTGAGGGTTCAGTCGCCACAGGGGTACTGCACCTCAGATCGAGGTGTGGTATCTCCTCTCCGAGGTAAGGATGGAGCACCACACGGGACCCAGCCTCAGCACTCAACACTACACCACTCCTGTCCTGTGGGGGGCTTATATGCACCAGGGTGCTGCCCCAGCCAGGATAGAGGAGATGGGGGGGGAGACCAAAGATAGGGGGAACCATGTAGTGGGTGAGGGTGGAGGACACACTTTTAGGTTACACTTACTGATACATATTTAATACATGGCCATCTTAGGTTCAAGGTCTTTGATTGTGATCTTCATCGCTGATAGTGGCTTTCTGCTGGAACCTGCAGCTTGTTGAAGATACACGGTCCTCGTACTCTGGGCTTGAGGTGAGGAGTGGGTTAGAGTTAACCGCTGTCTCTACCTGGTCAAGGTCCCTACCTAAGAAGGCCTGGAGGGGAGCGGAGGAGTAAAGCTCCACAGGCAAAAGGATCCCAGGGGATACGGACGGAGCAGCATACACCACCTGTATTTCTTACTCTGGCCTAGTCAGAGGGATTCCTGCTGCAAGAGGGGTACCGGCCCCCGATATCTGACTCTGTTACTTCACGTCTCAGTCGGAAAAGCCCAGAGGCCTTCTGGATCCCTAAGGGGGATATGGACGGAGCGGAGTACGCCACCCGTATCCCTTAAATTGCGCTGATGCAGCGGGAACCGGCGTTTCACCAAGTTCATACCACACACACACAGTCAGGAGGAGACTTAATGGGAGAACTCACCAAGGAGAGGAACATTCTGGTCCAGGGGTCTTGTTAAGTGCACCTAAACTACCCGGAGTGTGCTGAACCCCTTCCTGGTGGTCGCAGCGCGCCGTGAGGAGCAAGGAGAAGCTTTGTGCTTACTACTGAAACAACGTGAGTAAAGCTTGGAAGACTTCACCCCTTGCCTCCGTTATCCTTTCCTGCGCGGCACCGCACACACACCACCAACCTCCAGACTTTCCTCTCTCTCTGCCCTGAGGCCCTGCTCCGCCTGTGGGGAGTAGTACCAGCTGAGCTGCCACGACACCCGCCTCAGAGGACTGACGCAGCGCTGGTGGTACGTGAAAAAAGGGAAAAGAGGTGTGCTATGAAGCAGTGATCACCCAGCAATACTTCAATAAATTATCAAACGTTATAATAAGTGACAATAAATTTTATTCATTACAAATATAAATACATACAAACAACGTAAAAAAACCCAAATTGCTAAAACACAAGTAAAATCAATATAGTGGGGTTACCCACTAATTTGAAGCCCACCTGCTCCAAAAAAAACATCCCTAGTTACAACAGAACAAGCAGTACCATAATACAAGTGCCAGTATTATCCCTGGTGATCAATATCGTACACATGCAAATTAGTTATGACTGCCTGACATTAGTATACAAGGAGGTGTACTATAGTCCAGAAAGATGAAGAGGGAAATATGTGCCTACTACAGCAGAGTATATATTGAAAAATACAAAGAGTCCCAAACATAAATGAAGCCCATATAGAATATCTGAGCTAACAAATACTATATACTCACATACCACAAAAAGTACTATTCAGGGTATAAATAAATACAAAACCCTTTCATGCTGTAAGTATCCCTCCTGCACATAATAGCGCTACGATCAATCACCTCCCTGAGCACAAAATCCTATGCTGGGATGAAGCAGGCGGGCATTCAGTGCCCAAGCGCTGGTGGTAATCACCAGGAACCACAGGTGGCGTAGTCGACAAATAACCACTCATCTGCTAGCCCATATTTTTAATGTGTGCGCCCTGGGCACAGACCGGGTCAAGGCTACGACTGCATCCCCCTCTTCCACCGGCCCGTCGTCCAAGTACACCTTTCCCAGGGAGGGCTAACGCTACCTGAGTAGTAGTGGGTCACACAGAACCATTTGCTTTGGATCGTTATTAAGCAATAGTAAAAAAAAAAAAGGTATTCACTTTTAAGAAAAAAATATATATAAAAAGTCAGGCAGATCTGTCACACGCTTTACAAATGATTTCATGCAGCAAATATAATCCCACAATGCGGTAACATCATTCACCTACTGTACCTCAGCCTCTTTACTGTCAGATAGCGTGGATCTTCTCACAAGCCGTGTTAATTATTTTATGATGGCTTTTTAACATTTAAATGATAAAATAAAAACCATTCCCTTACCAAAGCCGACTGCAGCTTCAGAGTTTTACTCCTCTTCAACACCAAAGTGTTAAAAAAGGTGAGATCTGGCTGTACTCCGTAGGCGTCCATAGTGGCCCGGACGGCAGATTCTGACCCCACTTCTGCTCTCATGACTGCCGCTAGGAGGGTGAAGGTCTTTATTGTAGGACAGACGTTGTCTTCTTTCATCTTCTGAAGAACGCCCCCTAAGTCGCCAATCACTGCCAATCGGTCAGATGGGGTATTGACATTTACAAGTGACACAATTTTTCCCGTATTTACAGACAGGTCCAGGAGGTTTGGCACATTACTGGCATCAAAAGAGGGCACGCTGGGAAAATGGTCAGCCGTACTCACCACGGCCAGTGCCTGTGAGCCTGCCAAGTCCTCAGCTGTGCCATAGTTGCCACTTGGAATTGAGGAATGGCCCAGGAGCATGGGCTGCCCACCTCTCCAGGACTATCCTTTCTTTTCTTCACTTGCTGGCTTTTCCTGTCTTGCTTCTCTTTGCCTGCACTTAAAGTCAGGGCTGCCAGTTCCTTAGAGTGCGTGAGTAAATGTAGAGCGTCAGCGGTGTCTCCAATCCCACAGTCTCGGGGGGCACAAAGAAGCAGGTTATAGGTGATTACATGCGGCTTTACCCCCATGTGCCGCATCTGCCTCCAGACCTGAAGCACAAGATGGCGTATACAGTCATTATCCACATTACATTCACGCAAATATGTACACCCCGTCACAGAGAAAGCAGTAACTGGACACGGACTAGCTGGCATGTAATGGCAGTACCCTATTATAATGATGCTCCCATATGTCAGAGGGTCACATTGGTAAAGCCGGTGCCCTCCAGGATGAAAAGCTTTGTGGAGGGCTTGGGCCATCTACTTATGTCATTTCCAAACGTGTGTCTACATAATAAATAGGCAACTTCTACTAGTAAATTCTGTGCTATTTTCTGTATCTGTGAAGCCTTGCCCACTGGTTTTCCCATTGTCTCCGAACAGCGCGCCTACCCGTGTAATAAGACCCCGATGCCAGCGCGCCTACCCGTGTAATAAGACCCCGATGCCAGAGCGCCTACCCGTGTAATAAGACCCCGATGCCAGCACGCCTACCCGTGTAATAAGACCCCGATGCCAGCACGCCTACCCGTGTAATAAGACCCTGATGCCAGCGCGCCTACCCGTGTAATAAGACCCCGATGCCAGCGCGCCTACCCGTGTAATAAGACCCCGATGCCAGAGCGCCTACCCGTGTAATAAGACCCCGATGCCAGCACGCCTACCCGTGTAATAAGACCCCGATGCCAGCGCGCCTACCGGTGTAATAAGACCCCGATACCAGCGCGCCTACCCGTGTAATAAGACCCCGATACCAGCGCGCCTACTCGTGTAATAAGACCCGATGCCAGCGCGCCTACCCGTGTAATAAGACCCCGATGCCAGCGCGCCTACCCGTGTAATAAGACCCCGATGCCAGTGCGCCTACCAGTATAATAAGACCCCGATGCCAGTGCGCCTACCCATGTAATAAGACCCTGATGCCAGCACGCCTACCCCTGTAATAAGACCCAGATGCCAGCGCGCCTACCCGTGTAATAAGACCCCAATGCCACAGCGCCTACCCATGCAATAAGACCCCGATGCCAGCACGGGTATTCCGACTGGCCGTTACAGGTTGCAGATGGAAGTGCCGTTGGGAAGGGGGGGGATATGCCAACCGAAGACAGCGAAAATCATGCAAAACGTCAAAAAATAACTTATCAGCATGCTGCCTACTGTAACAGTCCACCTAAAGTGGCCGACCGCTGTATTCCCTTTGTTACTAAAAATCTGGCACAAAATCCTTATCTACTAGCCAGTCTAATCACCGGCCAGTCTAACCACTAGTCAGTCTAATCACTAGCCAGTCTAATCACTAGCCAGTCTAATCACTAGCCAGACTAATCACTAGCCAGTCTAATTGCTAGCCAGTCTAATCGCTAGCCAGTCTAATCACTGGCCAGTCTAATCACTGGCCAGTCTAATCACTGGCCAGTCTAATCACTAGCCAGTCTAATCACTAGCCAGTCTAATCACTAGCCTTGCGCCAAACTTCTAACAGAAATCTCCTATCAGAATCGCAAGAAAGGAATCAGCAGGTGATCTCTTAGACCAGTCTGAACTAGGACTAAGTAAAGGAGCTAATACAATATAAAGAGGTGAAACTGTTACCAAAGCCTTGTTATTCCGCTCACAGTAACGTCTGAGCCAGCGTCGCTGACACCTCTGCGGGCCGATTTATGCTTTTAGAAAAGTCACATGAGTATCACTACACATGAGACTTCTGCAGCCGGACAGGAGTCCTACCCCGGCTTCTGCCCTCCGCCACGCGTCATCTACAAATATGACAGGCGGGTGGGAGACGCCACATCTCTACTTAGATAAATGTCCTGCTTTATCTCCTGTGCATTGGCACAAGGACGGGTATGTGCCTGCGGGCCGTCAGCATCTTCCCTGAGGAGAGCGGGCACCTTCCCGGCCGCCGCACACCGGAGATGCAGGTCCGGTGCAGGAATAACTGTGCTCCTTTGGCAGGATTGCCAGAACTTGTTCCCTCTACTTGTCGGCACCACCTGGACTAACTACACAGCAATAAATCTCCCCTCCTGGCAGTGATGTGGAGCAGGTTGCTCTGTAGCTGCACGCTCCGGCCCCCCAGAGCCTGAGTAGTACAGACATACACTACATGGCTGCACTGACCACCAGAGGGAATAACGGACATAATAAAGGTGGACAGGATAGGGGGAAAATAACCACATGGATGCAATTAAAGGGTTATTGCCAAAATAGAAAATCATCTCTTATCCAAAGGTTAGGGGATAACTTACTGATCACTGAGGGTCTGACTGCTGGAACCCCTAGCAAACCCAAGAACAGGCAGCATGCTCAGCCTCCCCTCCATTCACTGTCTATAGGACTGCCCAAAAATAGCCAAGAGCAGCGCTCCACTAGTTCTGGCAGTCCCACAGACGATGAGTACGACGCGCCCAGGGGATGGGGACGACTCGGTACCCGGGCCTTTGCCTGGTTTTGGGGATGTCGCGGTGGTCGGCTCCTGGGCCCGTACACTGGGGTCACTTGAAAAAGGGGATTGAAACTTGGATAAAATAAATAAACAGTTTGTGACGCCACCTGTGGTACTTGGTAATGATTACCAGCGCTGCTTCAGACCTCCGGGGGGGTGATGGGATGGCAGCTGAGGTGTTTCTGCTCCCCACAGGTGCAGTGGGCCCCCGGGGCAGTGTGGAGTTTGGTGGGTGGTGATGCTGGGACTTGTAGTGCAGGCGGGATGGCGCAGCAGGAGTAACTGACAGAGACAGTGGATTCGCTTCAATACCTTTACTGGTGCGGATGTCAGGTACGCTCCAGGGTACTCAGTAGGATGGGTGCACTTCAGGACTTCTCCCCAGTGAGCGGGTATAAGGCCTCCTGGTCCGTGTCTGCCTCTCTGTATGCTCCTGGCCAGCCTGCAACTGGGCCTAGCTTATGTGTCGTGCTGTTCCTTCACCTGTCGCTCAGTAGTAGGACCTTCTGCTGGCAACCACTATCCCTGGTCGTCGGGGCCATCATGGTTCCTGGTCCTGTAATGGGTCTAGCTTCAGGTCTGCCAGGGACTTGTAGTCCTCCTGGAATGCCGGTGGTCCCTACTGGGTATAAAGGACCCTGTAGGCGCGGACCCGGTGTCCGGTTTGTATCTTTGGGGTGAGCCTTGTGATGCTCCTCTGCCCCCTCAACTCCTCTCATCTCTCCTCTTTACCGTCGGCCACACTCGTGGCCCTCAGAACCCAGCAGCAGACGCGCCGCGTCTTCGCTGCTCTCAGCGTCAGCACGCTCTCAGACTCTCTCTGTCTGACTACTAACTCTGACTGAACTGCCTGGCTCCACCCTCCATATATATATATCCCTAACGGGCTCCCTCTGGTGGTATGAGGTGGAAGGGTGGAGGTGTTTGTATGTAGTGAGGGCCTCTTGTGGAGAAGTCCATCCATGCACCCTGGGTCCTGTGGTACCTGTTGTAGCAGGGTGCCGCAAATGGAGTGGTGGTTGAGTATACGCACTGCTCCGTTCATTCTTAATGGGAGTGCTGAAGACCAGCCAAGCACAGAGCTTCAGTCGTCCCATAGAGAATGTATGGTGCAGCACTGATCGACCATCACATCAGTCACAAAGGACTCTTCAAATCCCCAGTTTTCAGGATTGGTGAGGCTCCCAGCAGTCAGACCCCATCCATCGGGAAGTTATCCTATGGATAGGAGATATCTTTTAAACTTTGTACACCCCCTTTGAAGGATTATTCAATCTAATTCTAAAGTCGGGGGATACTGACAGCCGCCCTCCACTAATCACACCATGTTGGCATATTGTAGTGATATCCCACCGCATTGTGATGGAAAGAAGAATATAACTGTATACAGAATAACATGGAGATGTTTGATAGAATACAGCAGCCCGGAGGTTATGGGAGCGCCGCCAGCTTCTGTACCTCTGTACTAGATGGTATACAGCAGTGACCGTCCCTACACGGGACCCTGATCATCAGGAATATTGCCTCTTACACCCGAGCCCAGGGAATTCTAATTACTAGTGTACACGGTTATATCAGTTTATTATCACCTCCGGCCATGAAAGAATTGTCAAATTATTTATTTTATAGAATTTTGTCTAGCATGGAAGTTATGAAACCTTACAAATCCATGCTCAGTACTCTCTATATACATGTATAAATTAGATACATTGTAAATGAAAACATCATATATTTAGGAGTTTGTGAGCTACATATCCATATAATAGATGGTGGCCCGATTCTAATGCATCGGGTATTCTAGAATAGGTATGCGGCCGACCGGGCGCAGTCAGCAGAGCTGTGTTTAAATTTTGCACCAAAATCGCTGATTGGTCACGGTTGCCGGCCTCGACCAATCAGCAAAGCGGTGTTTAAATTTTGCGCCAATACTGCTGATTGATCTCGACCGGCGGCCTCGACCAATCAACGATTTTGGCGCCAAATTTAAGCAACGCTCTGCTGATTGATCTCGGCCGGCGTCCTCGACCAATCAGCAGAGCGTTGCTTAAATATGGCGCCAAAATCGTTGATTGGTCGAGGCCGCCGGTCGCGACCAATCAGCGATTTTGGCGCAAAATTTAAACAACGCTCTGCATCGCTCTGCTCATTGGTCGCGGTCGCCGGTCTCGACCAATCAGCAGAGCGTTGTTTAAATTTGGCGCCAATACTGCTGATTGGTCGCGGCCGGCTTCCGCGACCAAACAGCAGAAAGATGCAGAGCGGGGTTTAAATTTGGCGCCAAAATCGCTGATTAATCGCGGCTGACGGCCGCGACCAATCAGCAGAGCGTTGTTTAAATTGGGCGCCAAAATCGATGATTGGTCGCGGTCGGCGGCCTCAACCATTCAGCAGAGCGTTGTTTAAATTTGCCGCCAATTTCGCTGATTGTTCGAGGCTGGCGGCCGCGACCAATCAGCAGAGCGGGGTTTAAATTTGGCGCCAATAATGCTGATGGGTCGCGGCCGGCTACCGCGACCAATCAGCAGAGCGTTGTTTAAATTTGGCACAAAAAACGCAGATTGGTCGCGGCCAGTGGTTGCGACCAATCAGCAGAGTGAGGTTTAAATTTGGCGCCAATACTGCTGATTGATCTCGGCCAGCGACCGATCAGCAGAGCGGTGTTTAAATTTGGCGGCAAAATCGCTGATTGGTCGCAGCTGGAGTCCGCGACCAATCAGCAGAGCGTTGTTTAAATTTGGGGCCAATCTCGCTGATTGGACGCGTCCGGCGTCCGCGACCAATCAGCAGAGCGTTGTTTACATTTTGCGCCAATACTGCTGATTGATCTCGGCCAGCGACCGCAATCAATCAGCAGAGCGCTGTTTAAATTTGGCGCCAATCTCACTAATTGGTCGCGGATGGTGTCCGCGACCAATCAGCAGAGCGTTGTTTAAATTTTGCGCCAAGCTCGCTGATTGGTCGCGGCTGGTGTCCGCGACCAATTAGCACAGCAGTGTTTAAAAGTGGCGGTAAGATCGGTGATTGGTCGTGGCGGCTATTTAAATGTAGCGCCCAAATTGGTGATTGGCCGCGGGCAGCGGCCGCGACCAATCAGCAGAGCGGTGTTTAACTTTAGCGCCAAGATCACTGATTGGTCGCGCTCTCCGCACGCGACCAATCCGCAAATCGTATTGGTGAGGAGCAGGGAGCGTAATCGTATTAGTGAGGACCGGTGGACATGAGCGGGCGCTCGGAGCAGAAGTATCCCGACCCGCAGCGCCGCTCCCCGGTCCTCTCTTCACACCCTAGCCGCTGATGTCCCCACAGTATCCGCATGGTGTTACAGAGGTCCAGACATTTGTGTTAAAAATCGGTGATTGGTCGCGGGCAGCGTCGGCGACCAATCAGCACAGCGATGTTTAACTTTTGCGCTAAGATCAGTGATTGGTCGGGTCCGAAGACCGCGACCAATCATCGAATCGTCTTGGTGAGGACCGGCGCTGCCTCTGCGGCTACTTCCGCTGCGAGAACCCGGGACATAGCGGGCGCTCGCAGGAGAAGTATCCCGACCCGCAGCGCCGCTCCCCTGTCCTCCGTTCCGCATGGAGGTCAGAGGCGCCGGCGGTCCTTCCGCTGATACCGGCCGGGAGATGAGCGCCTCGCGCCGCTCATTTCCCGGCTGCATCTCCGTCCCGCAGATGGGTCCGGCGGTCGGGGTCCTTCTGCTGGTACCGGCCGGGAGATGAGCACCTCGCGCCGGTCATCTCCCGGCTGCATCGCCGCTGAGCTCCGTCCCGCAGATGAGCTGCTAACGGCCGCCATCTTTTTTCAGAAATCCCGCGGCGCTGATTGGCCGCTGGCGGACCAATGAGCAATGCGGGATTTCCTGGACAGACAGACAGACAGACAGATGGGATAAGACGATTATATATATAGATACTCCCTGCAACCACTTTGATGTTGCACTTTACTGCAATGCTGTGGCAGCCAAAAAAACGTCATTCTGGCATTTTGATTTTTTCCCCATTACAATGTTTACTGATCAGATTAATTAGGAGACTTGAAGTGGCGATCGTCTGATCGCTTGTGCTGTACATACACTGCAATCTATAGCAGAAATCACCATCTTCTATGAACGCCGGCCCATAGGAGGGTCATAATGACATGTATGGGAGGTCATCAGCAGACCCCCAGCTGTCATGACAACCCATCGGTGCCCCACAATCACGTGGCAGGATGTATGACGCGCTTCCAGCCGACGTGCGTTAAATCCCGCTGTCAGTGATTGGTTAATAGCAGCAGGCGGAGCAACAGTACATCAGCAGCTATTAAAGGCACATGATGGTTGATTAAATCAGTCATCATGTGCAGGGAAATATGTGGGCTCGGTGTGCGAGATCACATCAAAGGCAGGGACACGACCTTTGACGTAAATATACGTCAAAGATGGTGAAGCGGTAGAGCAAAGCACAGGTTGCAGCCTCTTCTCTAATATTCAAAGACTGGCTAAAAATACTCCTGAAAAATACTATGAGGAGGATTTTTACTCTTCTGTAAAAAATGTAGAGCGACCTCTGCAATGCGGTATACATTTCTTTACAATGGGTCCCAATAGTGGACGGATGCCTCATCATCCATCCTGACAGTGGCCACTAGGGGGCCACACACCTTCTATGTGTATGCGCCCAACAATGGCCACAAACGTAATGTGCACCGAGCCCAACAGAGTCATCAGAGAATCCAAGAGTCCCACCCTCAGCCGGCATGCCCCATCGTCACTTCAGCAGAAATACTGCAGCAAGAAATATCTGTATTAGTAAAATGAACAGTTGCTCCATGATTCCTCAATGTTTTTGCGCATCTCATCATGTCGGAAGTGTGAGACATAATTCCCAGGTAAGTGTGCACTGTACGGATATAGGATGTAGGATGTGTGCAGCAAGCCATACCTGCAGAGCTTGTAGGAAGCCCAGCTCTTCATCCTTTATGCATCCCATAAACAGGACGGTGAATGTTTCAGGGCCAACGACACGGAATTTTTGTGCAATTTCCTATAAACTCAAGAAGACCATATTAGCTTGTTATTATCCAGCTCGCGACATCACTGCTTGAGTATTGCAAGAGAAATCTAACCAAAATCAAAATCTCAGGGAAAGCGTCACTTTGCCGTTCCCAGAACAGCCGGGTGGCCAGTGAAAAAAACAGTGAAGGGGGCGCAGTGCTGCACCAGTGCCCAGGATCAGTGGGGTCCAGCGCCGGACTGGAGTACCTGGAGCCCACCAGGAAACAATCAATCTTGGGGCCCACCAGCACCATGCAGTTACCGTATATAGGAATAACATAAGTCCACAAACTCTTTCAAAATGAATCAACTTTATTAACCAATAAATAACCAATATAACGAATAAATAACAAACTAAAGAAACACTCCTGGCGAAAGAGGAACACTTATCTTATTCACACCAGTGTGTGATAAAGTGCCATAACAGAACAATAACAAGAAATACTTTCAAGGTACATTCTCTTAAAGTATAAGTGCCACAAATTGAACCTGCATCCATCTGGCATCCCAGCAGCCGGCATCATTGTAGCAGCACCAAACTTGGCCGCTGGGAAAAGTAAAAGAATTCTGTAAGCATTTTGGAAGTTTGTATTGCACGTTTTCCTCTCCTCTATAATACAATACCATTCAATTGTTAGTGAAAGGCCCAAAGCAACAAATAAACTCACACTAACAGTCAATCAGCAGCAAAATTACAAACGTTTTTTTTCAGAACAGAAGATGACATTGCATACGTATTAATAATGTCATCATAGTCTAAGTTCCTTGAAATGTCACACTCAATGTTCAACAGAAGGAGGGACTCTAAAAGCTCCTGTCCAATCGAAGCCCTCAGACGATTTTTTACAATTTTCAGCTTTGAGAACACTCTTTCACATGAAACCTGGGTGCAAGCAAGTGTAAGAAGGGTCTTGTAAACTGCAAAAATGTTTCCATAAGCAGCAGAATGTAAATTGTAGTCATATAAAAGTCTGTAGCAGCAGGAAAGACAGTTTTTTTGCGGGACGAGTTGTACTTTCAGATGCAATCATTTATTTTACCATATAGTGTACAGGGAAATGGCAACAAAAATTCCAAGTGCAGTAAAATTGCAAAAAAAGTGCAATTGCACGTTTGTTTATTGGGTTTTTTAGTCACCATGTTCACTATATGGAAAAACCGATGTGACAGGGTGATGCCTCGGGTCAGTACGAGTTTGTAGATACCAAACATGTATACCTTTACTGGTATCTAAGTGGTGAAAACAAATTCATAAGTTTGAAAAATCACACTTTTCACGCCATGTTCTGCGCACCGTAGTGTTCTCATTTTTTTGGGTCTGGGGCTTTGTGACGGCTTATTTTTTGCGTCTTGAGCTGACGTGCATCTCTGCTGCTCTGTAGTAGTCACAACACAGGGAGAGGTTAACCATCCAAGTATTTAATATGTATTGCAAATAAAGAATGTTCCCATTCTTAATATCCGAAAAAACAAATGACTGACAACTATCCCTAGACTAATAATACCATATAGAAGAGAGAAATACCGCCACACCATGACCAGAACACATACCACCACATAGTGATCAAATACTACCAAGTACAAGGTATATATACTGCCACACCATGAGAAGACCACATATTACCACCACATAGTGACTGTCCGAATAATACCACATACAAGGGACAAATTCCGCCACGCCATGACCATGGCACATAATGGCACCAGATAGTGACTGATAATGAAAATGTAAAAAAGCTCTGTATATAGAGTCAGTGTACAGATAATGTAGAGATTATCAGTGACATTATGCACAGGACTCCTGTGTATAGGGTCAGTGTAGAGGTAATACAGTGATCACCAGTGACATTACACACAGGAGCTCTGTATATAGTGTCAGTATGTGTGTATAGGTAATACAGCAATCACCAGTGACATTACACACAGGAGCTCTGTATATAGTGTCAGTGTGTGTGTACAGGTAATACAGTGATCACCAGTGACATTACACACAGGAGATCTGTATATAGTGTCAGTGTGTGTGTATAGGTAATACAGTGATCACCAGTGACATTACACACAGGAGCTCTGTATATAGTGTCAGTGTGTGTGTATAGGTAATACAGTGATCACCAGTGACATTACACACGGGAGCTCCGTGTATAGTGTCAGTGTATGTGTATAGGATGTACAGAGATCACCAGTGACATTACACATTGGAGCTCTGTATATAGTGTCAGTGTGTGTGTATAGGTAATACAGTGATCACCAGTGACATTACACACAGGAACTCTGTATATAGTGTCAGTGTGTGTGTGTACAGGTAATACAGTAATCACCAGTGACATTACTCACAGGAGCTCCGTGTATAGTGTCAGTGTGTGTGTATAGGTTGTACAGAGATCACCAGTGACATTACACACAGGAGCTCTGTATATAGTGTCAGTGTGTGTGTATAGGTAATACAGTGATCACCAGTGACATTACACACAGGAGCTCTGTATATAGTGTCAGTGTGTATGTATAGGTAATACAGTGATGACCAGTGACATTACACACAGGAGCTCTGTATATAGTGTCAGTGTGTGTGTATAGGTAACACACATACTCACCAGTGATGTCTCTAGGTGAAGTTCTTTATCTGCCGCAGACCGATATATCACATCTTCTATGCAGGACTTATCTCTGCAGAAAATAACATAGTTCGCTATAACTGATCACTTCCAGAGCACAATCTACACTTTTCTCAAGATTTCTACACTGCATGAAATGACAAAAAAAGAAATCTAGTGCCGCACTACACAGTAACATTGCTCCGGTGTCATTCTGTGCCGGCTCATCTCTGTCAGCAGACATATTTGTCAGATGGCAAAGATGTAGCAGAGCTGAAGACAGAAGACCTATGGATTACGTTGGATTGAGGATTTTTCTTTATTAAAAATGGAGTCCCTAAATGTGTTTTATTTTTAATAGAAAAAAAAAAAATTCTGTCTTTTTTTTCTGTTTACTAGAAATTCATGGTGGCTATGTCTAATTTGGCGTGACACCATGAATTTCGGGCTTAGTACCAGCTGATAATACAAAGCTGGCCTGGTACTAACCCGATTATTACCCAGGGTGCCACTCACCACCAGGGCCGCTGGAAGAGCCGGGTAAAGCACCTGGAAATGGTGCTATGAGGAATGCGCCACTTTCAGGGGTGGCTGCGGGCTGAGATTTTCAGCGTGGGGGGCCAAGAACGCTTGGGCCTTACCATGCTGCGAATCCCAGCCCCCAGCTGCCTTGTTTTATCTGGCTGGCGATCAACATATGGCGGGAGCTGGGCAATGGGCATGATTATCAAATAATATATACCTGACAGGGGCCCATAGATTCTGCTGCCTCCAATAATATATACCTGACAGGAGCCCATACATTCTCATGCCTCCAATAATATATACCTGACAGGAGCCCATACATTCTGCTGCCTCCAATAATATATACCTGACAAGAGCCCATAGACTCTCCTGCCTCCAATAATATATACCTGACAGGAGCCCATACATTCTCCTGCCTCCAATAATATATACCTGACAGGAGCCCATACATTCTCCTGCCTCCAATAATATATACCTGACAGGAGCCCATAGATTCTCCTGCCTCCAATAATATATACCTGACAGGGGCCCATACATTCTGCTGGCTCCAATAATATATACCTGACAGGAGCCCATACATTCTGCTGGCTCCAATAATATATACCTGACAGGAGCTCATACATTCTCCTGCCTCCAATAATATATACCTGACAGGAGCCCATACATTCTGCAGCCTCCAATAATATATACCTGACAGGAGCCCATACATTCTCCTGCCTCCAATAATATATACCTGACAGGAGCCCATAGATTCTGCTGCCTCCAATAATATATACCTGACAGGAGCCCATAGATTCTGCTGGCTCCAATAATATATACCTGACAGGAGCCCATACATTCTCCTGCCTCCAATAATATATACCTGACAGGAGCCCATACATTCTGCTGGCTCCAATAATATATACCTGACAGGGGCCCATACATTCTGCTGGCTCCAATAATATATACCTGACAGGAGCCCATACATTCTGCTGCCTCCAATAATATATACCTGACAGGAGCCCATACATTCTCCTGCCTCCAATAATATATACCTGACAGGAGCCCATACATTCTCCTGCCTCCAATAATATATACCTGACAGGAGCTCATACATTCTCCTGCCTCCAATAATATATACCTGACAGGAGCCCATACATTCTCCTGCCTCCAATAATATATACCTGACAGGAGCCCATACATTCTGCTGCCTCCAATAATATATACCTGACAGGAGCCCATACATTCTCCTGCCTCCAATAATATATACCTGACAGGAGCCCATAGATTCTGCTGCCTCAAATAATATATACCTGACAGGAGCCCATAGATTCTGCAGCCTCCAATAATATATACCTGACAGGAGCCCATAGATTCTGCAGCCTCCAATAATATATACCTGACAGGAGCCCATACATTCTCCTGCCTCCAATAATATATACCTGTCAGGAGCCCATACATTCTGCTGCCTTCAATAATATATACCTGTCAGGAGCCTATACATTCTGCTGCCTTCAATAATATATACCTGAAAGGGCCCATACAGTGCTGCCAATATGATTAGCGAGGGGGGCCCTCTGTTCTCTGTACAGGGCCCAGGGGGGGTAGGGGGCGGGGCTTGGGGGCGTGGCCAATGGGACCCAGGGCCCACCGGTGGATTTCCTGATCCTCCGTTGGGCCAGAACGCCCCTGGTGGGGTCCCTGTGCCCCCCTAACAGGTGACATACTAACTAGCTGAAAATTTACACCCCAGCACCATCTTTCTATCTCTTAAGCTGACAGTGGATGTGTTGGTAGTGTGGCGCCCCTGAGGGTTCAGTCGCCACAGGGGTACTGCACCTCAGAAAGAGGTGTGGTATCTCCTCTCTCAGGTAAGGATGGAGTATCACACAAGACCCTACTTCACACTCAACACTACACCACTCCTGTCCTGTAGGGGGCCTAAATGCACCAGGGTGCTGCCCCGGCCCGCGATAGAGGAGATGGGGGGGAACCAAAGATAGTGGGAACCATGTGGTGGGTGAGGGTGGAGGAAGCACTTTACTTTAGCATCATATATATACAGTGGCCATCTTTATAACCTAGTCTTTTGCCGTGGTTCCTTGGGAAAGTCAGTCAGCACAAAGCTGCGGCCGGCTCAGGGGTCACGGTTCCCGGTCTCAGGCCTCGAGACGGGGGGTTGGGGCAGAGTTGAGTTATAGCTAGCTCTGTCCCCGGTCAGAGTCCAATCAAGAAGGCCCAGGAGGGGAGCAGAGGAGATAGGCTCCACAGACGAAAGGATCCCAGGAGGGTACGGACGGAGCGGAGTCGCCACCTGTATTCTTCACTCTGGCCTAGCCTGAGGGACTCCTGCCGCAAGAGGGGACCGGCCCCCGATATCTGACAGTGTACTTCACGTCATCGTTAGAAAAGCCCGGAGGCTTAGTGGATCCCAGGGGGACACGGACGCAGCGGAGTCGCCACCTGTATCTCTCAACCTGTGTATATCCAGTGGGACCCGGCCTTACTCCACGTTCACATCACATACTGTCAGGAGAGGACTGAGTGGGAGAATCTAGGAAAGAGAGGAACACCCCAGCGGGGTCTTGACAGGTGCTCCTGATCTACCTAGGAAGAGCTGAACCCCCTTCCTGGTGGACGCAGCGCGCCGCGAGAAGCAGAGAGAAGCTTCGCAGCTGCTACTTCATCAAAGTGAGTAAATCTTGGATGACTTCACATACTGCCTCCGTTTGCTCATTCCTGCGCGGCACTGCACCCACCACAACTCCCCAGATCCTCCATACTGCCCTGAGGCTTACTCCGCCTGTGGGGAGTAGTACCAAACAAGCTGCCAGAACATCAGCCTCAGAGGACTGCTGCAGCGCTGGTGGCCATCACCAGAAACCACAGGTGGCGTAGTCGAACATCCACTCATCCAATAGCCCATTCTTTTTATGTGACAGCCCTGGGCACGGACTGGGTCGCGGCCACGACGACACCCACATACCCCCACCATATATTGACCCAGCACCGAGTAACCCCACCGCTCAAGGAGGGTGTCGCAACGTGGCGTAGTCGGCAGGATCGCGTGCCCGCAGCAACGGAAGAAGATAATCCCATTGCCGCCGGGTACTGTGCGCCTTTCACAAAAGACTGTCATTACACACTCAATGTGGTGCCCGCCCAAGAAGAATGGACACCATTAGGTGCCAAAACAACAGCAACTTAAGACCTCCTATCGTGGGCCAGGTTTCCCAATGGTGCGAAGAGCTAAGACCGCTCCTTGCATTAGAGACTGTCCGCATAGTTGTGTCCGTCAAAACGGATGGGACTTCCCAAGGAGTGCCCGTCAGCCAGCCGCCCGGGAGCCTCCCAAAAAGGAGGAGGCAAAAAAGGCCGCACCTTGCAGCAGAGATGGACGCAGCCAAGGAGATGTCCTCCGACGCTGGCCCACCAGCTGCCACCTCCCTCGGTATGGAGGGAATGTACCTGACCCAGGAGGAGGCCGAGTTCCTCCGCGGTGAAATCCAGGACCTGACCCGGAGGGTCGAAGAGGCCAAGCGACTGGCCGCTGCGGAGTGGAGAGAGGAGGTGCTGCAAAAGATCCAGGCCTGCCGCCAGAGCTTGTCATGCCTGTCTACAAAGGCCTTGGCCCAGGGGGAGGAAGCCCCGGAGGCCTTGTGCAGCCCAAGAACGGGTAAGGCGGAAACCCCTATCCCGGGCGCGGGGCGCACCAAAGCCCTCCTCGATCTCCTGCCGGCACCCCTTTCCCCGGGTGCCATCATTTGGGAGCAACTCTTGGCTCTGACGGCTGAGACCCAAGCCACCGCCATCACTGGAGGCCTGATATGCCACACGACTCCCGGTCCAGAGATCCCTGCACTTTCTGGGGTGTCCACCTGCCCCAACCCGGACTGGTCCGCACCAGCAGAGGGCCCGCAGCAACCCCTCCTGTCGCCGCTGCCCGCGCCTCCGGTCGCCTGCCCGGCGGCAGAAGAGTTTGCCTGGGACAACCAGGAGGGTGACCTGATGGGCTTCCCTCGGGAGACCCGGTCTGAAACGCGGAGGCGGGAGGAGTTCTGCCGCAGGGAGCTTCTCCAGCTCGAGAAGGAGCATCGACAGAGGGAGATCCGCTGCGAGCACCTGGAGGTGCGCGCCAAGGCCGCAAAGTCGCAGGCCCGCCAGGCAGAGGCCGCCCGTTCAAGCCCCCGGGAAGAAGGCCTTATTGTGCGCTTCCACCAGGAGGCCGGATGGGGCTTCATTCGCAGCCCACAGTTCCACCGGGACGTCTTTGTCAACCGGCGGGACGTTGAGCCGCGGCTGGAGCAGGGCCACTAATAATTTTTTTATGTACAATCAGGAATTTTATCTCCAATGTAGAGGAGTATCCATGGGATCTAGCTATTCTCCATCGCTAGCAAATATGGTAATGTCCCATTCGGAATATGTTGCACTGTACACTTTCGCTAATCCATGGGCCCGTGATGTTTTCTGGTATGGCAGATACATAGATGATTTGATCTTTATCTGGCGTGGGGATGTGTCTGCCATACCGGAATTCATCAAGTATTTAAATAACAATGAATTTAATCTTTCTTTCACTTACACCTCTGATTCTAAGTGTATATCATTTCTTGATCTAAAATTGGAGATTCTTGACGGTTCCATCACTACTTCCACATTTTCCAACCCATATCTGGGAATACCATTCTACATGCCAAAAGCGGACATCCGCGCCATACTATAAAAGCTATACCTGTGGGGGAACTGACAAGAATCAAACGTAATTGTAACAATGCCAACAAATTGGATGAAGAATTCATCAGGTGTAAAAATAAATTGAAATCTAGGGGTTATCCGGATTGGTCTCTAAAGAGAGCAGAAAAAATTGTGGACAGTAAAAATAGACTGGATCTGATTGATCTGTCTAGGACAAGGATTAATCGCAATGATATTACAGCACATAAAAATCGAAATGTTATTTCCTTTAGATATAGTTCACAATTTCAACTGATCAAAAATATAATACTGAAACATCTTCCTATTTTATATGAGGATACTGTATTATCTAAAATTCTTGATTCTGGAGTTTTGGTGGTGGCAAAAAAAGCGCAAACAATAGGGGGGCTATTGGCATCTAGTCGCCCAAATAATCTACAAAAACGGCATACCTGCTTAATTGTAAAGGGTTTTACAAGTGTGGTTACACCAGATGCGGCATTTGTCGCTATGTAAAAATCACTAAAAACTTCCTAATGCTGATTCTAGTGAAACACACAATATAAAAAGCTGTCTGAATTGCAACAGTAATTCTGTGGTTTACATCATAAGATGTGCCAGTTGTGATCTGTTATATGTGGGATGCACCATAAGAAAACTAAAACAGCGAGTGGCAGAACATCTTTCTGATATTTTTAATGTCACTAATCAGAACATTTCTTGCGCCTCCAGACATTTTATTGAGCAGCATAATAGAGAGACATCCTCATTTCAGGTCTTTGGCATTGAAAAACTTACCTTTGATCCTCGAGGCAGGGATAATAGGAGACGCCTACTTGATCGAGAAGCATTTTGGATGTATCATCTGAACACTTGCCAACCAAATGGACTAAATTTACGGAGGGAACTGCTGTTCCATTACAGCGAGTAACTTTTCTATGCATATGTGATTTCTTCTTTGTCATGTGATTGTTTTTACTATGCATATACTTTGGAAATCGGTTTTATATTTCTGTATGCTAATATATGCATCATGTGACTTCCATTTTGTATGTGATTGGTGAACAATGGTTTATATACCATGGGTATGCCATTTGCAAGCCAGTCTTGACAAAGAACGCATCTTTAGCGTTCGAAACGCGTTGCCCTGGCTACACTATGTGACTATGGAATCTGTTTTTAAAGAGCTTTTTTCACAATAAAGTAACCTAATTTTTGAACTATTCATGAAGCTGGTAATCCTTTCTCTTTATGCTTTGTTTGCACCCGGTTTATTTAGGATGACATTGTGCCTGCGGATGATGAGCAGTCTACAGACTGGATTGTGGATGGTTTGCACCTGTTTAGGTGATCACTATTGGTTTTATACAAAGCCATTTCTACCTCTGACCTCAGAAGTAAAACCTGTCTGGAGTGGCTCTCCTGGAGGTCCAACTCAGGATCTCCATGCCCTGCAGCCACCCCCCCAGGGCCTACGTTGAGGGTTTTGGGCAGGTCCCTCATGCTGCTGAACTGACACTTTTGTACAAGTATTCTATATCTATAATGTCTTCCTAATGTTTTATATGTTTATACTATATCTATATAACCTGCAACGTTAAAAGTATTTGAGCCTCCCATAAAGGGAAGATAGTTATTTGTTTAAAAAGCATTTAAAAAGTTTGAATGTCTGTACCAATCTTTTGCTCTATTGCAGCCCGCGGACATGCTGTGTTTCACCAGGGGAGAATGTGGCGCCCCTGAGGGTTCAGTCGCCACAGGGGTACTGCACCTCAGAAAGAGGTGTGGTATCTCCTCTCTCAGGTAAGGATGGAGCATCACACAAGACCCTACTTCACACTCAACACTACACCACTTCTGTCCTGTAGGGGGCCTAAATGCACCAGGGTGCTTCCCCGGCCCGGGATAGAGGAGATGGGGGGAACCAAAGATAGGGGGAACCATGTAGTGGGTGAGGGTGGAGGAAGCACTTTACTTTAGCACCTTAAGCATCATATATATACAGTGGCCATCTTTATAACCTGGTCTTTTGTCGTGGTTCCTTGGGAAGGTCAGTCAGCACAAAGCTGTGGCCGGCTCAGGGGTCACGGTTCCGGGTCTCAGGCCTCGAGACGGGGGGTTGGGGCAGAGTTGAGTTATAGCTAGCTCTGTCCCCGGTCAGAGTCCAATCAAGAAGGCCCAGGAGGGGAGCAGAGGAGATAGGCTCCACAGGCGAAAGGATCCCAGGAGGGTACGGACGGAGCGGAGTCGCCACCTGTATTCTTCACTCTGGCCTAGCAAGAGGGACTCCTGCCGCAAGAGGGGACCGGCCCCTGATATCTGACAGTGTACTTCACGTCATCGTTAGAAAAGCCTGGAGGCTTAGTGGATCCCAGGGGGATACGGACGGAGCGGAGTCGCCACCTGTATCTCTCAACCTGTGTATATCTAGTGGGACCCGGCCTTACTCCACGTTCACATCACATACCGTCAGGAGAGGACTCAGTGGGAGAATCTAGGAAAGAGAGGAAAACCCCAGGGAGGTCTTGACAGGTGCTCCTGATGTACCTAGGAAGTGCTGAACCCCTTCCTGGTGGCCGCAGCGCGCCACGAGAAGCAGAGAGAAGCTTTGCAGCTGCTACTTCATCAAAGTGAGTAAATCTTGGATGACTTCACATACTGCCTCCGTTTGCTCATTCCTGCGCGGCACTGCACCCACCACAACTCCCCAGATCCTCCAAACTGCCCTGAGGCCTACTCCACCTGTGGGGAGTAGTACCAACCAAGCTGTCAGAACATCAGCCTCAGAGGACTGCTGCAGCGCTGGTGGCCATCACCAGAAACCACAGGTGGCGTAGTCGAACATCCACTCATCCAATAGCCCATTCTTTTTATGTGACAGCCCTGGGCACGGACCGAGTCGCGGCCACGACGACACTCCCATACCCCCACCATATATTGTCTGGTACTGAGTAACCCCACCGCTCAGGGAGGGCGTCGCAGTAGCAGATAGTTCAAAGCTGTCCACCTTTCTCGAATTTAGTAAGTGACCCCCTGGTCCCCACAGAAGAACTGAACTCTGGTGGTGCCATCTGATGGCTGCTAAGTCCCCGGCCAGACATGGTGCACTGGTGATTCCCCGTGGAATGATTACAATGATGCTGTTCCCTCCCGGTTAATCTACGATACGGGCATCTTATAAGGACTCCATTGTGGGTGACCAGGACTGTGACCTTGACTTACCTTAAATAGCTCACAGCTCCCCTGCAGTCCTGAGCTCAGCGTGCAGACCTTCAGCGAGCTCCGGTAAGTGATGGGATTAAGCGCAATGTTCTTGTCCATCAATTCTTTCCGCAGCTTCAGTGCGTGCTGCAGACCCGAGTCTTTCCATGGCGACTCCGCGCAGGCGTTGAACAGGGCAGTATATGTGGCATCTGTGGGAACCAGACCTCGCTTTTTCATCTAAATGATGTAACAAGAAATGAGTCTGTACTGTAAAAACTGTATGTAATAATAGCAATAATAATGTAAGTACATAATATACAGGGCATTATCAGATAATGTACAGGTACTTTACTGCATTACGTTATTGGTCCTCCCAATTAA
Organism: Phyllobates terribilis; assembly: GCF_046119375.1. Taxonomy (NCBI): domain Eukaryota; kingdom Metazoa; phylum Chordata; class Amphibia; order Anura; family Dendrobatidae; genus Phyllobates; species Phyllobates terribilis. Next base: position 489,652 of record NW_027363648.1, read on the forward strand.
CAGAACAAATGGTCCATGGTGCTCACTGGGGCGCTGACGCCCCTTCACAGCAAGATCCATATAAGTGTGTGCGCCTGGTACTGCCGGCCTCGGCCAGATCCCCACAGCTTGTACACTGATGGACAGCGTACACAATGAATGTTATATTGAGGGCATAACAGTCATGTCAGATGGCTACTGCTATGTGTATATTCTATTCTGGCCCCTGTGTGTCCTGCAATTGTCACCAGTTCTCCCCTCTGCAGGCTCTAGCGCTAAGCTTCAGTTATCTCTCAGCTAGTGGGTAGAGAATGCTGCACTGACTGCTCACGTACACATCGCACACAGGCGGGAGGGATTCCCGCTTTCCATTCAGCACATGTTCAGAAGCAGTGGCAGTGATATGGTTGTGTAGAGATAAACTCCTTACTAGAATAAGCTGCAGCACGATCTGCCCGTGTCTCCCTCTGATTGTCCTATCACTGTGCTCCTGCTCCAGCCTAACCTGATTTCATTAATCAATAGTGCAAGTAAAGATAAGACACTTTGTAATATACATTATCAGATAAACCTTCTTCTTTTGTCACTTAAAAGACATTTTTTGGTCTCCTGCACTAATCATTCACTCTCAATATCTGCTAAATCTGTGGGAGAAGGGAAGGGAACCTGTCACGTGAAAAAACGTTATCAACCTGTAGATATAGGGTTACTCTGCAGGTTAATAGCATTCTGAACCTGCCCGGTGCCGGCATTTAGACTCCCTCTGCCAGGAGGAAATGAACTTTATCGTACCTGGTAGCGTTTGGGTATCAGTCATGGGGGCGGCACTGGTTCAGTCACCGCTCTGTGTATAGAGAGTGACGGCTGTCACCGTGCCCCCAGCCCTGATTGACAGCCGGCCCTAATGCTGAGCTGCCATCAGTCACTACAGGGGTCGCAGTTACAGGCGCCACTTTCTATACACAGAGCAGTGCCGCCCCAGTGACTGGAAGTCGAACGCTACCGGGAGGAACGCGACAGGTTCATTTCAACAAAAATGTCTGCGATGCCCCTATAAACCTATGGAAGGGGGAGATGGAGGGAGAAAAAGCAGAGCACAGAAAAGGTAAAGGCTGAGGCTTATAATGTAGAGAAAAACTGCAGGATACCCATCATATAATGTACACTCCCCATACATTCATGTACACTCAGGAGTGTATAATGAGTGGCAATTATTCCTTATATAGTACTCCTTATTCTAAAAAGTCATCAGAAAGTGCTGTTAAATCGTAAGGGAATCTGCCACCCGGTTTTAGATGCCCCATCTGAGAGCAGCATGATATAAGGGGTGAGACCCTGATTACAGTGATATCTCACGCTTTTTGCTGCTTACTGCTATTTTGATAAAATCAGTGTTTTATCTGCTGCAGCTCTAGTAGTTCTCTGAATGCTGAGCTTTGTATAACCCCCACCCACACCACTGATCGGCAGCTTTACTCCAGTCAGTGGTGGGGATGGGGTTATACAGAGCACATGAATGCCGAGGACTACCTAGCAGAATTTCATACAATTTGCCCAACAGAAGAAAATTCATATGTAAAAGAATACAACGACTATAATACTGCTCCCTATGTACAAGAATATAACTGCGATAATACTGCTCCCTATGTACAAGAATACAACTACTATAATACTGCCCTCTATGTACAAGAATACAACTACTATAATACTGTTCCTATGTACAAGAATATAACTACTATAATACTGCCCCCTATGTACAAGAATATAACTGCTATAATACTGCTCCGTATGTACAAGAATACAACTACTATAATACTGCCCCTATATACAAGAATATAACTACTATAATACTGCTCCTATGTACAAGAATATAACTGCTATGATATTGCCCCTGTATAAGAATATAACTACTATAATACAGCTCTTATGTACAAGAATATAACTACTATAATACTGCTACTATGTACAAGAATATAACTGGTATAATACTGCCCCTGTATAAGAATACAACTACTATAATACTGCTACTATGTATAAGAATATAACTGCTATAATACTGCTACTATGTATAAGAATAAAACTGCTATGATACTGCCCCTGTATAAGAATATAACTGCTATGATACTGCCCCTGTGTAAGAATATAACTGCTATGATACTGGTATGAGTGGCGGTATTGCCATCATTATTTGAGCTGTTTTTCTACTGCATTAACCCCTCCTCGTCTTAAACCTGTTTTGGGCTTAGATGAGGGCTCAGCTCTGGGCGCTTGTATGCGGTGACTTCTCTGGATGCCACATTTCCGGGCACTTGCTCTACAATGGCCTCACTTCTGTTCCTGTATGGCCTCCGCTGGGTGCGGCCTCACTCGCTGGGAGGAGGTCAGTTACCGGACTCTGGGCTTGGACCTGGTGCCCTGTAGGTAGCAGGTGTGACTTGGAGGACCCCTGCTATGACTGACTCCTGACAGTGTTCAGGGCCCATCCTGCCGCTATAGTGACTGGCAGACCCGGCCGTACAGGGTTACTGGGCGTTCACCTCTGAGTGATGGAATCAGTGCGCAGACGATTATTGTCTCAGCCCGGAGCGGTGAGAGCCGGGGCCCTATAATCCGGCACATTCCAGCCGTTCATCCTAATCCGCCTACAGCGGCCGCTAATGTGCGCCCTCCAGGCAGGAGAGGAGGCGAGTCCCCACACCGGCCTCACATGGAGGCTCTCACCATGGGGATCGAAGCTTCAGCATCCCGCCCGGAATAAACTGCACTCGCTTTCTTATATACCTTGCGTTTTTATTCTTCACCATTTACTTCGTCAGGGAATAAAAACATTTAAATAATTGTTACGGAAAACAGCGCCACCCTGACCCATGGGTTGTATTTGGTATTACAGCTCAGGGTCCTGCAATACCGGCTGTGAGCAGATGTGGCGCTGTTTCTGTACCAGAGCAGCCATGTTTTTCCACTCTGAGCAGGGCTGTGTCCAGGAAGTCTCTAACCATAGGGATCTGGTTTGAGCGGGCATTTCCCCTTTAAATGTTATGGTCACCTTTGGGGACTTTCTTTTGTATTTAAATGCATTTATTTTTGAGCCAAATATTTTTTGCAAATTGGTTCCATTAAAATTTTTCACAGTTTGGCTTTTACAGGCCTTTTAAGTGGCTGTGGAATGAGTCAACTGAGGACCTGTCAGTGAGCTCCTCTCACTGACACAAAGTTCTGCTCAGCTTTCATGTAGGCTCAGTAAAATGACAGCTTAAAAAAAAAAGCTGCAAGCTCACTGATAAATTCTCAGTTAACTCATTCTGCAGATATCAGACGCAAAAAATTTAATAAATCCCATTTTTAATAAAATTAAAATATATGCATTTAAGAAAATGTAAGTGTGAACGATGTCTTGTACGTGGCTAGGTGGATTGTCTGTACTTACTGTACAGGCAGGGGCGTACATAGGAATCATGGGGCCCCATAGCAGAAGCTCTAATTGGGCCCCCCCCCCCCCCAAAAAAATGTAAATAATTGTCGGGGTCACCAAAGATCAGATCTCACAACTTTCTATCCTTTACATAGTAATTTTCCTCCTGCTGACGTCCTAGATCTCTCTTTCATTGCCCCATAAAGTGTGATGCCAAAAAAAGGGCCCCCCAAACACAGTATGAAACCCCCATGGTGAATTCCTCCATATGCACAGTATAATGACCCTACTGTACCCCAACTCAACTCCCAGGGTAAAGTATCCTGACCCCAACACAGTATGATCCCCCAACTGTGAGCCGCTAGAGAGGATGGTACATAATAAGGGACGGCTCTATACATAATGAGTACACTATATACTAAGGGACTGTGCTGTACATAATAAGGCTACATTCCTGCATCTGTGTGCAGTGTCGGTGTGCTGGCCTGTTTTACTGACGCATTGAGCATGTCCTATTCTAATCCTCAAAATCGGATCAGAACAGGACATTCTCTGCCCTCTTAGATCTCATTCTCAGATCCGTGATTTTCATGGATGTGTGAATGGATCTATAAAACTGTACGAGTCCGTGGACCATCCGATAAAAAGATCTGGCAGCACACGGACATTTCACACAAATGTGAGAATGCAGCCTAAGGGATTTTACAGATAACATCATCACTGCAAGTCACACAGCGCAGATACAGAATAATATTTACATCCAGGCACTTACCGCTGACGTCTCATCTGATCAGAGCCGGTCTCTGCTGCTTCTTCTCCATCTGGTCAGACCTTCATGTCGACATCTCCCAGCCACGATGACCAGTACAGCCCTAAAAATAACAAGGTCAGATATTGTCTGCATACATGTGTCTCCCCCGCTCTGCGTCCTCGAATACAGATATGTAACACCCCCCCATTAATATACTATTAGCCACTTAGTAATCAAAATATAAAGTGATAAGCAGCACTGTGCCCCCCATTAACTATAATCTGCACCGGCCAATAAAATAAATTATTCAGTCTCTGTGACTCTCCCCAATTAACTGTAAGGCTATGTGCACACGGAAAATATACAAGGCTTCACAGTACAAGCAAAGTGAAACCCCCATCATTGCTCTCTACCAGCACCCCCATCATTACTCTCTCCCAGCACCCTCGCAATTGCTCTCTCCCACCACCTCCATCATTGCTCTCTCTCAGCACCCCCATCATTACTGTCTCCCAGCACCCCCATCATTGCTCTCTCCCACCACCTCCATCATTGCTCTCTCTCAGCACCCCCATCATTACTGTCTCCCAGCACCCCCGTCATTGCTCTGTCCCAGCACCCTCATCATTGCGCTCTTCCAGCACCCCCATCAATTCGCTCTCCCAGCACTCCCATCATTGTGCTCTCTCAGCACCCGCATCATTGCTCTGTCCCACCACCCCCATCATTGCTCTCTCCCAGCACTCCCATCATTGCTCTGTCCCAGCACCCCATCATTGCTCTGTCCCAGCACCTCCATCAATGCTCTCTCCCAGCCCCCCCCATCATTGCTCTCTCCCAGCACCCCCATCATTGCGCTCTCCCAGCACCCCTATCATTGCTCTCTCCCAGCCCCGCATAATTGCTCTCTCCCAGGCCCCCACCATTGCTTTGTCCCAGCACCCTCATCATTGCTTGCTCCCAGCAACACGTCATTGCTCTCCCCTTCCCTACCATCCCCATCATTGCTCTCCCCAGCCCTATCAGCCCCATTATTGCTCTTCCCAGCCGCATCATTCCTCTCCCCAGCCCCATTATTGCTCTTCCCAGCCCCATCAGCCCCATTATTGCTCTTCCCAGCCCCATCATTCCTCTCCCTAGCCCCATCAGCCCCATTATTGCTCTCCCCAGCCCCATCAACTCCATTATTCCTCTCCCCAGCCCCATCAACTCCATTATTGCTCACCCCAGCCCCACCATCCCATCATTGCTCTCCCCAGCCCCACCATCCCCATCATTGCTCCCCAAAGCCCCATCATTCCTCTCCGTAGCCATCCCCAGCCCCATCAATCCTCTTCCCATCCCCATTATTGCTCTCCCCAGCCCCATCAACCCCATTATTCCTCTCCCCAGCCCCATCAACCCCATTATTCCTCTCCCCAGCCCCATCAACCCCATTATTGCTCTACCCAGCCCCATCAACCCCACTATTCCTCTCCCCAGCCCCATCAGCCCTCTCCCCAGCCCCATCATTCCTCCACCCACCTCCCCTCCCCAGCATTTCAGTAAAAAAAAAAAAAAAAAAAAAAAAAAAAAAAAAAAAAGAACAACTTACCTCAGCTCGCTCGCCTGCAGCATCCTCCTGGTTGCCGGCAGCTTTCTTCCTGACCCAGGCGCGCGCTGCATGATGACGTCATCAAGCTGCGCGCGCCTGGGTCAGGGAGGAAGCAGAGGACGAACCCTCCAGCTCCGCGGCTATTCTCCTCCTGACAGCAGCGGAGCTGCAGGGATCGCTCCCTGACCGCCGCGTGCAGGGAGCAGCTGCATGGTGGAGACCCGGCGCTGCTGCACCGGCGGCGGTATGTCCACCCCTGGACTGCTATGGGGTCCCCCGGCTCACGGGCCCCATAGCAGTCGCGTGGTCTGCCGCCATTGGCGGTACGCCACTGCGTACAGGAGCTGGGAGCACTGGCTGTAGCCTCCTCCATCTCCTCGCACTTGTCTGCCGCCCTCTGGCGGTCGCTGTAGGTCATGGCGCACACGGCGGCTCCGGACTCCACCAGGAACTTACACACCTGGACGTTGTTGCAGGAGACGGCGCAGTGCAGCGGGGTCCTGACAGCGACACCAAGCGGAGAAAACGACAGAAACCGCCACAGAAAACCCCCTGAAAAACTAGACCGTCTGTCCTCAATCACCCAGACCCTCGGGGGCTCAACTTTTCTATTTCTTGGGCCAAGATTTTTTTTTCTTTTTCTCCCATTGATGCAATCTGGCCGGGGGCTGAGTCACGTGCTGGCCGGGGGGGCGGGGTAGTGCTTAATAAGTGCTCTCAGGCCTCTAACAAGGGATGGGGGGTTTTCTGCCGACCCCTTTAATGCGAGCCGATATTCGGGGCAGCAGCCGGCGCTGTCTGCTGCGTTTACCTTCACTCCGAACTGGACGAGGAACTGGACGATCTCGGTGTGGGGGGCGCACACGGCGGTGTGGGGGGCTGTGAGACCCTCGTCGTTGGGCTGGCTGGGGTCTTCCACCTGCAGATGAGGGGGATGGAGGAGATACAACATTAGTGCTGGCAGAAATCCAGAGCGCGGGAGTCATCAGCACAATAAGCGAAGGAGCGGGACGGGCCGGGGATGAAGAGCGCGGTAATGAGGGGGACGAGCGCGGTAATGAGGGGGACAAGGGCCGCATTCAGCAGAGGAAAGGAATGAGGGGGGCTTCTAATTCTACCAATCAGAGGCGGATAATATCTGGCTGCAGGACAGGAAGGACATCACTGCCCATCAGCTCTCATCACATTGCCCTCTGTTCACACCTGAGCTGTGTCCACAGTTTATAACTGAAGCAATAACTGTCATAAAGCCTCTGTAAATGGGACAGAAAATCTGCACCAAAATCTGTGCAAAACTTAACTGCAGATTTGGCCACAGATTTCACTCTTTGCAAACCATTAAGTGAAATTAGCAGTGACAATCCACACTGAGAACTTGTGTGGGCGCTATATGATGTGTGTTGTAGGTGCTGTATAGCGGTAATGTGTGGGCACTATATGATGTGTGTTGTAGGTGCTGTATAGCGGTAATGTGTGGGCACTATATGATGTGTGTTGTAGGTACTGTATAGCGGTAATGTGTGGGCGCTATATGATGTGTGTTGTAGGTGCTGTATAGCGGTAATGTGTGGGCGCTATATGATGTGTGTTGTAGGCGCTGTATAGCGGTAATGTGTGGGCACTATATGATGTGTGTTGTAGGTACTGTATAGCGGTAATGTGTGGGCGCTATATGATGTATGTTGTAGGTACTGTATAGCGGTAATGTGTGGGCGCTATATGATGTGTGTTGTAGGTACTGTATAGCGGTTATGTGGGCACTATATGATGTGTGTTGTAGGCACTGTATAGCGGTTATGTGGGCACTATATGATGTGTGTTGTAGGTACTGTATAGCGGTAATGTGTGGGCGCTATATGATGTATGTTGTAAGTACTGTATAGCGGTAATGTGTGGGCGCTATATGATGTGTGTTGTAGGTACTGTATAGCGGTAATGTGTGGGCGCTATATGATGTGTGTTGTAGGTACTGTATAGCGGTAATGTGTGGACGCTATATGATGTGTGTTGTAGGTACTGTATAGCGGTAATGTGTGGGCACTATATGATGTGTGTTGTAGGTACTGTATAGCGGTAATGTGTGGGCGCTATATGATGTGTGTTGTAGGTACTGTATAGCGGTAATGTGTGGACGCTATATGATGTGTGTTGTAGGTACTGTATAGCGGTAATGTGTGGGCGCTATATGATGTGTGTTGTAGGTACTGTATAGCGGTAATGTGTGGGCGCTATATGATGTGTGTTGTAGGTACTGTATAGCGGTAATGTGTGGACGCTATATGATGTGTGTTGTAGGTACTGTATAGCGGTAATGTGTGGACGCTATATGATGTGTGTTGTAGGTACTGTATAGCGGTAATGTGTGGGCGCTATATGATGTGTGTTGTAGGTACTGTATAGCGGTAATGTGTGGGCGCTATATGATGTGTGTTGTAGGTACTGTATAGCGGTAATGTGTGGACGCTATATGATGTGTGTTGTAGGTACTGTATAGCGGTAATGTGTGGACGCTATATGATGTGTGTTGTAGGTACTGTATAGAGGTAATGTGTGGACGCTATATGATGTGTGTTGTAGGTACTGTATAGCGGTAATGTGTGGACGCTATATAATGTGTGTTGTAGGTACTGTATAGCGGTAATGTGTGGACGCTATATGATGTGTGTTGTAGGTACTGTATAGCGGTAATGTGTGGGCGCTATATGATGTGTGTTGTAGGTACTGTATAGCGGTAATGTGTGGGCGCTATATGATGTGTGTTGTAGGTACTGTATAGCGGTAATGTGTGGGCGCTATATGATGCGTGCTGTAGGTACTGTATAGCGGTAATGTGTGGGCGCTATATGATGCGTGCTGTAGGTACTGTATAGCGGTAATGTGTGGGCGCTATATGATGCGTGTTGTAGGCACTGTATAGCGGTAATGTGTGGACGCTATATGATGTGTGTTGTAGGTACTGTATAGAGGTAATGTGTGGGCGCTATATGATGTGTGTTGTAGGCACTGTATAGCGGTAATGTGTGGGCGCTATATGATGTGTGTTGTAGGTACTGTATAGCGGTAATGTGTGGGCGCTATATGATGTGTGTTGTAGGCACTGTATAGCGGTAATGTGTGGGCACTATATGATGTGTGTTGTAGGTACTGTATAGAGGTAATGTGTGGGCGCTATATGATGTATGTTGTAGGTACTGTATAGCGGTAATGTGTGGGCGCTATATGATGTGTGTTGTAGGTACTGTATAGCGGTTATGTGTGAGCACTATATGATGTGTGTTGTAGGTACTGTATAGCAGTAATGTGTGGGCGCTATATGATGTGTGTTGTAGGTACTGTATAGCAGTAATGTGTGGGCGCTATATGATGTATGTTGTAGGTACTGTATAGCTGTAATGTGTGGACGCTATATGATGCGTGTTGTAGGTACTGTATAGCGGTAATGTGTGGACGCTATATGATGTGTGTTGTAGGTACTGTATAGCGGTAATGTGTGGGCACTATATGATGCGTGTTGTCGGCGCTGTATAGCGGTAATGTGTGAGCGCTATATGATGTGTGTTGTAGGTACTGTATAGCGGTAATGTGTGGTCGCTATATGATGTATGTTGTAGGTACTGTATAGCGGTAATGCTTGGGCACTGTGTGATGCATGTTGTAGGTACTGTATAGCAGTAATGTGTGGGCGCTATATGATGTGTGTTGTAGGTACTGTATAGCAGTAATGTGTGGGCGCTATATGAGGTATGTTGTAGGTACTGTATAGCGGTAATGTGTGGGCGCTATATGATGCGTGTTGTAGGCACTGTATAGCGGAAATGTGTGGACGCTATATGATGTGTGTTGTAGGCACTGTATAGCGGTAATGCGTGGGCTCTGTGATGCGTGCTGTAGGCACTGTATAGCGGTAATGCGTGGGCACTGTGTGATGCGTGCTGTAGGCACTGTATAGCGGTAATGTGTGGGCGCTATATGATGTGTGCTGTAGGCACTGTATAGCGGTAATGCGTGGGCTCTGTGTGATGCATGCTGTAGGCACTGTATAGCGGTAATGCGTGGGCACTGTGATGCGTGCTGTGGGCACTGTGTGATGCGTGCTGTAGGCACTGTATAGCGGTAATGCGTGGGCACTGATGCGTGCTCTAGGTACTGTATAGCGGTAATGCGTGGGCACTGTGATGCGTGCTGTAGGCACTGTATAGCGGTAATGCGTGGGCACTGTGTGATGCGTGCTGTAGGCACTGTATAGCGGTAATGCGTGGGCTCTGTGTGATGCGTGCTGTAGGCACTGTATAGCGGTAATGTGTGGGCACTATAGCGGTAATACGTGGGCACTGTGATGCATGCTGTAGGCACTGTATAGCGGTAATGCGTGGGCACTGTGATGCGTGCTGTGGGCACTGTGTGATGCGTGCTGTAGGCACTGTATAGCGGTAATGCGTGGGCACTGTGATGCGTGCTGTAGGCACTGTATAGCGGTAATGCGTGGGCACTGTGATGCGTGTTGTAGGCACTGTATAGCGGTAATGCGTGGGCACTGTGATGCGTGCTGTAGGCACTGTATAGCAGTAATGTGTGGGCACTATAGCGGTAATGCGTGGGCACTGTGTGATGCATGCTGTAGGCACTGTATAGCGGTAATGCGTGGGCACTGATGCGTGCTGTGGGCACTGTGTGATGCGTGCTGTAGGCACTGTATAGCGGTAATGCGTGGTCACTGTGATGCGTGCTGTAGGCACTGTATAGCGGTAATGCGTGGGCACTGTGATGCGTGTTGTAGGCACTGTATAGCGGTAATGCGTGGGCACTGTGATGCGTGCTGTAGGTACTGTATAGCGGTAATGCGTGGGCACTGTGATGCGTGCTGTAGGCACTGTATAGCGGTAATGCGTGGGCACTGTGTGATGCGTGCTGTAGGCACTGTATAGCGGTAATGCGTGGGCACTATATGATGCGTGTTGTAGGTACTGTATAGCGGTAATGTGTGGGATCTATATGATGCGTGTTGTAGGTACTGTATAGCGGTAATGTGTGGGCGCTTTATGATGTGTGTTGTAGGTACTGTATAGCGGTAATGTGTGGGCGCTATATGATGCGTGTTGTAGGTACTGTATAGCGGTAATGTGGGTTCTATATGATGCGTGTTGTAGGTACTGTATAGCGATAATGTGTGGGCGCTATATGATGCGTGTTGTAGGTACTGTATAGCGGTAATGTGTCGGCACTATATTATATATGTTGTACTGTATAGCGGTAATGTGTGGGCACTATATGACGGCATTTTGTATACTTATACAAATAAATATTGGCATCCTGCTTTGCTTTTTGCTCACGGCCCCGTCGCCTTCTCTCCTCTGCCGGCGCCCCGTCGCCTTCTCTCCTCTGCCGGCGCCCCGTCGCCTTCTCTCCTCTGCCGGCGCCCCGTCGCCTTCTCTCCTCTGCCGGCGCCCCGTCGCCTTCTCTCCTCTGCCGGCGCCCCGTCGCCTTCTCTCCTCTGCCGGCGCCGTGCCCCTTCCTCACTAATGTTATTTGCTTTCCTTAGATTTGCTTTCTGACAACATTGTGCTTTCGCTGACCCACGCTGCAGCCGCAGAGGTCGTCTTGCAGATCATCTCGGAGTGTTACCCCCAGGTAATAATAAATACTATTAATTACAGCCCCATCTGTGATCTGAGCAGATCCACACTAGGCTATGCCACTGGAGATCCTTGGGGACCCTGCTGGGACCCCCACAATCTTTTTTGTCACTCTTGGGCTAATGATACATGGGGTAAGAACCAGCGCCCCCCTGTCCATAGGGTGTTTGTGAAATTCTCTATATATATTTTTGTAGCTTCAGTCTTTGGACCTGAGTTGTCGTCGTCTCTCCAAGCTGACTGGTTTTGCTCATCTCTTCTACCTGACCCGGCACCTGCAGAGTCTGAACCTCTCCTATAACGAGGTACGTCGCCTCCTTGCGCAGGGATCGGGTCTGCTGCCGTCGTGACGTCTTTTCCGATTACCCCGTATATGCCATCGATCGTGGGGTACCGGTGGGTAACAGTGGCAGTCAGTGGCCTCCTGAAGACCCCCGTCCTGCCATCTCTGTACATCTGTGTTCCCAGTATAGTACAAGAAATCAAACAGTCGCAGAGTCCAGGGCAAAAATAAGTAAAAATTTATTTAAAAATGAATAAATAAACTAAAACCCATAATTTTCATTTGTCTCGCTTTTCCCAATTAAAAACTAAAGAAATAAAAAAAAATAAATAAACAGAAAAATTGGTAAATCGAATCCGTAAAACTCCATCCTATGAAAATATAAAGAACCCAAATTGTAAACCTTTTAAAAAAATTAAAATCAAAATAATTGATTTTTCGATCGCTGCACTTCTCAAAAATGGAATAAAAAGCAATCGATCAAAATGGTATGAATAAAAATACAAAAAGACCCTCACCCAGCCCCAGCAACAGAAAAAGTTACAAGTCCCAAAAATGGAGGAATAGAAAGCCCATACTCATCCTGGGAAAAAAAAACCCCAGGCCATATAGACGGAACAATAAAATGGTTTGTGGCTCTTGGAAGAAGGCGAGAAACAAACAAATCTCTGTGTTTTCTGGTGGTAGCTGGTGACGGGAACATGTTCTTTTTTTCGCTTTGCAGAGTTGAAGAGCTGGATCTGATCCACAACCTGGAGCTGAGAGAGCTGTGGCTGGAGGGAAACCCTCTGCACGGGGCGGTGGAAAGCTTCTCCGCCTGCTACAGGTGCCCGCACCTCTCTGCTATCACATTATTATACAAATGCAAATCACCGATTCAATGCTTTTATTTTTTCTTTTTTTGTGTTGCACAGATTGGTAACTTATTTTCCCACCATTGAAAAACTAGTAAGTATACACCTAGGAAGACTGTAAAGCATCAACTGTATCTTAAAAAAAGGGGTATTCCCATCTCCAAGATCCTATCCCACTATGTAGTAGGTGTAATAATAATATTAGCAAATACCTCCAATTAAAATTGTAGTATTGTTCTTCTGATTAGCTATGTCGCTTACCCCATGTGCACTGCATTGTAGTAGTTTAGGTATCCATGATTATGACCACTAACAACTGTCGCTATGAGTGGTCGTGACCATAGATACCCAAGCTACTACAATGCCCTGCACAAAGGGTAAGTGACATAGTGAATCAGAAGAACTATACTGTTTTCTAATTGGAGGTATTTTCGAATATTACTATTATTAGATCTACTACATATTGCGGTAGGATCTTGGAAATAGGCTGTATCTTTGCCTTTAAAAGGATAGTTCAATCTGTTGCATGGTGCGCTACCCCATGTACCCCAGCTTTATACCTTTCCCCCTGTGAGCCTTCCATCATACCAGTCACCTTTCCTGTCCTGTATTATATCCGCTGTCTCCATTCTTGCAGGACGGACAGTTTTTTAAAGAGAATCTATTTTTTGAGCCAGAAGAAGCCCAACCTCTCCCACAGGCAAAGGTAAGTTGTATTCTTCTTTCACTTAAAGGGGTTGTCCAGAGCCGTTCACTTCCACATCGGATACTAGCGGTGCTGATGACGTTGCGATCCGCAGACCTACCGAGACGCTAGCATGATGGGCAGGTATCGTGCACCCGTCCAGTTCATTAGAATAGGACATGTGCCCAATATCTGAACACACGGGTCATAACGTCAGCAGCACCGCTCACTTCCAGGGCGTTGGTAAGCAATGCTGAAGTTCTTTTAATAAGCCCTTTAAAAGGTGTTCTCCCAATGGGATATTCTATGGATATACCTTAAAGGGGTTTTCCAGTTTTGGAAACTCCCTTTTCTTTTGGTTGCAGTTTGTTAAAAAAAAAAAAAAAAAAAGCGCTTTACTCGCCAGCCCCAGGTCCAGCACTGAGTCTCCGCCGCTGCTCCAGATGTCTGTTATTGCCTGCAGCTCTGACGTCACGTCAATAGTGCTTGGCCCTGAGCGTATTGTGCCGCTACTGACTGTGATGGCAGCACTACTGATAATGACACACTAAAAGGCGCAGCGGAGACTCAGTACCGGACCCAGTGAGGATGAGTACAGCACAGTTTCTTCAACAAAAAAAAATTGCAGAGGGGGAACAGGAGTTTTCCAAAGCTAGAAATCTCTTTAAATATCTGAGATGGACCAACCCTTTTATTGTCCCTTATATTATAGGTTAGATCTAAAGTAGTAAGGTGGTGGGGTGCCATCTTTAGTTGCCTCAATATGTAGGTTTGTGTATATAAATAAAGATATTTTTCTCTACGGCACAGGGCAAAAGTTTTAGTTGGAATAAATGCTGTAGAGTAAAGAATGCTTTCAGAAAGAGAAGTGCTAACGCCTTCACCCTCCAAACCTGTTTTCACCTTCATGACCCGGCCAAATTTTACACTTCTGCCCAGTGTCCCTCTGAGGTAATAACTCTGGAACGCTTCCACGGATCCCCCTGATTCCGAGACTGTTTTTTCCTGACATATTGTACTTCATGATAGTGATAAAAGTTGTTCAATATGACTTGCATTTATTTGTGAAAAAAACGGAAATTTGGTGAAAATTTAGCAATTTTCCAAGTTTTAATTCTTATGACCTTAAATCAGAGAGATGTCACACAAAATAGTTAATAACATTTCCCACATGTCTACTTTACATCTGCATCATTTTGGAAACATAATTTTATTTTTGTTAGGAAGTTATAAGGATTAAAAGTTGACCAGCAATTTCTCATTTTTCCAACAAAATTTACAAAACCATTTTTTTTAGGGAACACATCACATTTGAAGTGACTTTGGGGGGCCTATATGACAGAAAATGCCCAAAAGTGACATAGTTCTAAAAACTGCACCCCTCAAGGTGCTTAAAACCACATTCAAGAAGTTTATTAACCCTTCAGGTGCTTCACAGGAATTAATGGAACGTGGAAGGAAAAAATGAACATTTTACTTTTTTTTTTTTCACAAAAATTTTACTTTATCCCCAATTTGTTTTATTTTCACAAGGGTTACAGGAGAAAATGGACCCTAAATTGTGTTGCGCAATTTCTCCTCAGTACACCGCTACCCCATTTGTGGAAGAAAACCACTGTTTGGGCGCACGGCAGGGCTCGGAAGGGAAGGAGCACAGTTTGACTTTTCAAACACAAAAATGGCTGGAATCGAGAGCTGCCGCCATGTCGCTTTTGGAGATCCCCGATGTGCGTAAACAGTGGAAACCTTCCACAAGTGACGCCGTTTTGGAAACTAGATCCCCCAAGGAATGTTAGCTGTGCAGGGTGCACCTTGTGCTCCCAGGTGCTTCACAGAAGCTTATAATGTAGAGCCGTGAAAATAAAAAGTTACATTTTTCCCACAAAAATGTTCATTTAGCCCCAAATTTTGCATTTTCACAATGGTAACAGGAGAAAATGCACTGTAAAATGTATTGTGCAATTTCTCCTGAGTACGCCAATACCCCATATGTGGATGAAAACTACTGTTTGGGCGCACGGCAAGGCTCGGTAGAAAAGGAGTGCCATTTGACTTTTTAAATGCAAAATTAGCTGGATCATTAGCCGACGCCATGTTGGGTTTGGAGAGCCCCTGATGTGCCTAAACAGTGGAAACCCCCTCAGAAGTGACACCATTTTAGAAATTATACCCCTTTGGGAATTTATCTGCAAGTGTAGTGAGTTTTCCAGATACAAGCAGCAGTGGATGTTGCTGAGTGAAAATTGCAAATCTGCATTGTAGTGACCAGTACGTTGTAGTCCTCAGTACGCTGTAGCCCCCAATACATTGTAGTGACCAGTACATTGTGTCCAGCCCATGCTTCTGGAGACACACACCTGTAATTTAGGCCGGCTGTCATCACTACAGAAAGGCCAAACATGTGGACGCTAAATGTGGTTTAGGCTCAGATGACTGCCTTCTGGACATCTGTCAAGTCAGCAGTCTTCCCTATGATTCTGGAGCCTACTGAAACAGACTAAGGTGCCTTTTTAAATGCTTCGGAAGCCTTTGCAGGTGTTTTTTGTTAATTATTCTAATTTACTGAGATAATGATTTTTGTGTTTTCATTGGATGTAACCCATAATCATCAACATTAACAGGAATAAACGCTTGAAATAGATCACTCTGTAATGACTCTATATAATGAGTTTCACTTTTTGTATTGAAGAATTGAAATAAATTAACTTTTTGATGATATTCTAATTGTGTGAGAAGCACCTGTAAATGCGAGTATTATAACACTATTGCAATACTGCACCCCTGTATATTCCCCCTGGAGTTCACCAAATTCTGTACTATACATAGTAGACGAAACATAATAAATTCAGATACACGGCTGCTAGATATTAATTGAATTCTTTATTGGCTTCATACAAGATATCAAATGTAGAATTTCCCACCAGTCGTGTGGGGCAATAGTCATGTGGCCCTGATGATGATGGGCTCACGGAGAGTCGTCCGTCAGAACTCAGGAGAGGAAAAACCCCCGGTGGAGGAAACCTCTAGGGAACCATGTCTGAGGGCCTGCCCTTCCCTTGGGCGGTGCTGGATGATGGCAGCTTGTGTTGTAGATCGGGGTTGATGCAGCAGAAAATTCACTTATTCAGTGATTACATCTGACTGCAGAAAGTAATGAGAACAGAGACCGAGCCCGGAATCTGCCTCGTCCTGAAGTGCGGCTCCTCTGCTCCTGACATGGCGGCCGCCACATCATTGACTTCTTATAGCCGTCACCTCCAGCTGTACCCCGTCTTCTTAGTGGGACCCCAGCTCGCTTATAGTGATCTGTAGAAAGAGGGAACAGAACTGATCATGGAGCAGCCGAATATTTAATATCCGAGACGTTCACACGATTTACTCCCGGTCACTGCTGCTCAGTACACTCCTCTTACCTGGATTATATTTGGTCCATGGTGATGACAGAAACACCGACACTTGTTATAGCTGCGGGGCCATTCTTGTTCTGGTTCACACCTCTGTGTACAAAATAACAGAAAACCCCTTATAATCCTGCTATAATTAATCTCTTAATACATCTTTATAGGGGCTGGAGCTAAGCTTTAATGATAAACGGCTCCAATAATGGCAGCGCCCCCCCCCCCCCCATCATATTTATACATTCACTATATTGAGGGTATTATGGAAAGTCCATGGTTACTTACTGGTGCAGGCTGGTCTGTGGTCCAGGGTCGTGTCCGGTTGAAGGTCAGGGCGATCTTGTGGACCGTCATTGACTCTACATGCCGTTTATAGGCATGGAGTCACTTCCTGACCTTTTTGGGAAATGCGCTGATCCTGCCGGTCTGCAGGCAGGATATCAGATGAGTCCTCATCAACCGATGCCGGAACTCTGCTCTGGGTTCACCGCCATCTGCTATAAGCTCGTAGGCAAACGCTATGGCGAATAAGCCACAGTCATAGCTGTTCCTCTGCTGATCCACATCGATAAATGTCAGATGTTTCAGGGGCTCTTCGACCACTTCACTGTACAGGTTGATAATCTGCTCACAGATGGACGGAGTCAGATTTCCGGAGTTGATGCTGTCGGCCACAAAGATTTGGCCATTTTTGTAGCAGGTGGTCAGCCAGTGCACCCTCTCCTCATCATAGTGGATTTGTACAGCATTCTTCAGTACACTGTACCCTGGCACTAGAAGAGCGCAGGGGGGCTGCAGGCCATCAAAACCCTCAAACTGACTCTGCAGCAGGTCCTGGGCCATCATGACGATCTCATCATCCAGGAAGCCTTCCTCCCCTTTGCTCAGCAGGATGGTTAACTGCTCTGGAGACAGGATGTCCTCCTGTTTCCCGATATCGGGCATCTCCACTTGTGGGGTCTCCATCTCCGGGGTTACCTCTCTCAGTAGATCAGAAAGGTTTTCTGTAGCAGCTCTCTTGGCCGGTGGCAGCATCTTGGGCTGACTGTCCTCGGAGGTTGGTGCTTTTCTTTTTAGATTGTCCCGGGGTCTTGTTTGTAGCAGCCCCTCGTGTGCACCTTGTGCACATTCTGGATCGGCAAGATCCTCTCCACTTTCTGCAATGCTGGCAGTGGATTCAGTATCACCTACTATGTAGGTTGGGCTCTTCTCACCGCTGTCTTGGCTGATGACTTGGTCTTTACGTCTGGTTATAGCAACTGACCTGAAGCGCCTGACTGCTGTAATGGTGGCAGATTTCGTGGCCAGGAAGGAATCCTGCAGCAGTGTTCTCCAATTGCGATGGGATTTCCTGAATCGGGTCAGAAGGCTAAAGCCAATTGACTTGCAGGAAGAGAGAGCCTTGACCAGCAGCCGCTGGCCATAACGGGGACGTCCATGAATCCTCATGATGGCGTCGCTTTCTTTCTCCTTCTTTCTCCTTTTATTCCTTTAGCTTTGTGTATCCAATAAAGAGTCACACAAAAGACAGCCCCGGCTCTGCGCTCAGGCATTCTATACACTTTACTCCCATTGTGATGTCATAGAGCCGATGATGACACCAGAGTTCCATGTAGATCGTGACATCACCGCCATGTAGATGATGACCTCACAGCTCCAGGCCCAGCTGCTAAGGGCTCCCCAGTAAGATTGATGGTGACTCTACAGCTACATGCAGTTATTTTCTAACCCTTGTTCACACATTTTCAGCCGCATTCTCCATATATTGGAATGAGGAGGTGCGTCTGTGTGTAGCCAAATCTCCACCGACGTATATAGAGATTGCAATAGGGGGGTATTGGTGGTTTATGGCACTTGCTGTAAAGAGTAAGTGCACAATATGACCCATGTTACATGTAGTTTTACCAGAAAGGTTTGCAATTGAACTTGTTAAAGGCGTCATGTTTTTACAGTATGTTCACACGTTGCGTTTTTGCTGCTGTTTTTTTCTGCAGCCAAAACTTGATGTCTTGATAGTAAAAAAGCTGCAGACAAAAAACAGTTTTTTATTGCGTCTTTTTGCTGCGTTCTTCAGGATCCCAAAGTTCAGCTTTGCTTCCACCATACAAGCATGAGCAATGCAAGGTGTTAGGCCACCAACAACAGACGGATGTGACACCAGAAAACATTTTGGGGAAAAGGGGCAATTTGATACAATTATTTAGTGGAACAAGATTTTTATGTCTGAAAAACTAGTGACTATTCATGAAAAAATACACAATTGGAAGTGTAAAAACAGCTAGGGGAATTGGTCAGTCATAGTTTACCCAAGACTTGGCGGTGCATTGAGATATCAGGTATTGTTTCCTTTTACACATATCACTAATTTAATTAAAATGTACTAATCCTATCTGCCATCTCGGGTGATGAAACCAAGACATTTAGGTTTAAATGCGGGAAAATCACAGAAATAAATGGGTTTCACGTCCAGCCATACCTGTGTTTTTTTTGTTTTTTGTTTTTTTTTTCACTAAAAGCGCTGCAAGAACTGTTGGCAACGTTTTCTGCTGCATTTCTGCTGCTTTTTTGCACTTACTTGTAACTTTCTATGAGTGAAAGAATTAACATGCATCAGTTTTCCAATTCAGTCAGGAAGAGTAAAACAAAAAATAAGCGTGAACCTGAGATTTCTGAAATCTCCTAGCTTTTGCCGACATTGTAAAAAGCAGCTTTTAATTTGCATAAAAACACAATGTGTGAACATAGCCTTAGGCTGCACTCACATGCTGCTTTCTCTAATCCCCTCCAGGACAGCACCAACAGGAGGTTGCCTCCCCATCCTAATTAGGGACAGGAACCAAGAGGTTAAATAGCCCTTCCCTTCCCTCTAACCTCAGTGTTTTTCTTGTCCCTAAGGGATGAAGAGGTTTCCTTCTGGTGCGGCTGTGGCCGGCAATCTACTTCCCCAAAAATCAGTACCTTTCAGCCGGGTAGCCGTGGATCGATCGCCCTGTGCCTTCCTTCCATGTCCGCTGCTCTTTCCTCCCGGCGGGACAGCACCTTCCTCCAGAGCTCATTCAATGCTGGATGGTGAGAAGATATTGGCTGGGGGCCTCCTGTAGCTCCCCAGCCAGTTGCGATGTCTCCCCCTCTCCCTGAGCGCAACACTCTCCTCCGGTGTATAGCTGGCCGCATGGAGAGCTCATAGGAAGTGACGCGCGCCGGTCCATTCAATGGCCGCGTCGTCACTTCTGGTTGCGTTCCAGGGTGGAATGCACTGCCATTTTGGAAATTTGAAATTTCAATTAAAAAAGTGCAATAATCAGGATTGGTGGACCTGATATCAGGAGAGGGGGGGGCCTCATCCTATTGGATGAGGACAGCGCTGGATCTCAGTTCCTGTATAAAAGGACCCTGATGGAAGACACCATAAGGAAGGACTGAGGTTCTAAAGATGGATGTGTCTGCCCCTAAAGCTGCATCTGCAGAGCCCAGCACAAACTCTGGCCCAGTGAGTATGTCTGGTATGGGTAAGTCCGTCTCGGTGCAGGATCCATTCTTATGTTTTCCCCACCGCCAGGAGGAGCTGAACGATCACGAGTGCACCCTGCTGCTCCTTTCTGAATCTATGGATCGGCGATCTTTGTCCGTGCCGTGGACTTGGTATGTAGTGTCGGAGTGCATGTGTGACCAGTATGCTCCTCCTGGCGGTGGTCTTGCAGCCATTGAAGGGCAAAGGGCATGTGCGACTGGCCCCTCTGTTAACTCCTCCTGGCGGAGGCAGGGTGCATGTATGACCGGCCGCTCTGTTAACTCCTCCTGACTTAGGCAGGGGGCATATGTGACCGGCCCCTCTGTTAACTCCTCCTGGCAGAGGCAGGGTGCATGTATGACCGGCCGCTCTGTTAACTCCTCCTGGTGGTGGTCTTCTGGCTACAGGAATACTGAGGGCGCCAGTGGTGGTATCCGCTGCATACGTTATGATTGATCTCGTCTCTTCCAATCATCATCTAATTCACCAGATTTTTAATATACCGTATATACTCGAGTATAAGCCGAGTTTTTCAGCACATTTTTTGTTCTGATAAAGCCCCTCTCTGCTTATACTCTGGTATATACTCGAGTATATAGAAATTCTGGTGGTGTGTAGTGGTGGGGCAGGTTGTGACGGTGGAGGAGCGGGGCACACGCTGTAGCCGCTGCTGCAGCTACCACGTGTGCCCGCTGCTAAAGAGAAATTAATATTCCCTCTTCTCCACTCCCATGGAGAAGGATGAATATTCATTCTCTTTAGTAGCGGGCACAGAGAAGCGTTGAGCCGCAGTTCCTGCTGACAGTGCCCGCTACTAAAGAGAGTGCATATTCACTCTTCTCCACGCCCATAGTCCCGGCGTGGAGAGGAGTGAATGTGCCAGCAGCTCAGCGTCTGAGAGCGCATGGCAGTGACGTCATGCGCTGCTCAGATGCTGACATGAGCTGCTGCAGCAGAAAAGGAAGCAGAGCAGAGGTGAGGAAGGAAGGTGAGTATAAGGGTATGTGCACATGGGCGTTATTGGCAGCGCTTTGAACGCTGTGTACTTTATTGGGGATTGGGGATGAGGGGGCATGCATACCAGAATTGGGGGGTGAGGGGTGCCATACATACCAGAATTGGGGGATGAGGGGTGCCATACATACCAGAATTGGGGGATGAGGGGTGCCATACATACCAGAATTGGGGGATGAGGGGTGCCATACATACCAGAATTGGGGGATGAGGGGTGCCATACATACCAGGATTGGGGATGAGGGGTGCCATATATACCAGGATTGGGGGATGAGGGCTGCCATTCATACCAGGATTGGGGATGAGGGGGCATGCATATCAGAATTGGGGGATGAGGGGTGCCATACATACCAGAATTGGGGGATGAGGGGTGCCATACATACCAGAATTGGGGGATGAGGGGTGCCATACATACCAGAATTGGGGGATGAGGGGTGCCATACATACCAGAATTGGGGGATGAGGGGTGCCATACATACCAGAATTGGGGGATGAGGGGTGCCATACATACCAGAATTGGGGGATGAGGGGTGCCATACATACCAGAATTGGGGGATGAGGGGTGCCATACATACCAGAATTGGGGGATGAGGGGTGCCATACATACCAGAATTGGGGGATGAGGGGTGCCATAAATACCAGGATTGGGGATGAGGGGGCCATGCGTACCAGGATTGGGGATAAGGGGGCCTCCTCAGGACCAAGGGGTGAGACGCTGCTTCTCGAGAGGCCCTGACCTCCTCAAGACGAGGGGGTGAGATGCTGCTTCTCGAGAGGCCCCAACCTCCTTAAGACGAGGGGGTAAGACACTGCTTCTCGAGCCCCAACCTCCTTAAGACGAGGGGGTAAGACACTGCTTCTCGAGCCCCAACCTCCTTAAAACGAGGGGGTAAGATGCTGCTTCTCGAGAGACCCCCGACCACTTCAGGAAGAGGGGGTGAGACGCAGTGAAGACCTGCTACAGTATTTATTGTACAAGAATGAAGTATGAAAATTGTACAAAGTACCTTCGTCCTCGTCCTCGCTGGACTCGCTGACGTGCACGCTCACAGCCGTGTTTGGGGAGTCTGTCCATTCAAAGTAAACCCCAAAACCAATGTCAAAGTTATCTGTGGCAAACTCCCAGAAAAGATAGGAGCCTTCCTCGTATGTGGGGACCCGGACTGTGACCATCTCTCCTCTTCCGACGGTGATGACTGAGTCCGCGTCCTGCCGGATCTTCTCTTTGAAGTCTTTAATTTGGGGTCTTGTCCACGTGGATGGGGCAGCAATGACCGGCGTGGACTCTGTAGAGAGAAGGAAGTGGAAAAATAATGAGCAAACATAAACCATTAGCCAATGTCCAGGTATCGTCTGATTGTCCACCCAACAGACCCCAACCCCACTGAGGTCAATAGGACGCACCTTTAGGCCCGTTCTCCAGCAGGTCTTCCAGCGGGGTCGGCCTCCAGTTCTTTCTCAGCATTGTCTATGTGTGGGTGGGTTTGTCCATTGACCGAGGGGGCTTCTCCGGAGCCGGTGATGCTTCCCATGTTCATCTTGGATGGAGAACTGACAGGGGAGCTGGTTCCAGCCGAAAGTGCCTCCTGCTGTTTCTGTAAGGCCGAGAGGGTAAGGAGAGGGTAACACCACGTCATTTATGAGCATTCTTCATTTCTTGTATGCTGCGAAGCAAAACTGCAGTGTAAAGCATGAGGGGAAGAACAAAGAAGCTTAACTTCTAATGAGGCAGCGTTTCAGACAACCACAGGCTCCAATAGACGCTGCACACAAATCCCACTGTCTTCCACTTATAAACGCTGCATCTAATCAACCAGCTACTCAGCGCACCGCCATCATCAAGAGCAAAACTCAGCCGCGCAATTTTTTTCTTACTAAAAACAATTAGTTAATTAGTTCAGGTTCCAGGGAGCGTAAAGTGCAGGGTTTATTTTCTACATCAAAACCCGCAATAGCAATCTACTCTGATTATCGTATTTTTACAGCTGTTTTTACCCCATTTATTGTTGAAGATCTGAAGGTTTTATTAATTCTGTACAAGAAGCGAGGGCATTTTTTCATGCATTTTTTCGACTCCACAGGAAAAAATAAACAAACCAAAAAAACACAAATTTCAGCAACGTCTTTAGATGCACAGCGGCCAGGAGTTTTCCGGGAAGCACAAGAAGTTTGCTCTAACTTTTAAACCAGTGTTTCCAAAACTCCAGTCCTCACGGCCCCCACAGGTCATGTTTCAGGATCTCCTTCGTATTACACAGGTGAGAGAATTCCTGATGCCTTGATAGTATTACACAGGTGATGGAAATACTAAGGAAATCCTGAAAACATGACCTATGGGGGCCGTGAGGACTGGAGTTTGGGAAACACCGTTTTAAACACAGGGGATTTTCTGCAAAACAAACCAAACCCTGCAGCATTTATGCTACGTGGGAACATGGTCCGACAGGTAAATGCAGCTCAGAGCAGTGAGGCTCGGGGGTCTGTGCGCTGCGTCTACCTGTTGCTGAGCGAGCTGCACTTGGTACAGCTGCTGCATGTACTGCTGGTAGTGCTGTTCCTGCAGCTGCCGGATCAGGAGCTGCTGTTGCTCGAAGTTCCCCGGGTACTGCTGCGCTGCGTACTGCTGAAACTGCACCGCTGTCTGCGAGTTCAGGGCGGCCATGATCTGCTGCCTGCAAAAAAAAAATAGAATTAAGATTTGAAACACAAATGCACGGTCCTGCCCTAATGACTGCTGCACCCACCATTGCCTGTGGCCGGCAGAGCTTTAGTAATTTTCCATTAAAATGAATGTGACAGGGCTCCGTGGACCCCATTGTTGGTGACCCCAGCGCATGTACCCTCCAACCGGTCACCAGCATTGCATACAACAGACTGCTCCTTGCACTATGGCTCATGCTACGAGGGTCCTGAATGAGTGACCCACCCAAAAATATCCTTTAAGAAAGATGAGTGACTTCCGATGGGAGTACTTACTTCTGCTGTTCCATTCTACACCGTTCATCCTCCGCTCGCATCCTCTCTTCCTCCTCTCTCCGCAGCCTCTGCTCCTCTTCTTTCCTCCGCTTCTCCTCCTCTCGCAGCAGCCGCTGCCGCTCCTCCTCTTCCGGCCGTCTCCGCTCCTCCTCTTCTCTCCTGTAAAGTCAGCAGATGACGCTTTACACTGAACTATGTCGGACATGATTTTTGCAGCAGCGTCAACCGTTCTCACTTCCTGGGACTTAAAGCAGAAGTCCGGTCCATGATCCCTCCGGTCTTACATACCGACTGCTCCGTAAATCCATAATCACCGACTCCAGCTACAGTGGTGGCCAAAAGTATTGGCACCCCTGCAATTCTGTCAGATAATACTCCGTTTCTTCCTGAAAATGATTGCAATCACAAATTCTTTGGTATTATTATCTTCATTTAATTTGTCTTCAATGAAAAAACACAAAAAGAATTGTCCTAAAGCCAAATTGGATACAATTCCACACCCAACCTAAAAAAGGGGGTGGACAAAAGTATTGGCACTGTTTGAAAAATCATGTGATGCTTCTCTAATACGTGTAATTAACAGCACCTGTAACTTACCTGTGGCACCTAACAGGTGTTGGCAATAACTAAATCACACTTGCAGCCAGTTAACATGGATTAAAGTTGACTCAACCTCTGTCCTGTGTCCTTGTGTGTACCACATTGAGCATGGAGAAAAGAAAGAAGACCAAAGAACTGTCTGAGGACTTGAGAAACCAAGTTGTGAGGAAGCATGAGCAATCTCAAGGCTACAAGTCCATCTCCAAAGACCTGAATGTTCCTGTGTCTTCCGTGCGCAGTGTCATCAAGAAGTTTAAAGCCCATGGCACTCTGACAGAATTGCAGGGGTGCCAATACTTTTGGCCACCACTGTATACTGCAATTTGTACTGGAGTAGAAGGTAACCTGAAAGATGCCTCATGTCCTATCAGTCTCATACTGCTGTTTTGTCCCCCATGCTTTACACTGCAGGTTGGATTCTATGTATTGAACTTAGTCAAAGTTTAAGAACTCCTGCGGCTTTAAGTTAGTGATATGATAGGGATTTGATACCACTTAAGGCAGTTGGAAATTTTACAAAATTGACCCATAAAAAACAAATATTTCTCGCCTGATGACTCCTTCACTTCTCCCGTGCTCACACTCTGGCGGCCATCACTTTTTTTCCTGCAGCGATGATGTTGTATATAATCCATGTGACTGCTGCAGTCGATCACTGGTTTCTACGGTCTCATGCTGTACTTGCCAGTGATTGGCTGCAGGAAACAGAAAGCTCCTTTAAACTAACAGACAACCCCTTTAAGTGTGGAAAAACGTGACCCAGATGTCGATCATCATCTATCTTGTGAGATAGCGACTGCTGTTAACCTCTGCTATAGACTGGAGCGGAAAGATTTGCAGGACCCTGGTCCGGCATCCATAGAAAACCGCTGCAAACCATCTCCTATCTATCAGCATCACCAGCGCCTCTTCTGGTAGAGTTGGGTGGGTTCACTGCACAATCTGCAGAGCGGTCCCTTTAAGAACGTCTCCAGTAACTATTAGTGCTGGAGTTGTTTTCAGGTACCTGTCTGCAGGTTGTGCGTCACCTTGCTGCTCAGCCCCATTCACTTTAATAGAACTGAGCTGCAATACCAGGCACAGCCTGTGGACACGTGTGGCGCTGTTTCGGGAGGAAACCAGCAGTTACCGTGCAGCACCGATGCCGGATGTACGGATTGTAGGGATTAGTACCTTTTTCTCTCCTGCTCTTCTTTCTCTATTTTATGGGATGTGACGTATGTGGAGAAGAGGTGGCAGCATCTGTTCAGGAGGGTGACAAACTCCGTCATGGCTTCCTGCTTGCTTAGGTTGCCCAGGGCCGTCCATTCTTTCCTGTGAGAAAGACGACAGTGTGTGAACGACGCTCAGAGGGAGCAAAGGCTTCTATGAAGAGGTTAAAAACGCATCGTCGCTCAGTTTTATGCAAGAAACAGTCTGCAGTTTTCTATTAAACTTTGCATTTCAATTCCTATTTTTTTTTTTGGACACATCAGATCGATGCATGCCCATGATGGAAAATCTGTTGCCGTTTTGCGTACACAGCTCCCATAAATGCTCATGGTAATGAGGTTCACCCTGCAGTCCCTGACTGCTACTTTAGTGGTGAAAAATATACAATGGCAGGATCAGACTACATATGTAGTGTAGTCTGTAACCATGGAGACACACAGATCTGCATCAGTGCTGTGTATACAAAACGATAAGAAAGCGTTAGGCTATTTACAAAGTGGCTACTTTTTTTATAGGAATGTGATACACAAACAAAGCACACGACGTTCGTTACCTCCTATCGTTGCCCAGGACATCGAAGAAGCCGACTTCGGGGCACGTGTCGGGGTTGTACGGTCCCAGGAGGACTTGTTTGTGCAGAGCCACCAGCCTCAGCTTCTCCTCGTAGGTTGGATGGAAAGCCTTCCCGTCCTTCTCTGTAAAAAAATACAGAAGGAAAATGGTTAGGAGACCCATCACATGTACCAAACTGCGTGTGCCGCCATATAATGCTCCACAAAAACTGTAATAAGACAGTGATAGGACCACTAAAGCCACCTGACCCCAGTGTGCAGTAATCAGACCCTGCAATACTGAGTAATATCTGTGCACAACACATAATACAATCCACTTTCCAGTAATTGGACCCAGAACGATAAAATTAAATTCTTACAGGGTGATTCCTTAAATACCTTGTAAAAGTCCCTGAGCTCCTCCGATTCTGCAGCTCTTTTCCGTTTTTTGCTGCGTCGCTCCATTGCAGAGATATTCACATTTGCGTTTTTTGGAGCGCTGCATGTGAAATCTCTGCTTGTAGTGCAACGGGCTGTTTCTTCTCTGCTTCCACAGATCAGGAGAAGATCTAGTAGTCGAGCATGTGATCATTGGCAGCGTCTTGGAGGGAGGGGTGAAAGTGCGCACTCCAAAATAAGACTAAAAAAATGCAAAGTTGTACTGCAAAGCAGAGATTTCACATACTGCACTCCGAAAGCAACAAATGTGAGTATCTCTGCAATGGAGCGACGCAGTGCAAAACGGCAGAAAAGCAGCAGGGTTCAGGAGGGCTCAGGGGTTTTTACCAGATATGTAACTAAATTTTTTGAGGCCGAGTGACAAAACCAAAAATATTTTTATATGCATCTCCAAAAGTACAGCCTAGTTTCCCTGCAGCCACATTAAATGTTGTGATACTGTACTTTGTGCCAAATGATAAAGGCAGCTCCGCTAAACCTGACTGTATGAATACAGTAGCCACCAAAAGTTTAGCATTTTTTTTTTAAATTGTGATTGCTTCTGTTTGGTTGTTGTGAGGCCATTTTTCTGGTGATTTTAGTTAACTGGAAGCAAATGATTGTCAGCTATCAGGACAAAAATTGTGTTGGACATTGTTTTATCCCTTTATGTGTTAGTTTTCAACATTTGCTGGAACAAATGTTTTGCATATTTTGTTATGGGCAGTCGAATTTTGCCTAAATTTTTTTTTTTTGCGTTTTTAGGTTAAAAACATGGCAGAGACAAAGCCAAATTTATCACCAGATGTCAGGAAGCTTATTATTCTGGGAGTGAAGTCAGGGAAAAGCCATAAAGAGGCAGCTATGGAATTCACCTGTTCTCAGAGTCAAGTGTCAGATATATTAAAGAAAGAAAAAGAAGGTTCTGGAACAGCCGGCAAACCTAGAAGTGGACGACCAAGGAGAACTTCCTCCAGAGTTGATCACATTATAAAGAAAAAGTCAGTATCTGATGTCCACAAAATGAACAAAGAATATGGGGTCAAAGTGAGTCGCGACGACTAAGCAGTAGGGCTGAATGCACGAGTTCCAGTCAAGAAGCCTTTCATCTCTGCAAAGAACCGGAAGGTCCGACTTGTGTTTGCCAAAGAACACAGCCAACGGAAAGAGACAGATTGGTCTAAGGTGTTGGGGTCGGATGAATCCAAGTTCAATCTGTTTGGTAGTGATGGCAGCACTGTATATACTGCAGAATTGGAAAACGTAATGATGTAAGGTACCAAACGCCTACAGTGAAACATGGTGGTGGCAATCTCATGGTTTTGGGCTGCTTTTCTGCATCGGCCATTGGCATAGAATTGATGGAAATATGAATGCTACCATGAACAAGGATACAGTTGTGCTCAAAAGTTTACATACCCCGGCAGAATTTTTCCTTTCTTGGTCTTGTTTCAGAGAATATGAATGAGAACAAAAAAACTTTTTCTCCACTCATGGTTATTGGTTGGGTGAAGCCATTTATTGTCAAACTACTGTGTTTTCTCTTTTTAAATCTTAATGGCAACCAAAAACATCCAAATGACCCTGATCAAAAGTTCACATACCCTGGTGATTTTGGCCTGATAACATGCACAGAATTTGACACAAATGGGATTGAATCAGGGCCGGCGTCAGCAAATGGAACGAAGCAAGATCCCTCAAGATGTCTTGAATACCCGAGTGGCTTCAATGCGGTGCGGCAGGAACTAAAGCAAGAGGTTATGTTACAAAATACTAAGTTATGGCATTGTAAAGAATGAATTACTCTCTATGTTGTGATCAATAAATAGTAGATGCAAAACTTTTGGCCGTCAGTTTTCTTTAATTAAAAGACCATTCCTATATTCAAAAGCATTTTGGTTACAATTAAGGTCTTGTATGATGACAACTTCATGCACTTTCAATTCCTCACCAGGGAAATGGCATCACAACAACCAGACAGAAGTCATCACATTTTAAAAAAAAAAAAAGCAAAACTTTTGGACTCTATTGTATAATCTATATGTGCGCTGTATCGGCCATAGTATCAGAGATAATGCGGTGTCTGACTATCTGTATGATCTGAATCTAAGTGAAGGAGGCAGGAAACATTTCCGCAAGAACGGTCCAGTCACGCTAAAATTCACAACGGAACTTTAATCATTGCAAAATGGAATTTTCTGAACTTTCTAACACTGTTTCAAATGCTTCACATTTCTAGATCTCTGCTTTCCGGCAGTGAATGAAGACTCGTTCTGACCAAATACTTTTCACACTGGTACATTCTTACAGATCTTATCCTGGTACAATATATCAATACAGAAGGAAGAGGCTCAGTCTGATGGTTTAGAACAGATACAACTGTAGCAAACTCCCAGCTATTATTATTATTTATTTATATAGCGCCGTTGATTCCATGGCGCTGTACATAAGGGGTTACATACCAAGTAAAAATATCACTTACAGTAAACAAACTAACAATGATAGACTGGTAGAGAGGGAGGAGGACCCTGCCCTTGCGGGCTTACATTCTACAGGAGTGGGGAGGAGACAATAGGTTGGGGGTTGCAGTAGCTCCGGTGTTGTTGAGGAGGCAGCGGGGTCATTGCAGGCTGTAAGCTTTCTTGAAGAGATGGGTTTTCAGGTTCCGTCTGAAGGATCCGGATGTGGAGGATAATCGGACGTGTTGAGGCACAGAATTCCAGAGGATGGGGTATATTCGGGAGGAATCTTGGAGGTGATTGCGTGAGGAACGGATAAGTGTGGAGGAGAGAAGGAGGTCTTGGGAGGACTGGAGGTTACGTGAGGGAATATATCGGGAGATTAGTTCAGAGATATACGGAGGAGAGAGGTTATGGATGGCTTTGTAGGTCAGTGTTAGTAGTTTGAACTGGATATGCTGGGGGAATGGGAGCCAGTGAAGCAATTTGCAAAGGGGCTTAGCAGAGGAGTAGCGAGGCGAGAGATGAACAAGTCGTGCAGCAGAGTTGAGGATAGACTGGAGGAGTGCGAGAGTGTTAGCAGGGAGGCCACAGAGGAGGATGTTGCAATAGTCGAGGCGGGAGATGATGAGGGCGTGCACAAGCAGTTTAGTAGAGTTAGGGTTGAGGAAAGGACGGATTCTGGAAATATTTTTGAGCTGGAGGCGACAAGTGGTGGCGAGAGCTTGGATGTGGGGTTTGAAGGACAGGGCGGAGTCAAGGGTTACTCCGAGGCAGCAGAATGTCGGTACAGCGGAAAGAGTGATGTCATTTATTGTGATAGAATGATCAGGTGGGAAGGATATGCAAGGTGGTGGAAAGATAATGAGTTCAGTTTTGTCCACATTGAGCTTGAGGTAGCGGGAGGAGAAGAAGGAGGATATGGCTGATAGACATGCTGGGATTCTGGACAGCAGAGAGGTGACGTCTGGGCCAGAGAGGTAGATCTGGGTGTCGTCAGCGTACAGATGGTACTGGAAGCCATAGGATTTTATCAGCTGTCCCAGGCCAAGGGTATAGATTGAGAAGAGTAGGGAGTCCTAGGACAGAGCCTTGAGGGACTCCAACAGAGAGGGGGCAGGGTGAGGAGGTAGCGTGGGAGTGGGAGACGCTAAATGTGCGGTTAGAAAGGTATGAGGAGATCCAGGATAGGGCAAGGTCTTTGACGCCAAAGGAAGAGAGGATCTGTAGTAGGAGGCAGTGGTGTATCGAAAGCAGAGGACAGGTCAAGAAGAAGGAGTACAGAGAATTGTCTGTTAGCTTTGGCTGTGAGCAGGTCATTAGTAATTTTGGTAAGGGCAGTTTCGGTGGAATGGTGGGGGCGGAAGCCGGATTGTCGGTTGTCGAAGAGAGAGTTAGATGAAAAGTGGGAGGAAAGTTTGGCGTGAACGTGTTGCTCAAGGAGTTTGGAGGCAAATGGGAGCAGCGATATGGGGCGATTGCTGGACAGGGCGGATGGGTTGAGGGATGGCTTTTTGAGGATGGGCGTGATTGTGGCATGTTTGAAGGCAGCAGGGAAAGTACCAGAGGATAGTGATAGGTTGAAGAGATTGGTTAGGGATGAGACGAGTGTGGGGGTGAGATTGGGGAGGAGGTGGGATGGGATGTGGTCGAGTGCACATGTGGTGAGGTGTGATTTGGAGAGGAGATGAGTAAGGTCTCTTTCCGTGATGTTGGGAAGGGAGGTTATGGAGTTAGGGAAATGGTGTGGAAAACAAAGGGGTTGTGGTGGTCGGACAGTGAAGACTTGTCGTGTTTGGTCAATCTTGTTTTTGAAGTGTGTGGCAAACTCCTCGGCGGAGATGAGGGAGGTCGGAGGGGGCAGTGAAGGGTGGAGGAGAGAGTTAAAAGTGTTGAATAGCTGTTTGGGGTTGTAGGATAGGGAGGATATGAGGGTTGTGAAGTAGGCCTGTTTAGCAGAGGTGAGTGCTGAGTTGAATGCGAGCGTTGCTTGTTTGAATGCAGTGAAGTCTTCTTGAGTATGTGTTTTCTTCCAACGCCGCTCCGCAACCCTGGACGCTTGTCGAAGCTGTTTAGTGAGGTTGTTGTGCCAGGGTTGCCTGTTGGCTCGTCGCGCTCTGCCATGCATAAGAGGGGCGACCGAGTCAATAGTTGATGCGAGAGTGGCATTGTAGAAAGCAGTGGCGCTGTCTGTGTCATGGAGTGAGGATATGGATGTCAGTGGTAGAACAGAGTCAGAGAGTGTGTGAGTGTCTAGATGTGCAAGGTTTCTGCGGGCGTGTGCTAGCTGCCGGACATGGGTGACAGGTGAGGAGGACAGGGATCAGAAGGCGAGTAGATCGTGGTCAGATAGGGGTAGGGGGAGGTTTTGAGGTTAGATAGGGAGCAGAGTCGGGTGAAGATGAGGTCTAGTGTGTGTCCGTCTGTGTGGGTGGCTGAGGAGGACCACTGAGTAAGTCCAAAGGATGAAGTAAGCGACGACAAGAGTTTTGATGCTGCTGACTGGCGAGTGTCAGTGGGGATGTTGAAATCGCCCATGATGATTGTGGGAATGTCATCAGAGAGAAAGTAAAGAAGCCAGGTGGAGAATTGGTCGATAAAGGCAGTGATCGGGCCCGGGGGTCGGTATATGACAGCCACTTGGAGGTTGGAGGGAGAGTAAATGCGGACAGAGTGGACTTCAAAAGAAGGGAGAATAAGGGAGGGAAGAGGAGGAGTAGGGCTAAAGGTGCAATTGTTAGAGAGGAGAAGACCCACTCCTTCACCATGTCTGTTTCCAGGGCGAGGAATGTGGGTGAAGTGGAGGCCACCGTAACACAGCGCAGCAGGG
Source organism: Phyllobates terribilis (assembly GCF_046119375.1). Taxonomy (NCBI): domain Eukaryota; kingdom Metazoa; phylum Chordata; class Amphibia; order Anura; family Dendrobatidae; genus Phyllobates; species Phyllobates terribilis. The sequence goes on from NW_027363648.1 coordinate 521,832, forward strand.
GAGGCAGTGTCAGAGGGTGTTAGCCATGTCTCTGTGATGGCCAGGAAGGAGAGATGACGAGAGGTAAAGAGGTCGTGGACAAAATGGAGCTTGTTGCAGACAGAGCGTGCATTCCACAGTGCTCCAGAGAGAGGGAGCAGCGGGGTGGGCGTCAGGGGGACCGGTTTTGCATAGGAGGGGTTGCGGTAGTTTGCAGTTGGTTTGGTGTGACAGGTGGGGGAGTTGGTGGAGGGTGCAAGCTGTGGGGGTCCAGAATTGGGAGATATGTCGCCAGCAGTGAGGAGAAGCAGAGAGAGGGAGAGCAGGTGGGAGAAAGAGAGTGTCCGGCTTGTTTTATGTTTTGGGAGGATTGATCTGAGGTTGAGGAGCAGGTCTGCGGATGAGGTTAGGTGGGGAGGAAGGAGGGAAGGAGAGATGATGATTTGGTTAGAGGGTGCTGGGGTGAGGGGATAGCGAAGGAGAGTGAGGATTAGGGGGGCAAAAACAGTAAAAGCATATGTAAGCATGTTGAAAGTGTAAGGGAGAATGAGAAAGAGAATCTAAGTACAAGTAGTAAATAGTTCTTTGTACCTTCTGGTCACTTCTGGCCCATTTCAGGCCTATTTAATTTCTAGCCCCTTAAAAAGCGACCCTTTGTCTATGCCAGACCTGGCTCTCTTGATCTATGAGAAGGACAAAGTCAGCGTAAAAGTCAACCTGCAGAAAATAGAACTAGAGTTATTGCCACCAATTTTTTGTGTCCTCTCCAAAATAAAAAAGGGAATAAAAAGGAATTTTGTGTATTAGCTAGTTAGCTCGACTCTATATAAAAAAAAATGTACAAAATGTTTCACATTGATAAAGAATTTAGAGATCACAAAATGTAAAATACAGATTTTGAATAAAAAAAAAAATAATTGTTAAAACCATTTCTGACTAATTTGCTCTTTATTATGGCCTAAATCCAGAAAACGAGCAGAGGAGCGATTATCTTTCAGTGTAAATACAACTTTAATTGGATCTCGGCAAAAAAACAAAAAGCTACAAACTATTATCACATCCGAATATTCCCACATTAATTCCTTCTGTCTCTGGGATGGACTAAACCTTCCCAACCAACCTCAGGAAATATATACAACCACATACATGGTGCACAAAATACATCTTCTACTGCCACATTAAAAGGGTTTATCAGAATTTCATACAATTTGCCCAACAGTAGAAAATTCATATGTAAAAGAAGACAACTACTATAATACTGCCGCTATGTACAAGAATACAACTACTATAATACGGCTCCTATGTACAAGAATATAACTACTATAATACGGCTCCTATGTACAAGAGTATAACTACTATAATACTGCCCCTATGCACAAGAATACAAATACTATAATACAGCTCCTATGTACAAGAATATAACTACTATAATACTGCCCCCTATGTACAAGAATACAAATACTATAATACAGCTCCTATGTACAAGAATATAACTACTATAATACTGCTCCTATGTACAAGAATATAACTACTATAATACGGCTCTTATGTACAAGAATATAACTACTATAATACGGCTCCTATGTACAAGAGTATAACTACTATAATACTGCCCCTATGCACAAGAATACAACTACTATAATACGGCTCCTATGTACAAGAATATAACTACTATAATACTGCCCCCTATGTACAAGAATACAAATACTATAATACAGCTCCTATGTACAAGAATATAACTACTATAATACTGCCCCCTATGTACAAGAATACAAATACTATAATACAGCTCCTATGTACAAGAATATAACTACTATAATACTGCCCCCTATGTACAAGAATACAACTACTATAATACTGCTCCTATGTACAAGAATATAACTACTATAATACTGCCCCCTATGTACAAGAATACAAATACTATAATACAGCTCCTATGTACAAGAATATAACTACTATAATACTGCCCCCTATGTACAAGAATACAAATACTATAATACAGCTCCTATGTACAAGAATATAACTACTATAATACTGCTCCTATGTACAAGAATATAACTACTATAATACGGCTCTTATGTACAAGAATATAACTACTATAATACGGCTCCTATGTACAAGAGTATAACTACTATAATACTGCCCCTATGCACAAGAATACAACTACTATAATACGGCTCCTATGTACAAGAATATAACTACTATAATACTGCTCCTATGTACAAGAATATAACTACTATAATACGGCTCCTATGTACAAGAATATAACTACTATAATACTGCTTATATGTACAAGAATATAACTACTATGATACTGCTCCTATGTATAAGAATATAACTGCTATGATACTGCCCCTGTATAAGAATATAACTGCTATGATACTGCCCCTGTATAAGAATATAACTACTATAATACTGCCCCTGTATAAGAATATAACTGCTATGATACTGCCCCTGTATAAGAATATAACTGCTATGATACTGCCCCTGTATAAGAATATAACTGCTATGATACTGCCCCTGTATAAGAATATAACTGCTATGATACTGCCCCTGTATAAGAATATAACTGCTGTAATACTGCCCCTGTATAAGAATATAACTGCTATGATACTGCCCCTGTATAAGAATATAACTGCTATGATACTGCCCCTGTATAAGAATATAACTGCTATAATACTGCCCCTGTATAAGAATATAACTGCTATAATACTGCCCCTGTATAAGAATATAACTGCTATGATACTGCCCCTGTATAAGAATATAACTGCTATGATACTGCCCCTGTATAAGAATATAACTGCTATGATACTGCCCCTGTATAAGAATATAACTGCTATGATACTGCCCCTGTATAAGAATATAACTGCTATGATACTGCCCCTGTATAAGAATATAACTGCTATGATATTGCCCCTGTATAAGAATATAACTGCTATATACTGCCCCTGTATAAGAATATAACTGCTATAATACTGCCCCTGTATAAGAATATAACTGCTATAATACTGCCCCTGTATAAGAATATAACTGCTATAATACTGCCCCTGTATAAGAATATAACTGCTATAATACTGCCCCTGTATAAGAATATAACTGCTATAATACTGCCCCTGTATAAGAATATAACTGCTATATACTGCCCCTGTATAAGAATATAACTGCTATGATACTGCCCCTGTATAAGAATATAACTGCTATGATACTGCCCCTGTAAAAGAATATAACTGCTATGATACTGCCCCTGTATAAGAATATAACTGCTATGATACTGGTATGAGTGGCGGTATTGCCATCATTATTTGCGCTGTTTTTCTCCTGCATTAACCCCTCCTCGTCTTAAACCTGTTTTGGGCTTAGATGAGGGCTCAGCTCTGGGCGCTTGTATGCGGTGACTTCTCTGGGTGCCACATTTCCGGGCACTTGCTCTACAATGGCCTCCCTTCTGTTCCTGTATGGCCTCCGCTGGGTGCGGCCTCACTCGCTGGGAGGAGGTCAGTTACCGGCCTCTGGGCTTGGACCTGGTGCCCTGTAGGTAGCAGCTGTGACTTGGAGGACCCCTGCTATGACTGACTCCTGACAGTGTTCAGGGCCCATCCTGCCGCTATAGTGACTCGCAGACCCGGCCGTACAGGGTTACTGGGCGTTCGCCTCTGAGTGATGGAATCAGCGCGCAGACGATTATTGTCTCAGCCCGGAGCGGTGAGAGCCGGGGCCCTATAATCCGGCACATTCCAGCCGTTCATCCTAATCCGCCTACAGCGGCCGCTAATGTGCGCCCTCCAGGCAGGAGAGGAGGCGAGTCCCCACACCGGCCTCACATGGAGGCTCGCACCATGGGGATCGAAGCTTCAGCATCCCGCCCGCCGGAATAAACTGAGGCGCTTTCTTATATACCTTGCGTTTTTATTCTTCACCATTTACTTCATCAGGGAATAAAAACATTTAAATAATTGTTACGGAAAACAGCGCCACCCTGACCCATGGGTTGTATTTGGTATTACAGCTCAGGGTCCTGCAATACCGCCTGTGAGCAGATGTGGCGCTGTTTCTGTACCAGAGCAGCCATGTTTTTCCACTCTGAGCAGGGCTGTGTCCAGGAAATCTCTAACCATAGGGATCTGGTTGGAGCGGGCATTTCCCCTTTAAATGTTATGGTCACCTTTGGGGACTTTCTTTTGTATTTAAATGCATTTATTTTTGAGCCAAATATTTTTTGCAATTTGGTTCCATTCAAATTTTTTCACAGTTTGGCTTTTACAGGCCTTTTAAGTGACTGTGGAATGAGTCAACTGAGGACCTGTCAGTGAGCTCCTCTCACTGACACAAAGTTCTGCTCAGCTTTCATGTAGGCTCAGTAAAATGACAGCTTAAAAAAAAAAGCTGCAAGCTCACTGATGAATTCTCAGTTAACTCATTCTGCAGATATCAGACGCAAAAATTTTAATAAATCCCATTTTTAATAAAATCAAAATATATGCATTTAAGAAAATGTAAAAAATGCCAGGTAAGTGTGAACGATGTCTTGTAGGTGGCCAGGTGGATTGTCTGTACTTACCGTACAGGAGCTGGGAGCACTGGCTGTAGCCTCCTCCATCTCCTCGCACTTGTCTGCCGCCCTCTGTCTGTCGCTGTAGGTCATGGCGCACACGACGGCTCCGGACTCCACCAGGAACTTACACACCTGGACGTTGTTGCAGGAGACGGCGCAGTGCAGCGGGGTTCTGACAGCGACACCAAGCGGAGAAAACGACAGAAACCGCCACAGAAAACCCCCTGAAAAACTAGACCGTCTGTCCTAAATCACCCAGACCCTCGGGGGCTCAACTTTTCTATTTCTTGGGCCAAGAATTTTTTTTCTTTTTCTCCCATTGATGCAATCTGGCCGGGGGCTGAGTCACGTGCTGGCCGGGGGGGCGGGGTAGTGCTTAATAAGTGCTCTCAGGCCTCTAACAAGGGATGGGGGGTTCTGTCGACCCCTTTAATGCGAGCCGATATTCGGGGCAGCAGCCGGCGCTGTCTGCTGCGTTTACCTTCACTCCGAACTGTACGAGGAACTGGACGATCTCGGTGTGGCCGGCGCACACGGCGGTGTGGGGGGCTGTGAGACCCTCGTCGTTGGGCTGGCTGGGGTCTTCCACCTGCCGATGAGGGGGATGGAGGAGATACAACATTAGTACTGGCAGAAATCCAGAGCGCGGGAGTCATCAGCACAATAAGCGAAGGAGCGGGACGGGCCGAGGCGACGAGCACGGTAATGAGGGGGGACGAGCGCGGTAATGAGGGGGACAAGGGCCGCATTCAGCAGAGGAAAGGAATGAGGGGGGCTTCTAATTCTACCAATCAGAGGCGGATAATATCTGGCTGCAGGACAGGAATGACATCACCGCCCAGCAGCTCTCATCACATTGCCCTCTGTTCACACCTGAGCTGTGTCCACAGTTTATAACAGAAGCAATAACTGTCATAAAGCCTCTGTAAATGGGACAGAAAATCTGCACCAAAATCTGTGCAAAACTTAACTGCAGATTTGGCCACAGATTTCACTCTTTGCAAACCATTAAATGAAATTAGCAGTGACAATCCACACTGAGAACTTGTGTGGGCGCTATATGATGTGTGTTGTAGGTGCTGTATAGCGGTAATGTGTGGGCGCTATATGATGCATGTTGTAGGTGCTGTATAGCGGTAATGTGTGGGCGCTATATGATGTGTGTTGTAGGTACTGTATAGCGGTAATGTGAGGGCACTATATGATGTGTGCTGTAGGTGCTGTATAGCGGTTATGTGTGAGCACTATATGGTGTGTGCTGTAGGTGCTGTATAGCGGTTATGTGTGAGCACTATATGGTGTGTGCTGTAGGTGCTGTATAGCGGTTATGCGTGGGCACTATATGGTGTGTGCTGTATAGCGGTTATGCGTGGGCACTATATGGTGTGTGTTGTAGGTGCTGTATAGCGGTAATGTGTGGGCACTATATGATGTGTGTTGTAGGTACTGTATAGCGGTAATGTGTGGGCACTATATGATGTGTGCTGTAGGTGCTGTATAGCGGTTATGTGTGAGCACTATATGGTGTGTGCTGTATAGCGGTTATGCGTGGGCACTATATGGTGTGTGTTGTAGGTGCTGTATAGCGGTTATGCGTGGGCACTATATGGTGTGTGCTGTAGGTGCTGTATAGCCGTTATGTGTGGGCACTATATGGCGTGTGCTGTATAGCGGTTATGCGTGGGCGCTATATGGTGTGTGCTGTAGGCACTGTATAGCGGTAATGTGTGGGCACTATATGGTGTGTGTTGTAGGCACTGTATAGCGGTAATGTGTGGGCACTATATGGTGTGTGCTGTATAGCGGTTATGCGTGGGCACTATATGGTGTGTGCTGTATAGCGGTTATGCGTGGGCACGATATGGTGTGTGCTGTATAGCGGTTATGCGTGGGCACGATATGGTGTGTGCTGTAGGTGCTGTATAGCGGTTATGCGTGGGCACGATATGGTGTGTGCTATATAGCGGTTATGCGTGGGCACTATATGGTGTGTGCTGTATAGCGGTTATGTGTGGGCACTATATGGTGTGTGCTGTATAGCGGTTATGCGTGGGCACTATATGGTGTGTGCTGTATAGCGGTTATGCGTGGGCACTATATGGTGTGTGCTGTATAGCGGTTATGCGTGGGCACTATATGGTGTGTGCTGTATAGCGGTTATGCGTGGGCACTATATGGTGTGTGCTGTATAGCGGTTATGCGTGGGCACTATATGGTGTGTGCTGTATAGCGGTTATGCGTGGGCACTATATGATGTGTGCTGTATAGCGGTTATGCGTGGGCACTATATGGTGTGTGCTGTAGGTGCTGTATAGCGGTTATGCGTGGGCACTATATGGTGTGTGCTGTAGGTGCTGTATAGCGGTTATGCGTGGGCACTATATGGTGTGTGCTCTAGGTGCTGTATAGCGGTTATGCGTGGGCACTATATGGTGTGTGCTATAGGTGCTGTATAGCGGTTATGCGTGGGCACTATATGGTGTGTGCTGTATAGCGGTTATGTGTGGGCACTATATGGTGTGTGCTGTATAGCGGTTATGCGTGGGCACTATATGGTGTGTGCTGTAGGTACTGTATAGCGGTAATGCCTGGGCACTATATGGTGTGTGCTGTAGGTGCTGTATAGCGGTTATGCGTGGGCACTATATGGTGTGTGCTGTATAGCGGTTATGCGTGGGCACTATATGGCGTGTGCTGTAGGTGCTGTATAGCGGTTATGCGTGGGCACTATATGGCGTGTGCTGTATAGCGGTTATGCGTGGGCACTATATGGCGTGTGTTGTAGGTGCTGTATAGTGGTTATGTGTGGGCACTATATGGCGTGTGTTGTAGGTGCTGTATAGCGGTTATGCGTGGGCACTATATGGCGTTTGCTGTATAGCGGTAATGCGTGGGTACTATATGGCGTGTGCTGTAGGTGCTGTATAGCGGTAATGCGTGGGCATGATATGGCGTGTGCTGTATAGCGGTTATGCGTGGGCACGATATGGCGTGTGCTGTATAGCGGTTATGCGCGGGCACGATATGGCGTGTGCTGTATAGCGGTTATGCGCGGGCACTATATGGTGTGTGCTGTAGGTGCTGTATAGCGGTTATGTGCGGGCACTATATGGTGTGTGCTGTAGGTACTGTATAGTGGTTATGCGCGGGCACTATATGGTGTGTGCTGTAGGTACTGTATAGCGGTTATGTGTGGGCACTATATGGTGTGTGCTGTAGGTACTGTATAGCGGTTATGTGGGCACTATATGGTGTGTGTTGTAGGTACTGTATAGCGGTTATGTGTGGGCACTATATGGTGTGTGTTGTAGGTACTGTATAGCGGTTATGTGTGGGCACTATATGGTGTGTGTTGTAGGTACTGTATAGCGGTTATGTGTGGGCACTATATGGTGTGTGTTGTAGGTACTGTATAGCGGTTATGTGTGGGTATGCTTTGATTTTTGCTCACGGCCCCGTCGCCTTCTTTCCTCGGCCGGCGCCCCGTCGCCTTCTCTCCTCGGCCGGCGCCCCGTCGCCTTCTCTCCTCCGGCCGCGCCCCGTCGCCTTCTCTCCTCCGGCCGCGCCCCGTCGCCTTCTCTCCTCTGCCTGCGCCCCGTCGCCTCCTCTCTTCTGCCCGCGCCCCGTCGCCTCCTCTCCTCTGCCGGCGCCCCGTCGCCTCCTCTCCTCCGGCCGCGCCCCTTCGCCTTCTCTCCTCTGCCTGCGCCGTGCCCCTTCCTCACTAATGTTATTTGCTTTCCTTAGATTTGCTTTCTGACAACATTGTGCTTTCGCTGACCCACGCTGCAGCCGCAGAGGTCGTCCTGCAGATGATCTCGGAGTGTTGCCCCCAGGTAATAATAAATACTATTAATTACAGCCCCATCTGTGACCTGAGCAGGTCCACACTAGGCTATGCCACTAGAGATCCTTGGGGACCCCGCTGGGACCCCCACAATCTTTTTTGTCACTCTTGGGCTAATGATACATGGGGTAAGAACCAGCGCCCCCCTGTCCATAGGGTGTTTGTGAAATTCTCTATATATATTTTTGTAGCTTCAGTCTTTGGACCTGAGTTGTCGTCGTCTCTCCAAGCTGACTGGTTTTGCTCATCTCTTCTACCTGACCCGGCACCTGCAGAGTCTGAACCTCTCCTATAACGAGGTACGTCGCCTCCTTGCGCAGGGATCGGGTCTGCTGCCGTCGTGACGTCTTTTCCGATTACCCCGTATATGCCATCGATCGTGGGGTACCGGTGGGTAATAGTGGCAGTCAGTGGCCTCCTGAAGACCCCCGTCCTGCCATCTCTGTACATCTGTGTTCCCAGTATAGTACAAGAAATCAAACAGTCGCAGAGTCCAGGGCAAAAATAAGTAAAAATGTATTTAAAAATGAATAAATAAACTAAAACCCATAATTTTCATTTGTCTCGCTTTTCCCAATTAAAAAATAATGAAATTCAAAAAAAAAAAAAAGAAAAATTGGTAAATCGAATCCGTAAAACTCCATCCTATGAAAATATAAAGAACCCAAATTGTAAACAGTTTAAAAAAATTAAAATCAAAATAATTGAATTTTCGATCGCTGCACTTCTCAAAAATGGAATAAAAAACAATCGATCAAAATGGTATGAATAAAAATACAAAAAGACCCTCACCCAGCCCCAGCAACAGAAAAAGTTACAAGTCCCAAAAATGGAGGAATAGAAAGCCCATACTCATCCTGGGGAAAAAAAACCCAGGCCATATAGACGGAACAATAAAATGGTTTGTGGCTCTTGGAAGAAGGCGAGAAACAAACAAATCTCTGTGTTTTCTGGTGGTAGCTGGTGACGGGAACATGTTCTTTTTTAGCTTTGCAGAGTTGAAGAGCTGGATCTGATCCACAACCTGGAGCTGAGAGAGCTGTGGCTGGAGGGAAACCCTCTGCACGGGGCGGTGGAAAGCTTCTCCGCCTGCTACAGGTGCCCGCACCTCTCTGCTATCACATTATTATACAAATGCAAATCACCGATTCAATGCTTTTTTTTTTTCTTTTTTTGTGTTGCACAGATTGGTAACTTATTTTCCCACCATTGATAAACTAGTAAGTATACACCTAGGAAGACTGTAAAGCATCAACTGTATCCTAAAAAAAGGGGTATTCCCATCTCCAAGATCCTATCCCACTATGTAGTAGGTGTAATAATAATATTAGCAAATACCTCCAATTAAAATTGTAGTATTGTTCTTCTGATTAGCTATGTCGCTTACCCCATGTGCACTGCATTGTAGTAGTTTAGGTATCCATGATTACGACCACTAACAACTGTCGCTATGAGTGGTCGTGACCATAGATACCTAAGCTACTACAATGCCCTGCACATAGGGTAAGTGACATAGTGAATCAGAAGAACTATACTGTTTTCTAATTGGAGGTATTTTCGAATATTACTATTATTAGATCTACTACATATTGCGGTAGGATCTTGGAAATAGGCTGTATCTTTGCCTTTAAAAGGATAGTTCAATCTGCTGCATGGTGCGCTACCCCATGTACCCCAGCTTTATAACTTTCCCCCTGTGAGCCTTCCATCATACCAGTCACCTTTCCTGTCCTGTATTATATCCGCTGTCTCCATTCTTGCAGGACGGACAGTTTTTTAAAGAGAATCTATTTTTTGAGCCAGAAGAACCCCAACCTCTCCCACAGGCAAAGGGAAGTTGTATTCTTCTTTCACTTAACCCCTTAAGCCCCGCGGGTGGTTTGCACGTTAATGACCCGGTCAATTTTTACAATTCTGACCACTGTCACTTTATGAAGTAATTACTCTGGAACGCTTCCACGGATCCCCCTGATTCTGAGATTGTTTTTTCGTGACATATTGTGCTTCATGATTGTGTTAAAATTTCTTCGATATCACTTGCATTTATTTGTGAAAAAAACGGAAATTTGGCAAATTTTGAAAATTTAGCAATTTTCAAAATTTGAATTTTTATGCCCTTAAATCAGAGAGATATGTCACACAAAAGAGTTAATGAATAACATTTCCCACATGTCTGCTATACATCAGCACAATTTTGGAACCAAAATTTTTTTTTGTTAGGGAGCTATAAGGGTTAAAAGTTGACCAGCAATTTCTCATTTTTCCAACAAAATTTACAAAACCATTTTTTTAGGGACCACATCACATTTGAAGTCACTTTGAGAGGTCTTTATGACAGAAAATACCCAAAAGTGACACCATTCTAAAAACTGCACCCCTCAAGGTGCTCAAAACCACATTCAAGAACTTTATTAACCCTTCAGGTGCTTCACATGAATTTTTGGAATGTGGAAGAAAAAAAATGAACATTTAACTTTTTTCGCAAAAATGTTACTTTAGACCCAATTTTTTTTATTTTCGCAGGGGTAACAGGAAAAAAAGGACCCCAAAATTTGTTGTGCAATTTCCTCTGGGCACGCAGATACCCCATATGTGGGGAAAAACCACTGTTTGGGCGCACGGCAGGGCTCGGAAGTGAAGGAGCGCCATTTAACTTTTTGATTGTAAAATTTGCTTGAATAATTAGCGGATGCCATGTTGCGTTTGGAGAGCCCCTGATGTGCCTAAACAGTGGAAACCCCCCACAAGTGACCCCATTTTGGAAACTAGACCCCCCAAGGCACCTATCTAGATGCATAGTGAGCACTTGGAACCCCTAGGTGCTTCACAAATTGATTCGTAAAAATGAAAAAGTTTTTTTTTTCTCCACTTTCTAATTTTTACGAATCAATTTGTGAAGCACCTGGGGGTTCCAAGTGCTCACTATGCATCTAGATAGGTGCCTTGGGTGGTCTAGTTTCCAAAATGGAGTCACTTGTGGGGGAGCTCCAATGTTTAGGCACACGGGCTCTCCAAACGCAACATGGTGTCCGCTAACAATTTGAGCTGATTTTCCATTCAATTTGTTAGCGGACACCATGTCGCATTTGGAGAGCCCCTGATGTGCCTAAACTGTGAAGCTCCCCCACAAGTGACGCCATTTTGGAAACTATACCCCTCAAGGATTTTATTAAGGGGTATAGTGAACATTTGGAACCCAGAGGTACGACACAGAATTTGATAACATTAGGTCATCATATTGAATAAGTTGTCATTACTCTTGAGCGCAAGTGCTCGCTACTTGAGTTTGCATCGGGTACTCAGGTATGCACCATGTATCACGGGTGCTCAAGTGAAATGCTCGAGTCCCCGCCCGCATGTTTCACGGTTATTAGACACCCCAAAAAACCATGCGGGGATCGCTCGTGCATGGCAGGCCATCCCCGCGAGGTTTTTTTGGCCGTGAAGCATATTGGACGGAGACTCGAGCACCCGCAATACTCAGTGCATACCCGAGCAACCGATGCAAACTCAAGTAGCGAGCACTTGCGTTCAACACTAGTCGCCATATCGTCATCTTCTTTTTTTTTTTTTTTGTTTTTTTTTTTTTACTTTTGAAAAAAAAAAAAACATCCCCAGCCCTAGCGTTTATTTTTTACGCCGTTCCTCGTGCGGTATAAGTGATGAGATTACTTTATTCTTCGGGTCGGTGCGATTACAGCAATACCAGAATCATATCGGGTTTTTATGATTGACAGCTGTCACACACTAAAAAACACATATTTTGTAAAATCTAGTTTTTGCATCGCCATATTTTGGCCGACAGAGTCATGTGACGGCTTGTTTTTTGCGGGATGAGTTGACGTTGTTATTGGTGCCATTTTCAGGCATGTGACATTTTTTGATCGCTTTCTATTCCAGCTTTTGGGAGGCAGAATGAACAAAAACCAACAATTCAGGATTTGTTTTTTTTTGTTTTATTTTATTCTGCTCCGGGTGTGGTAAAATTGATAAGGTAGCTTTATTCTTCGGGTCAGTAGGTTTACAGCGGTACCACATTTATATTGTTTTTTATGTTTTGGCGTTTTTACACAATAAAAGCTATTTTATAGAAAAAATTATTTTTTTGCATCGCTTTATTCTGAGAGCTGTAGCTTTTTGAATTTTCGGATGATGGAGCTGTATGGCGGCTTGTTTTTTGCGGGACAAGATGACGTTTTTAGCGGTACCATTTTTATTTATATTCGTCTTTTTGATCGCGTGTTATTCCATTTTTTGTTTGGCGGTATGATGATAAAGCATTGTTTTTTGCTTTGTTTTTTATTTTTATTTTTTTACCGTGTTCACTGAAGGGGTTAACTAGTGGAACAGTTTTATAGGCCTGGTCGTTACAGACGCGGCGATACCAAATATGTGTACTTTTATTGTTTTTTTTTTGTTTTTTTTCATAATAATATTTATTGATGGGTACATTATATTTTTATTTTTAGTGGATTATTATTTTTTTCTTTTTTTTTCACTTTCTGGGAGTTTTTACACTTTTTTACTTTGTCCCACTGTGGGACTTTCACTTTTTTTATTCTGATCGCCTGCACAGCATAGGGATGGAGCACCATCCCTGTGCCGTGCAGGCAGTCAGCGCTGGACAGGGAGAAGATAGTTTGATGATGCACTGCGCATGTCCAAACAATCTTCCTGCTGTCTGGTGACCCGGATGTTGTCATGACGACATCGGGTCGTCATGGCAACACCCGGGAAGCCGCGGCAGACAGCGCTGGAGGCCGGAAGAGGAGGTGAGTATACCGATCACCTCCCCTTGCCTCCGCAATGCTGTGATCGACTTCGATCGCAGCATTGCAGGGGTTAATGTGCTGGGGGCGGTGCGGGACCGCTCCCTGCACATAGTACCGGGTGTCAGCTGTGACAATCAGCTGACACCCGGCGGCGATCACGCCCGCACAACCTCTGTGCGCGCGCTATCGCTATGACGTACTAATATGGGTCAGGCTCTTAAATCCCAGGGCACAGACGCGTATTAGTACGTCATGGGCTTTAAAGGGGTTAAAGATGCATTTTTTTGTTCTTCATCATCTATGTGTTCTCCATTATAAGTGTATTGATTTTTGGCAATTATATGCAGTGTGTGCGTTAATGTTATGTTTCCCTTGTCGTAGTTTAGTCCTAGTCTGCATGGGGGTGGTCCCGCCTCTGTTCAAACGGGTGACGTTGCATACATATGTGTTATGTATACCTGGACCATGCACGCAGGGGCATCGTCGTCCCCACACGCTGTTTTCCCTTCGGCATCCATGGGCTATCAGCCGCGATGCCGTCGGAGTCCGGTGTCTGGGTAACGGCGATGCTCTCTGCGTCACTTCTGGTCCGTTGCGAGGCATCTCTGGGTAGCGTTGTGGTTCACATGGTGACAAGTCACATGATTAGTATCATCCACCCCCAGCGTCTCGCGGTGTTTACGCAAGACACTATTTAAATGACCATCTGTGATACTTGAGCAGTCCCCTTGAGAAAGGCACATAGCGCCGAAACGCGCGTTGGGGATACACACATGGAGTGTGCTCTTTTCCCCCTACAGAGGTAAAAAAAAACTTTTTTGACTTGTATCCATCTATATATTGTGGTGATAGGGAATGTGACCATCGGTTCATGGTGATGATGCTGCTCTTCCTGACTGAACATAAATGTTCGTATGTATATTTGATTCATATAGCGCAGCATTTTGTCCATTTCAATTTACTTTAAATAACGGACACCTTCCATGTAATAGCCACACTTCGTGTGATGTAGTGCTTGATTTTAATGCTTTTATGCAATTGTGTATTGATCTATGCAACTATATGTGGATTTATGTGTATTTATCGTCTCCCCAGATTCTCTGATGTTTAATATTCAATAAAGTATTTTTGTATTTTTCTAACAATTGGGCTATTATCGTTGTTTGTGCTTTGCACTCCTTCTTTTTGCTATATGTTAACGATGGCCCCTATATAATCCGACTAGAAGATTGCAATAATGATAAATGTGGATATACCATATATTACTTAGTTACATAATAGTGGCAATTCTAAGTCTGATTCTAATTTCTTTCTCTCTACCACTGAATGATAGCAGCGTAACATAAACTCAAATACAGTGTCTTATTTTTGGGAGGTCTAACTGTATTCCCATGCACCTCTGTCTTCACACCCAGACATGGGTATAAGCTTCCTGATTTTGTCTATTTGTTCTTGTCCTCCACCTTCTCCTCATCCTTCACATCCTCCTCCATATCACTACCATATCTACCATATCACCATATCTACGTCTCTTGCAAGGGGCAGTGGAGGCAAACAGTATGGGAGACCCACTTCCTAATAATGGGAAAATTGTTATCAGGAGGCCCTCCAACCTCTACATCTCTTGCAAGGTCATTGGAGTGCCTCGTAATTTTTGGCAGCCGTTGCATTCACTGCATAGGCAAATAGTATGGGAGACCAACTCTTTTTTAATGGGAACATGTCGTACTCATTACTGTAGCCCAGCTCCATGTGTCTTTAAATTGTTAATTGGGTTTTTTCTAAATTTTGGCAGCCGTTGGACTCACTGCGGCGTGCTTGCATAGTGCACCACCTCCCACTATGCAAGACCACAATCTTACCTGTCAGTCCAGCCTGTAAACCGTGCTCCAGATTCTTGCTGTGTGCATGTCTCTTGACTGACTGCTTAGGGTGGCGGCCCGGTTACTTCCTGATTCTTATAGCTGCTGTGGTGCACCTCTATTGCGTCTCTAGCCTTTTGCTGTGAGTCTCTGGATATTTAAACCCCCTCCACCCAGTAGGAGGTGCCTGAGCAACACTAACATTCAGTGTGTGCTTTTCTCTGAAGTTGCCAGGTCCAGTTCTATTTCTGTCTGTCTCGCCACTCTGGGGGCTGCATTCCCAGACCTGTTATCTGTGACTTCTAGTCTGTTTCTGCCTCTGGGGGCCTTATACCCAGGCTCATTCCTGTAATTCGCTGCAGTAACAGTTCCTGTCTGAACTGTCTCCTAGCCTCTTATCTGTTTTGTCTCTATGTCCATTTCCTCCCTTTTTCTGCAGTGTCTGAACCAGCACTTGGCTATACCTAGGCTCGTTTCTGTATTTCGTTGCAGTAACAGTTCCTGTCTGAACTGTCTCCTAACCTGTTACCTGTTTTGTCTCTGTCCTTTTTCTGCAGTGTCTGAACCAGCACCTAGCTCCAACTCGTTGTCTCTGTACTTCTGTTTGTGAGTTTTGTGTCCACTCGCTACTTCATAGGAAGTACCTTGTGTGTATCTGGTTCTGCTTGTTCCCTTTGCCTTCTTTGGTATCTTTCTGTATTTTCCAGTCTGTTCCATGGGAACAGGGCTCTGTCCTTTCTGTCTTGTTCACTGTACGTGCGGTTTCGCTCTGCTCTTAATTGCCCACCGCTCCGGCGGTTCCCCTCTGCTCTGCCTTGCCCACCGCTCCGGCGGTTCCCCTCTGCTCTGCCTTGTTCACCGCTCCAGCGGTTCCTTTCTGCTCTGTCTTGTATACCGCACCAGCGGTTTTAGCTCTGCTCTGCTTGTTCACCGCGGTTGCTGGTTTCTGCTCTGCTTTGCTTGTCTACCGCTTCTGCGTTTTTTTGCTCTGCTCGGCTTGTCTACCACATCTGCGGGTTTTGCTCTGCCCAGCTTGTCTACCGCATCTGCTGCTTTGTCTCTGTCTCCCAGTCTGTATTGGAGTCTATCCTGCTTGCGCTCCAACCTGCTAGTACCTGCCTGTTTGCACTCCAGCTGTGCTTGCCAGTATTTCCCTGTCTGTACACCAACCGTGCTTGCCAGTACCCCCCCTGTCTGCATACCAGCCGTGCTTGCCTATACCCACCTGTCTGTATGCCAGCCTGGCCTGCCTGTTCCTGCATTCCCCGGTGTGGGTCAACAGCTGTGACCGGGGTCTAACCTGGTGTAGCACCTGGTCCCTCTGCTCGGTTCCTCCTTGGTTCACGGAGTCGTTAGCCGCTGTGCGACCTTGGTCGGATCGGGTAGATACTTAGTTGCGCCCCTCCAGGCACTCCTCGGTTCATGGTACAGTGGGACCACTAATCACACTCACGCCAGACAGTCAGGCCGCGAGTGTAACATCGTTACTGTGCCCAGCTCTATGTGTCTTTAAATTGTTAGTGGGGTTTTTCCTAAATTTTGGCAGCTGTTGGACTCACTGCATACCCTATAACTGTATAGCAGATCCTTATCCTTTCTAATGGGAACATGTCATTACTGTGGCCCAGCTCTATGTGTCTTTAAATTGTTAGTGGGGTTTTTCCCAAATTTTGGCAGCCCTTGCAGTCACAGCATGTGACATCTATAGTGATCACGGCATATAGGAGACAGCAGGAGGAGAGGGGGTCGTCAACTTACCTCTCCGAAGACCTCCGTGTCCTTCCAGGACCTGGGGTTGCTATGGCAGCTGGAGGTCACATGACCGCCTCCAGCTCTGCCATATATGGTGTCCTGTCTGGCTCAGCTGCAGCTGTAGCCAGACAGGAGACTCTGACTGAAACAGTCAGGGAAGATCTCATGTAATGTAATATATGTCTATTACATTACATGAGATCAGAGATCAGAAAAATAAAAATTAATGTCCCATACAGGGACTAAGAAAAAATGTGAAAAAAAGTAAAAAAAAAAGTTTTTAAACTATTAATAAAAAAATCACAAAATAAATAAAAATAAATAAATAAAATATTAAACCAATAAATCCGTATATTTTTACAAAACCAAAAAAAGTACACATATTTGGTATCGCCGCGTCCGAAACAACCCGAGCTATAAAACTGTCACACTAATTAACTCCTTCTGTGCACACCGTAATAAAAATAAATAAAAAACGGAGCAAAAAAATATGCTTTTTCATCATATTGCCAAACAAAAAGTGGAAAAAAATGCGATCAAAAAACAAAATAGAAATAAAAATGGTACCACTGAAAACGTCATCTTGTTACGCAAAAAAAAGCCACCATACAGCTCCATCAGCCGAAAAATAAAAAAGTTATAGCGCTCAGAATAAAGCAATGCAAAAAAAATATTTTTTTCTATAAAATAGTTTTATTGTGTAAAAACGCCAAAACATAAAAAAAATACAGTAAGTGTAGTATCGCTGTAAACGTACTGACCCGAAGAATAACGCTGCCTGATCACTTTTACCACACGCAGAACGGCATAAAAAAAAACCTCAAAAAACAATTCCTGAATTGTTTGTTTTTGTTAATTTTACCTCCCAAAAAACGGAATAGAAAGCGATCAAAAAATGTCACGTCCCCAAAAATGGTACCAATAAAAATGTCAACTCGTCCCGCAAAAAACAAGCCGTCACATGACTCTGTCGGCCGAAATATGGAAAAATTATAGCTCTCAAAATATGGTGATGCAAAAACTAGATTTTGCAAAAAAAGCGTCTTTTAGTGTGTGACAGCTGTCAATCATAAAAACCCGATATCAATCTGGTATCTCTGTAATCACACCGACCCGAAGAATAAAGTAATCTAATCAGTTATATCACACTAGGAACGGCGTAAAAAATAAATAAAACCAATTCTTCACCTGCTACTGATTTGTTTATTATGTCCCCAAAGATCCCAGTAAGGCTCTGCCCACATTTATCCTGTGCTCTGCGCTGAGCACTTACACCAGGGTTTCCGTGTAAATCTCTGAAATACATGATTCAGCCGGAACCCATGACGGAAGATTCCCTGTAATGAGACAGATATAGGCCACTGTGGACGCCGTCTAGCCTGGGATCCCACGGTGTCATTTGTTTTAGGCGTGCATAAAAGTGCGGTTGGCCACAGTTTTGTGCACTTCTGAAAAAAAGGACACCGCTACACAGAGGCCAGACGGTGTCCAGAGTAACTCTGCTGCCTCATTACAGTGAATGGATCCTGCAGGGGTTTCATCTGAATTACATCACTTGGAAATTTAGATGGAAACCCCGATGTAAGTGCTCAGCCTAGAGCGCCGGATAAATGTTACGTAAAATGTTCCCAATAAAAGCTTCAACTCAGTCCTCAAAAAAAGCTAGTCCCCACTCAGGTCCGTCATCTGTTAAAAATATAAGGGACTTCCAAGTTACTGGTAGTAGAAAGGCTCTGGAAAAGCAAAATGACCCTTGCCCCCCAAAAGAAATTCAGAAAATTTTGTGCTCCCAAATCCAAATGCCTATTCTACAATAATTTGTTCTCCAATTGTCAAATAGCACTCCGTCCCCCCCAGATCTCACCGTATGGCTAAGCGGTACGATACAGCCACATATGGGGTATTGACACTTTTAGAAGAAATTGTGTGACGCATTTCGGCACCATTTTTACCCATTGCCCTGTGTGAAAATGTAAAATCTGAGGGTAAAACATTTTTTTGTGGTAAAAATACAATTATGTTTTCTTCACTGCCCAATGGTATAAATTTAAAAATTAAAAAATACTCACTACTTCCCTAGATGAATTCCTTGAGAGGTGTAGTTTACAAAATGGGGTCATTTGTGGAGGTTTCTGCTGTTTTGGCATGTCAGCGACTCTTCAAATGTGACATGGTGTCTGCTGCCTATCCCAGCCAACATAGCGCTCCTTTCTCTTCCGAACCCTGCCGTACACCAAAGCAGTGGTTTTCCTCCACATATGGGGTATCGGCGTACTCAGGAGAAATTGTACAACAAATTTCATGGTGCAATTTCTCCGGTTATCCTTATGATAATGCAAAATTAGGGGATGAAAAACATTTTTTATGGGAAAAATGTGAAAATTTTATTTTCACGGCTCA
The DNA here is from genome assembly GCF_046119375.1 of Phyllobates terribilis. Classification (NCBI taxonomy): domain Eukaryota; kingdom Metazoa; phylum Chordata; class Amphibia; order Anura; family Dendrobatidae; genus Phyllobates; species Phyllobates terribilis. The sequence goes on from NW_027363648.1 coordinate 540,993, forward strand.
ATATTATAAACTTCTGTGAAGCAGCTGGGGGTGCAAGGTGCTCACCACACATCTAGATAAGTTCCCTAAGGGGTCTAGTTTCCAAAATGGTGGCACTTGTGGGGGGTTTCCGCTGTTTAGACACATTAGGGGCTCCACAAATGTGACATGGCGTCCGCTAATTATTCAAATAAATTTTACATTCAAAAAGTCAAATGGCGCTCCTTCCCTTTCAAACCCTGCCGTGCGCCCAAACAGTGGTTTTCCCTCACATATGGGGTATCGGCGTGTTCAGGAGAAATTGCACAACAAACTTCATGGTGCAATTTATCCTGTTACCCTTATGATAATACAAAATTAGAGAATGAAAAAGATTTATTGTGGGAAAAATGTGAAAATTTTATTTTTACGGCTCAATATTATAAACTTCTGTGAAGCAGCTGGGGGTGCGAGGTGCTCACCACACATCTAGATAAGTTCCCTAAGGGGTCTAGTTTCCAAAATGGTGGCACTTGTGGGGGGTTTCCACTGTTTAGTCACATTAGGGGCTCCCCAAATGCGACATGGCGTCTGCTAATTATTCAAACAAATTTTACATTCAAAAAGTCAAATGGCGCTCCTTCCCTTTCAAACCCTGCCATGCGCCCAAACAGTAATTTGCCTCCACATATGGGGTATCAGCGTGTTCAGGAGAAATTGCACAACAAATTTCATGGTGCAATTTATCCTATTACCCTTATGATAATGCAAAATTAAGGGATGAAAAACGGTTTTGTGGGAAAAATGTGAAAATTTTATTTTTACGGCTCAATATTATAAACTTCTGTGAAGCAGCTGGGGGTGCGAGGTGCTCACCACACATCTAGATAAGTTCCCTAAGGGGTCTAGTTTCCAAAATGGTGGCACTTGTGGGGGGTTTCCACTGTTTAGTCACATTAGGGGCTCCCCAAATGCGACATGGCGTCTGCTAATTATTCAAACAAATTTTACATTCAAAAAGTCAAATGGCGCTCCTTCCCTTTCAAACCCTGCCATGCGCCCAAACAGTAATTTGCCTCCGCATATGGGGTATCAGCGTGTTCAGGAGAAATTGCACAACAAATTTCATGGTGCAATTTATCCTATTACCCTTATGATAATGCAAAATTAAGGGATGAAAAACGGTTTTGTGGGAAAAATGTGAAAATTTTATTTTTACAGCTCAATATTATAAACTTCTGTGAAGCACCTTGGGGTTCAAGGTGCTCACCACACATCTAGATAAGTTCCCTAAGGGGTCTAGTTTCCAAAATGGTGTCACTTGTGGGGGGTTTCCACTGTTTAGGCACATCAGGAGCTCTCCAAACGCAACATGGCGTCTGCTAATTATTCAGACAAATTTTACATTCAAAAAGTCTAATGGCGCTCCTTCCTTTCCGAGCCCTGCCGTGCGCCCAAACAGTGGTTTTCCCTCACATATGGGGTATCAGCACGCTCAAGAGAAATTGCACAAAAAATTTTGGGGTCCATTTTTTTCCTGTTACCCCTGTGAAAATAAAAAAAATTGGGTCTAAAGTAACATTTTTGTGAAAAAAGTTAAATGTTAATTTTTTTCTTCCACATTCCAAAAATTTCTGTGAAGCACCTGAAGGGTTAATAAAGTTCTTGAATGTGGTTTTGAGCACCTTGAGGGGTGCAGTTTTTAGAATGGTGTCACTTTTGGGTATTTTCTGTCATAAAGACCCCTCAAAGTGACTTCAAATATGATGTGGTCCCTAAAAAAATGTTTTTGTAAATTTTGTTGGAAAAATGAGAAATCGCTGGTCAACTTTTAACCCTTATAGCTCCCTAACAAAAAAAAATTTTGGTTCCAAAATTGTGCTGATGTAAAGTAGACATGTGGGAAATGTTATTTATTAAGTATTTTGTGTGACATATTTCTCTGATTTAAGGGCTTAAAAATTCAAAGTTTGAAAATTGCAAAATTTTCAAAATTTTCGCCAAATTTCCGATTTTTTCACAAATAAACGCATGTGATATCAAAGAAATTTTACCACTATCATGAAGTACAATATGTCACGAAAAAATAATCTCAGAATCAGGGGGATCCGTTGAAGCGTTCCAGAGTAATTGCTTCATAAAGTGACAGTGGTCAGAATTGAAAAAATTGGCCCGGTCACGAAGGCAAAAACAGGCTCTGGTGCGAAGTGGTTAACATATTTCCCAGGAAAATCCATTTTGGTTTAGTTTTTGTATGTTTTATTGTGAGTCCGTAAAAGTGGCGTAATACCTCTGACAACATTGTTGACATCATTGACCTGGGAGTCAGAAATGCTTCCAGGAGTCTTCCCCATGCTGTTCCCATGTCATTTGAGTACTGTTCCCATCGATTTGGGCAATTTTTAGGCCCTCTGCAGACCGCCAGGGGGGGGGGGCGCCGAAAGAATGCTGGAGTTTCCCATAGACTTACATTGGGCTCGTTACTTGGACCGAGCAGCCGAGTATTCCAATTTGCTTGACTCGAGCAGCGAGCACCCGAGCATTTTAGTGCTCGCTCGTCACTAGTTTTCAGCTATACCATTTTTATTTCCATTAGACTTTTTCATCGTGTTTTATTCCACTCTTTGTTTGGTGGTAAGATGAAAAAGAATAGTTTTTTTTTTACAATGTTCACTGAAGGCGTTAAGTAGTGTGACCGTTTTATAGGCCGTGGACGTGATGATAACAAATATGTGGACCTTTTTGGTTTATTTTAGTTTTTATATGAATTTACCCATTTATTGATATAACATTATTTTCATTTTTTTTTGTTTATTTTTTGATTAGGTTTTTTTTTTTATATTTTTTCACATTCTTTTTTTTACTTTTTCATTTAGTCCCTCTATGGGACTAGCTTTTATTAGTATAATCGCTGTTATAAAGCATTGCAATGAATTCTACCTGTCAGTGTTACAGTGATAGAAGCCTCTGAGACCATGCTCCTAGCTTGGTCTAAGCAGGCCACCGTCGCTGGGATACCTGGAGGCGCGGGTTGTCATGACAACAGGATCACTGACTAAGGGCGTAACCAGAAACGCGTCGAGATTGCATCTCCGCTATCATGGACTTTTATATATTTTAATATTTTGCACCAATAAAGTGAGAATTATTTTTTATTGAAGACTTTTCCCACTTTCTCCTTATGTACACTGGCCGAGAGTCACGGCATTGTGGGTCTGAGCCCAGAAGATATGAGCAGCAGGATGGATTAAATGCATGGTGAGGCATATATTGTTTTTTTTGTAAAGAATTGTCCAATCAGTCAGTAAGGATTTAGGGCCCTTTTACATGGCGATATTTTGCATCAGTATTTGTTAACAGACGCCAGGAGTGGATCCAAAACACAGAAGAGGTGAGAGTGGTACAGTTATTATTTTTCTCTGTGTTTGTTCTACTCTGGTTTTTAGCTTACAAATACTAATGTAAATTACTGCCCAAAATACTCCCTGTGTGAATGAGGCGAGGAAGCTGCTTGTAATCCTGTAATATAAGTCCTTATTCTGAGGATGAGCGCTCACTTGCAGGTGCTGTGCTGTAATGCTTATCTTCTCTGCTCCATCATACTCCCCAGAGCAGGGGCGACCCCTGGGGCAAAACTGCAGCCGGCAGATGTCAGACGTGTCACTCAGTGATATGTGATGGAGCCCGACTCCCAAACAAAATCAGACAGAAGCATACAAAATAAATACATGAAGCATTGCAATTAGGTGTCAAACGTTCTCAACTTTATTTAAATTTACATGACACTGAACCATCACCTATCAGGATAAAGAAGATTCTGTGTAGCCTCTGTTCCTATAGACCATCTTGCTTGCAGCCTTCTCCATTGAAGACAACGGAAATTACAGGAATAGATGAGTAATCTGCTTATACTGCTGTAATACAATTCTTTTATCCAATGATGAGAGCATGCGTCCAGGAGTTGTGCTGTAATGTTTGTCTCCTCTTCACCATCATCATCAGATCAGGGGCGACCCCTGGGGCAAAATGTGCTTACTGGGTTCTGTGCAG